>NW_004955412.1:21754784-21928034 GCF_000276665.1 Chinchilla lanigera | reverse complement strand
ACACACACACACACACACACACACACACACACACATAAACTTACTATACTACATCTTAAATTATTATTCTAGAAGACTTTGTCCATAACATATTTGTTTGCTATGCTATTTCAAACAAGAATCAGGAATTCTGAGAGATGAGATTAGTACCCTTTCTATGGGTACTAATAATCAGTAATCAGTGTAATCAGTGGGTGATAAAGTATTAACCCAGATTTCCTACCCTGGGGCTTGGGATTCTTCCCACTGTACTGTCCTGTGCACCATCCTGGGGATTTCACAGGTCCTGTCTAAAATATACATACAAACCTGTGACCTTTACACACGGCCAGCACTGTAGGCCATCCCTTTAGAAAGTTTACCTCAGTTGCTTCTGAGTGTCTCAGAGTCCATAAAAACTCCAACATTGCCATAAAAATGGCCACAATTAAGCCGCAAATAAGAACCACAAAGATTCCACCAATATTCTCCATTCCCAGACCTGTAAGAAAAAGTGATAATAAATGAAAATTACTGTGAAAGAACAGGAAGACACAATGATTCTACCAACCATGCCAATATCATTTAAACAGCTAGAACCTGAATCTTGCAGATGACTTGGAAACACATTCCTGAAAGAGATTTAATTAATTGCTTGAAAAAAATGCAGGGTAGCTGGAACAAAATGGGGGACAGAGCTCCACCTGCCAGTAAAGGAGACTAGAGAAGCTACAGAAAAGTGGCTGTGGCCAAGAGGTGAGGATCATTCTAAGAAAAGGGTAGGGTAAAGGCCAAATTTGATTTAGCTTCCAGCAATATGAAACCAAAATCCCTGTAAATTCTAGCAGGTTCATAAAGACTTGTCAATCTTCTTAATACTGTGCTTGTGTAACATAACGCAACTGATCTGGATGGGAAAAAATTATGTTTACCAGTGTCAACATGTTACAATTTGAGCAGCCCTAATCCAAAAATCTGAACCTTTCAGCACTGATGCGATGCTCAAGAAGTTTCTGATTTTGGAGCGTTTTGCATTTCCAATTTTTAGATTAGCAATGCTCACCCAGCAAGTATTACAAAATCTAAACAACTCTGAAATTTGAAATATGTCCCAAGCATTTTGAATAAGAACACTCAACAAATTACTATAATACTTACTTGGAAAGTGAAGCTTTTTATTCACCAGACTATTGGTTCTCACACCTGGCTGCCATCAGAACTTCCTGGAAATCTTGTTAAAACCAGATTCCCAGGATCTTAACCCAGACCTAGTGGGTCAGTATCTCTGGAGAGGGAGCTCAGGAATCTGTATTTTCAAACAAGTTTCCCAGGCAATTTTTTGTTTAGTCCCGTAGGCCTACAAATTGGTATTTTTGGAAGCACTGTACAAGTTTTTAATCTCCTTAAAGTCTGGCTGTATCCTCACTGCCTCATACAATACCCGAAGTTGAGAATATACTCAATGCGTATTTGTAGGATGACATGGCTATATCATTTGCACAGTATCCAACAGTGAGTTCAGCTACGTAACTAAATGTTTTCTTTGGCATTAGAGAAGCCCAGACTTTAGGGGGAGTGTCATAAACACATGAAACCTGCATTTATCAGGGGCCACAGTCATAAATGACGAGGCATCTTTTATCCAGGAAAATGCCAAGAAGGACACTTATGTCTTGTGCTCTTGAGGAATGCTTGCACACTGGAATGTTCATTCAGTCATCATGAACACGGTGCTATGTTGTTGTCAGGGAGAGCACGTTTCACACAACACTACAAAATGAGCTACAAGTAAGGAACAGAGATTAAATGCTGCCTTGTGCACCCTGGCAAGCTGGAAAAATAACCCTGGATGGCTATTTCAAGATGCATTGAGCTTCCTCTCAGAAAGCCCCAAGTGGGTGTCTGTTGTCTTTGTTTTTAAAAGAACAGAGTACAGTAGCAGTCCCTGCCTACTGAGAATCTGCTTGTGATGGCTCTAAGGACTCATAAAATGGGCACGTCAAATGAACTATTGATTACGATCAACTCTTGTGTTCCTGTGTGAATGCAGGAACCTCTACCTTGATAATCAAAATAGGGGATTATTAAAGATAGGGAGTTGTTCAGGAGTAAGATGCTTTGGGTCATTTGAACATCTGCTCCTCTTACCTGCGGCCATTTTGGAAAATGTCTTTTGACTGCAGGAGCATCAGTATTCACATGAATGGGGGACAAAAAGGGACACCAAAGAGGGAATGCACATTTAAATGAGTCTGGCTGGGGTTTATGGGCAGGTGCTCCAGTCCACACCTTGGGGGACAGTGACAATTGGGATATTAGGATGTGTTCAGTGCATCGTGGACAAACTAGTTTCTCTAGCCAGGCCCTGTGAAGAGGAAATGACAACAGTGATACTAAGGATGGTCACCTGCTCCAGTAAAGAGAGTTCCTAGATGACTTGGGATACTCTGGGACTTCCCTATCATTTTAGGAGGGGAATAGGAAAATGAGTAGGCCTCCTTGAAGGGTCTCCCCTTCTTGCTTCTGAAAAGGGATGTTCTTTCTCCTGGAACTCATCCTGCCACCTGCATGCCAGCTGTGTCCCCTGTCAGTTACTACCTGGGTCTTCCAGTCTCTTCCTCCCTATTGGTTTTTTGTCACTCCTCCTTCTCTCACAAGAAACATTCTTCTGGCCCCTCTAATTCTGTCTAATGGACACCCCTTCTCTCTCTTGTGTGCCATGGTCAAGTTTTCTGAAAGCATTGTTTACATCAAAGCTAGTTTAAGACATTCTAAAAGCCCTTAAAATGTTTACCTTTGGAGGCCCCTTCCCACATAAAAGCAGGTAGGAGAAAAAGCACACCTTAAGTTAAATGCATTTCACCACTTTTGCTTCTGATACTACAGAACGGCATGAAACAGTTAATTTACAATTGGCTGTAATTTCTCAGCAACCACTGTGCATACCAGGGAATGTTTGCAAAACGAGAAAATCTAACCCAAAATTATTTCTAAATGTGATGAAGTTTTTACCAATATTAAATTTAAAAATTAATGAAGTTGAAGCAATATTCCATCTTGGAGATATTTAATTAAGCATGTCTTAATTTAATTTTGCAGTTTTCTTTTTGCATCTGGGAGCCAATCAGTTTTTTCAGGCCTCAAGCATAATTTGGACACCTGAAAAGCTTTTAGGCCCTGGGTGCTCTGTCTACAATATCTAAAGGAGAAAATGATTCCGTGCTGAATCTACTTTTTTTCCTCCTATTCAATCCTCATTCCAGGCAATTTTGTCTTGCACCACTAAAACTGCTCTCACCATTTTGTTTCTAATCTACCAGCAAATTTCCAGGCCTGATTTTACACAGTCTCTCTTAGAACTTCATATTGTCAATCACATTCCTTTCTGGGCTTTTCATAAAGCCACTGCCTGCTCTGCTCTGCTCTCCCAATCTCACCAGCCTTTGCTTGCTCTGGGAATATTTTCTCATTTTTCTACACTTGGTCTTTTGCCCCTCCTCCACGTACTGGTTTTTGGTGATTTTACCTGTTAAACACTTTCCAACTTCTTACCCTTCTCTCCATCTCTCCTACTATCTGTCTCTTGCTTCAACCATTGCAGCAGCTTCTGAAATGATTTCCCTGCTCAGAGCTGTTTCCTCTTTAACTCTGCCCTCCACATAGATGCCTGAGTGCTCTTGTTGAAATGTAAAATCTGGCTGTGATGTGCCTTCTAGTATAACAGAACTGTTTACAGTTCCCAGAACATATGATTGTTACTCCCGCCTCTGTACTTTTACTCCTGTTAGCACATATGCCTGGAATCCACCCCATCCAAGACACAGACCTGTCTAACCTCAGTGTTTCCTTAAAAGCTCAGATCCGGGGCCGCTTCCTCCAAGGAACCCCTCTGACCTGACATGACCCTGTTAGCTTTATTGCTCTTGTTTCACAACAACACATTGTACATCACTCCAGTCATATAAAAAATACATTAAGTTTATATATCAGGATTTCCTTGAGGGAAGAATCATGTCTTGCTCAATCTTACAACCCACAATCATGGCACCTGGCCCACAAAAGGAACTTAATCAATGTGTTGAAAGAATGAGCAGAAAGGAAGCAGAAAAGACATTCCAGATGTAGAGGGCTGCATCACCAAGAGTTCTGGATCCATACTGTGGTATCTGTCCATTTCCTAATTAAATGTTGTTTGGCACAGTAGCTATTATCATTTTGGCAACTGCCTGGGGAATTCAGGCAGATGACCCAAACTGCACTGGCTAGAGGGGACCTGAATACTGACATGGGTAACACACAACATGGACCTCTTGTGTTGGGTGGAGAAAGTCATAAATGGGCATGTGATCTGTGCTGGGATAACTGAATATTTCAGAGTAAGCTTCTTGAAAGAGCTAAGGTTGAACAAGATGCTGGTGGACACCATGCATCACCACGCTGGTCCTCCAGTCTTTCTTTCCCAGCTCCTTAAATTTCAGGGCCAGCACGTCAATCCTGGATGTTGCTTCAGTGTGTCAAGTTCTGGCCAAGTAGCCACCCCCTGTCCTCCTCCTTCTCCTCTTTCTTCTCCTTCATCTCCTCCTCCTCCTCCTCCTCCTCTTCCTATTCCTTCTTGGAGTGAGGCTTGCATACCATTCGTGCTTTTAGGAAATTATTGGAAAGTGGAAGCAAGAATAGATTGCTGGCAGTCAGAGTTGAGAAACAGATGGAGCAGGGAGTGGAAAGGGAGTGTTCAGAGAGTGCAGCAGTTCCGCTTAACACTGTCATCAGTCATCCTTGAGAAGTCAGATGCCTTGCAGAGCACACAGCCATTCATCAGAAGGGGCCTTTCGTGTGGACTCCCTCCAGCCTGAGAGGCCCTTGCCTCCCTCACAGATGCCTCCGCACCTGCAAGAAGGACCAGGAAGCCATCTAGTCACCCCCTCCCTTCTCTTCTTCAGATGGGGCCACACATGAGCCATCCAGACAGATGGCTTTGAAACTGGGATTTGCTCCTGACACTCCAGTCTGCCTGAGCCTCAGCTATGCCCAAGCAATCAGCCTGCATTAGCTGAAATAGAATCAAATTCTCCTAGAAAACTCCTGGTTGGTTGAATACTAACTTGGGTGTCACTCACAGATTGCCCACAAATGCAAATGATAATTCATGCATCACTTTCTCTGTCTCTAGAACTGCACAGGGGAATACCAATCAGGAACAGACTACTTTTGAAGAGATGTGACTCTCCACCCACCCACCTGCTCTTCCTTTGCTTCTGACTGGCTAGTGATAACTCCTTGGATTTGGGTGCACTTACACTTTGCCCTTAAGGGCCTCACACAACTCCAGGGAGCACTGCGGTTGACCACAGCAGAGGGGAACAAAGGTGTGGTAGGGGCCTGTACCCTACATGCAGAGGCAGAGACTGCAGAAACCATGGAGGCAGATGCACAGAATCCATATGTGCAGAGAGAGCAGACCACTGCCACAATCCACACAAGGTGATAGTGTTCTTTGATATCACTTAACAAATCTTTATGGAGGATCTGGAGCCATTATTTGGGCACTGTGCTAGGTACCAAGCCCTGCGCAATGCTACCCCATCAAGAGCACTCGGGAAGGTCATGGACCCTTGGACCCACCTGGTTTCAAACACTTTCCACCTCAGAGCCACATTCATTAGCATCCACATAGATTCAGCGAACAGTTCCATCTCCATGGGCTTGACATAAATACCAGTTTCTCATGCCCATGTGTATACTGACCTGCATGACCTTCCCAGAAAAAAAGTGATTTATTATGTGCTGCTGAGAACTGTGAAAGAGTAAGCTCGCCATTGCTTCTTGCACTCAATGTGACTAGACACCTACCAGATCTGGGAGGGAATGATGGCTACATAGGAGAAAGAGGAACTACATAGGAGAAAGAGGAACTTCTACTAACTAGAAGAGGGATGGGAGAGGATTTTGATAAATGTACTTATCAAATGAAAGTTATGAGAGACTCTTTATAATTTATCAAAATATAAGCTCAAGTATGTCATTTTTAAAAGTACTTGCTGTCTCATTCAACACAATACAGAAGACCCTATTTCATAAACAGAAATTAGGAGATTTTAAATTGCTCAAGTTTGGAATTTTAGATAAATCTGATTGCAAAGTTTATGCTTTTTATAGATATGAGGCTGACTTTGTGACTGTTTACTGTGAGTTAGGTTTCCATGCTATTTTGCCCCTGGTATTGGAAATTCAACCTTTTCCACTGAGTGACCTCCTTAGACTTTCATATTTTTGAGACCAGGTCTCCCTAAATTTCTCAGCTGGCCTTGAACTTGTGATTATTCTGCCCTGGCCTCTGGCGTAGGGGATTACAGCGTGTGCCACCATGCCTGGCTCTACGCTATTTTAATTCAATCCTTACAGTTGCTTTGTGACAAAACACCATTCATACCTCTGTTTTTTCTGCCAATTACCAAAGTACAGAGAGGTTGAACAACTATCTCTATGGTTGACAAGCGAAAGTGCTCAAACCCACATGAAACCAGGCCCCCTCCCCAGTCCCTGGATCCACTCAGGCTGCACAGATGCGATCACAGAGCTCAGCTTGCTCTGCCAATACTGAGTGGGTTCTTTCCCAGGAACCTCCAGAGTGACAAGGGGAAGAGTTCTGTGCATGGGCTACAAGTTCAGCTCATCAAATTCCTTTCTGTCCAGTAGAACATTCAATTAAATGTTTGAACTGGTGATTTATCTACTTCACCTTGGCTCAGTTTCCAGACAGAGGTGGGCTGCCATCTTTATAATTGCTGCCCTCCTCAGCTGCAGACTTGCTGGGCTACCATTTACCTCTGTTGCTGATCATGCTTTCTGGCAACCCCCTGGGAGTTCCTCCATGACTCAGCAATCAGTGTGATTTGATTAGGGATGAGCTTCCTCCGCAGCACCGCTGAGGCACTATCAAACCCCCACGTTCAGTTTCAGCCTTCGTGCCCTCCACAGAAACCAGAAAACCCAGACAGCCAAGCTGGGCCCCCAAGAAGAAAGAGGGAGAAGAACGTCCCGGGAGTCTCCCTCTCCCTATCGCCTGACCCCCTCCTACTAAGATGTCTCACGCTTTCATTCCCACTCAACCAGACAGCAGACTTCCCATTCTCCAAGATTCCATGAGTCAGTGCCACTGGCCTCTTTTCCATTCCTGAAAGGGGACCCTGATTTTCACAGCCTGGTGGTGTATTTCTGTTCCTTTGAAGCCCGATGGTGAGCTTGTATTTTTCAAGATAAACGTATTTAATTTCCTTGGAGTTCACCCACCACCTTTTTTGTCTAGTAATTGTTCTGCAGAGCCTTCGGTAATCCAATCTCCTTGAATTGGGTTGCCGGCATCTGTGAGTGGCTAGCGATATTTCTTTTTATAGGAACTGAGTGAGAAAATAAATAAATAAAGTAAATGTTTTTGAAAAGAGAAGGCAGAAGCAAATGAAACTGCTTGGAATGGAGCCTTCTCCGTTTTGTAATCTCCAGTCTTCCACACGATCTGCCGTTTCACTTTTGGGATGGTTGTAAAAAGGTAGACAGTCATTAAGCTATAGGCAGGGAAAGTGAGGGGAGACGAAGTGAAAGGGGAATGTTGTGGCTCTTAGCAGAGCCAAGGAACACCTGACAGCAAGGCTCAAGACAGGCCGCATCATCCCAGCGTTAGGATTCTCCCTGCAGTTTGGCAGTGTTGTTTGAGTTGTAATATTGGATTAGAAGTAGGGTAAGCACCAGTTCCTTTTCTTTGCAATTTCTCATATTTTAAAAGGATAACAAAGCAGAAAAGTATTGCATTAGGCACCAGCATGTTGTCTGATACATTTTAATTGAAACCAAAAGTGCCTATAGCCACTGTCAGTCTCAGAGGTCTCTGAAGAAAGGACCCCCTTCCTACTCCCACATATAGTAACTCCATCTCTCTCTGCCAGTTCTGTATTCCTCTCATTTCTTTAGGCACATGTTAAAGCCAGCTGATTCAAATTACAGAAAGAAAGCTCACCTAGGAGCTACTGTAGAAAGCAAATTAAAACTACTGCCCTCTGTTCTATTTGAGACACAAGGGGAAAAAATGTTCCTGGGGCTTGGTTTCTGGTGGCCATTTAAAGACTTCAAGGAGGGGATCTTTTGGGTCACGGCAGTCCTGTTTCTCAGAGTCTCTTGGTAGAGAATTTTACCCTGTAGTAAGTCCGATGGCTAATTTGCCGGAAAGAGAAAGATGAAGCAATAGCACCTGATGTTGGGGGCTAGTGCTTCTTGCTAGGCCTGGAGGAGGTCATGTGAAATTTCCCTTAGCCAAAAAGGCTTTGAGCCTTTGATGTTTGCTTGGTTTCCATCATGGCCAAAATGGGGCCACTGCCCCAACCTGGCCTCCTGCTGGCCAATGCCCTGCTTTCATGGTGATTTGCACAGCATCTCCTGGACAGTTCCATGCTTGGATATCACCTGTTATTAGTAGAGATCACTCTTCATTCCAAAGGACAATGGCAGACAGGCAAGTTAATTCTGGTGGGTAGACAGGACTCAGGCATTCTCTGAAGCCCTGGGATCCAGGCAAGACAACTTCTGTTGCTTATCCCCTTTCATCTGTTCAGTTCTCTTCTCTGCTGCAGGGAACATTTGGTCCTCACATGCAGTAGTAGAGAGAGGCCTCCTGTTCACACTTTTCCATCTTTCTTGGGAGCCTGATCTCCCTCCCTATCAGCTCTCCTCCAACCTGAGCTGTCAGATCAGTCTACCTGGACCTGTGTGGAATGGGAAGCATTTCCAACGCCAATAACTGCAAAAATGGTCACAATTTTTCAATGAATGAATGTAATTTTTACTTGAAACTTCCATTTCTACCTGATTGACAAATGCACAGAGAATTGTCAGTCATTTCAGGCTTAAATTCAGTGTTTTCTCTCTTTCTCCTTCTCCCTGGCAGTGTATTTCAGGCCAGGGGTTCAGAAGGAGGACCAGTCTGTGACAGAGTATGGAGTGGGGATGGGTGTGTGGTCTCACCTGGGGTCTACTTAAATTTCTAATATTTCTAGTATCTCTGTCTGGGGCTTAGGAAAACTCAGGCCTTTTACTGAGTCTTCTCTGCCCTGGGTTCCCATGTGTCCCCCCTCGTGTTTCCACTCCAGTGTGCCGCATCACATATTCCTGGGGTTTGCCAAATTCTGGAAATTAGCAGAAAAATCTCTTTATAACTCTTTCGATCCCTAGCTAATTGTAGAAGTGATACTTGCCCCTCCTGAGCTCCCCAAAAGGCACACAGGCTCCTTTTCAGGTACTGGCCACATTCTAATGTGTCCTTTCCAGGTCATCTTTTTACCTCATTTGCAAACTTCGTGGCCTGGGCTCTTCCATTTCATTTGTTTCTCTCTCTCACATCTAGCATGAATCTTATGCACAATTTCCTTCAGGAGTCCATCTCTGAATTCCAAAATAATTCCCTAGCAAATCAACAACCTTGCTTCAAGAACACTGTCTCTGCAATGAATTGTAAAAAATACTTGTTTTGAAACTTAAAGCCAATAATTTGATTTGGTTTCTCCCGAGGTAATAACTGTTCCTTGGAAACAGGAATGCCACTAAGAGCTCAGAAATCACTCTAGGGCACCAGGCTTCATGGTGCCACCCGTCACTCTAGAATCTGACATTTTCAACCAGTTCTTTCAGACTGGGTCCAGCATGCTCTGCTATGCCCCGGGTGCACCTTTGGTCCCAGCACACAGCCTGGCCACTGTACTAATTTCTGCCTCTACATCCTTCCTCAAAGGCCTATTTGTCCACAACACCCTCTCCCTGCTATCCCTACCTGTTCAGTTCCTGTACATCTTCAGAATCTAGTTCATTCTACTCAATCAACAAACATGTTCTGATACTGCTATCTGTATCTCCTCTATTTTTTTCTCCCTGAGCAAATAATAGAGTTAGTCTCCTCTGTACTGACCCCCTGACCCCAGGATTTAATTATAATTTGGCTCATCTAAAATGTTTGCTAATCACTTCAGTTTTGTTGGTCTTATTTCCACAAATCACTCTAGGATATTTAGTAATAAACCCAGAGGACTTTCTTATTCTCAGGAGTAAAAACAACGGGCTCTAACACCGTCGCTCAGCATCTCTTTGTTGGTTGAATGGCTGGCTGGCTGTCCATGGAAAAAGCACTGGCGTTTTTTTTTTTTTGTTTTGCTACTGGGGTATTAAACCCAGGCACTCTACCCAAGAGCTACACTCCAAGCCCTTTCTATATATATATATATATTTTTTTTAATTTTAAGACAAGGTCTTGCTAAGTTGCAGAGAGTCTTTGAACTTGAGGTCCTCCTGCCTCAACTTCTTGAGTAATTGGGATTATAGCACCTAGAGTTGAGAGCACTATAGCATGGCAGGAGTGCAGATCAGTAACATTGTGATGCCCTGGACTCTTACCATGAGCTAAGCTCCATGCTACCTCACCCAACCTTCACAATAATCTGATAGGGGCCTGGTTACTACACTCATTTAACAGATGTTTTTAAAAATGGGGATTTAGCAGTGGTAACTAATGTGCCTACACTCACAGACTATCAGTAGGTGGAGCTGGGATTCAAACAAGATGTATCCATGCCAATGTCCACTAGTGGCCACTGCCCTCCCCAAGGGCAGCCTCTGGCCTTTGCTGAGGAAGAGCCTAGAAGTGTGTAGCCTCCTCAGGTTCTTTTGAAGACAGCATTTCCTTTACATTACAAATGACTTGCTCCTTAGATCCCTATTCGCCAGACTTCTCTTTGCCAGATAGAGATCCATGTATAGACACTTAGAAACATAGTCATTCATTCACTGTCTCATCAAGGATAATCATTCATGCTGAGCAGAAAGGCAAGTGCATGCTATCCTTCATTCTGCTCGTCAGCCACCTTCCTAAGGGGATGGTGTGCACTTGTAAATTTGTTGCATCTTTTTAGCAAGGCTACAGTGGATTACTAGTGTGACCATATGATGTTTTGTCCAAAACAGGACATTTGGAGAATAAAAGTTATCTAAAAATAGCTAATGGATATTAACTGATCTACAATAGATATAATCAGGGCACACCATGATATGCTCCATAGAAAATCTGGGTGTCAGGGACCCTCCACACTCTCACTACACATGCAGTTGGTGGGAGACTGCTTTCCATTCAATGCAATACAAATTCAACATTTGTTCATTCATTCAGTAAAAAGTATCCAAGGCCCAGGAGCTATGCAGAAGACAAACCCTGCCCTCATGAAACCAACTTTCTAGTAGAGGAGATAGAAAGTAAACAAATACACACATTATACGAGGTGATAAAAGAAAGCAGGGTTACAGTGGAAGAGGGAGTGAAGACTTCTCTGATCCTCCCAGGGACCCTGGGGAGGATGGAAGCAAGTGCCCACTGTGTTGTAGAAGCAAGCTGGGAGGCTTTGGGAGGGGACAGAGAAGAGGGAGTCGGGGGAACAGGTCACATAGGGCCTTGAGGTTACAGAAAGCTTGAATTTTATTCCAAGATGACAAGGCGTTTGGAGGCCAATGCTGCAGTCCAATCTATATTTTAAAGAAGAATCATCCAGGCTAGTAGTAGAGAACACACTAATGAGATGTAAAAATGGGAAAATGACCCAGGCTGTTACAACCATACAGGTGGGAGATGTTGGTGGCATGGACTGAGGTGGAAGCCACGGTGCTGGGGATTAAAGGGGGTAGATCCAGGACACAACACAACATGGAGGTTGTGCCTGTAGTTCTTGTGGGCCAGGGGTATACTGGGTGCCGACAGTATACAAGACCCTGGAACAGGCCTGACCCCAGCCAGCTGCAGTCTGGGCCTCCATGCCTTCTAGGGCTTATTCTTCCTGTGTCCTAGAAGTCATTACCTGAAATCTGGACATAAGAAACTAGCTTCTTTTGTCTTCTAGGGTGGGAGGAAAGGTGATAAACATCCTTACCTTTAGCTCTGTGATCTTCCTCCTTAGGACACTTCCCCCCTTCCCACCACTTGCGCTTCAGGATCTCAAGGCGATTGTTCTCCTGCAGCTGGAGAATGGCCAGGTCGAATTCATCCCGGAAAACCGAACCTGTGGGGTCACAAGAGAGTCCAGGACACAGAATGTGAATGTCCTCCTAGGAGCCACTCCAGTCCGCTTCCGAGCACACCTGGCTGCTCTGCCTGCTTGAACAGCAGGAAGAGGAACAGATGTGACCCCCGATCACTAGACCATTGTTCTCCACTCTGCACCACCTCCTGCTCTGCAGTACAGGGGAGCCTTCCAGCTTCTCACAGGCTTCTCGGTCTCTTCTACTTTCCTTCTGTCCTCACTGACTGGCACATCCAACCCACTGCCAAAGACCTCAGGATGGGTCAAGTAAGTTTTCCAGAAGGTTGGACCACCCCACCTCCCTGTCCAGGTACCCCGGATTTCTAAATTTAAAAAGATGGCTTACACATGTTAAGTGACCTGTCTACTGATACACAGAAAGCCTACGGCAGAACTTTCCACTGGCCTCCAGGGGGGTGAAGTTTCTGTTTCTGTGACACAGACTTCGTCAGTCATCCAATTTCAAGTTTACCTAATATCTCAGACACTTGTAACTGTCACTACACCACACTTGACCTAGAGCAGTGAGAGAAGAGCCACCACAGAGCGTGACAGAAGCCTTCTCTTGTCCATCTGCATGGGGTGTCCCCAAGCCTCATGGCTGCCTGCTGAATGCCCCAAAACCACTGGCCTGTCTGTTACTCTATCATCCTCCACCACTCCCTCCGTCCTTAAACAGAAGGCTTCTTTTTGTTCAGTGCAATTTAAAATTTTTTTTCCCGATGGACTCTGTTCAAGGAGCTTTGGTTCTAGAATTAAGGTTTAATCACAAAAACAGGCTGAAATGACACTGGAAAGCTCAATGTTGCACAATAGTCTGGGGCCTGAGGTCATTAAGAGAAAGCTGCCAAGACAGTGGAAAACAACCAAGCTGTCCAGCTTCCTTGTCCAAGCTCTAGGGCGGTCTGATGTCGACAGATGCCTCCGAGGAAAAAGGTTATAGTGAAGGATTTAGGCAGAAGCTTGGAACAAAGCTTCTCAAATTTTAATGTGCATGCGAGTCACCTAGAGACAATGGAACTGCAAGTTCTGACTCAATAGCTTTTAGGTGGGGCCTGAGATTCTGCATTTCCAGAAACTCCAAGGTGATGCCCAGGCTGCTGGCTATGGGCTGCACTTTGAGAGGCAAAGAGTCAGATCTCTCAGACTCTGGCAATCCAGGACACATAGGGTAGAATCTCCCATACTGTAGACACACCTATGCTTGGGCACACCCAAGCCAAGCTTTCAGTACTGAATGTGTCTGGGTAAGTAGTCCAGGCGAACATCAGCAGAGGCTCATGTAGAGTAGGTGCTTACTGAACATGTAGTGAATGGATATAAGAACAAGTTGCCTAGAAGAGGTGGTTAGGTGTACGGTTCATGAACATTCCATGCTTAGAGACATCCAGCCCACAGCACGTCTTCATTTTAAGCATTTTCTAGGCATTTTCAATCCAACTCCCTAACACACCAGGGTCACAGAAAAGAGCTATTCTGCTTAATTTATGGTTACTTAGTTAGCTCGTAAACCACCCAACCAATTTTGTATCTTGCTCTTCATTTTATTTCTCTTTATTTTCTTCTTTACTTAGATCCAACAATATGGCTAATTTGAAAGTTATTCCTTCACCTCTTGAGAATGACATACACGCATGACCTCAGATGAAATCTTATCTCATCAGTGAGTTGTGTAATGTTTCTCTCAGCTTCCTGTGAGAACCACAGCACATCTTCCCATCTATCCAACCCTGTCTAGCTGGTGGGTCCACTGGGCAGTGTGATCTGGTCAGTGAAATACTAGCTTTGAAGATAAGCACCCCAGACTCCAGCCAGCTTCTTTCTGTGTTCAGCAGCCTTGGATAAGCAGCCTATCTGCTCTGAATCTCTATTCTGCCCTCTACAGAATGGGAATAACCATATCTATCTCACAGGCGGGATGATTAAGAGATGTAAGACATGTGAAAACAGTATTGGATTAGATACAAAACAAATGCATTTCACATCATTTGTCCTTCATTTTTAGTGAAAGTTTCTAGAATTGGTCTGTTTTATCTCAACTATAAATAGTCAAGATTCTAATGAAAATATTGGGAACACTTGAAATTTAAGCTGAACTCATTAAATAGCTGGAATAGCACCAAGAGGCATCCTACGTTCATTTTGTGGCTCACTCCACCATATTGAAAGAAAATGTCAGCCAAAATATTTCTCAAGTGGGCCCACAATCTGTAAGATTAATGGACACTGATGCAATATGACAGTAAAGAGGGGATGTGCCTCGCTGCAGGTATCCTGAGTGAGGCCTCCAGCTATAGAACCGCAAGCGTCAGAATCCAGAGTTCAGAGATGAACCATATTACCGCCTGGGTTCAGTTGCTTGGTTTCTGATCGGTATTTAAGAAGTCATGTTTTTAGCAAATAACATAGGGAATTATGGGAAAGATGGGAAGGAAACCAATATTCTCTCAGACAGGCTAAGTGCAAGACACTGTGACCAGATTATCAGGTTTAACCCTCACAATAACCCTATGAATAGGTGCTAGAAATTTAATTAATGGGATAATTGAGGTTCAGAGATGTTAAATAACCTCTCTAAGGTACCAGGATGGCAGTAAACAGGATGCTTTTCCAGACCTGACTCTAACATCGTGCTCATTACACTCCATGGGTGTAAGTGAATCTTATAACTTGTAGAGTCTGGATTTCGGTACAGATCAGTAGAAGGGAAGGGCTTTGTAACTACAAAGATGGGCATATGGAGTATCAGTGTTCCCATATGATTAGATGACCTCAACTCCTGTTTCTTCTCCAGATGCCTTGATAAAGAATACCCTAGTACAGAGACAACCCCACACATCAGTGGCTCTGAATGGTGCATATGGTGTAAGGGTGCATGTCAGAACCACCTGGAGAACATACTCTGATCTCTCCACAATCACAACAGCAGCTAAAAATGTTCCCCTCATCTTCTGGTGGAAGCACTACCAGCAGGGGAAGCCCAAGTGTGAACGACCTTTAAAAAGCACAGCTAAGATACCTTCTTGTAAGCCAACAATCTCCACCCTCTGATAACACAATGTGCAGATGGTAACAGGCAGCAGGCTGAACACCAGGGCTTTATCATCCTTTCCCTGTTACTCATGCTGACTCAGAGTGGGTGGGGCCGTGAAATCCACAAATACTTGACAGTCTTCTCACCCAGTCATGTCAGTAAGCTTTTCAGCGGACACTAGCAAAATGCAAAATTAATCCATTCATTTAGGGTGTTACCACCTCTTTCTTCTCCCCACTGCTAGTAGAGATGTCCCTCGGAGAAATGGCCAAAGAACAGGAAGCAGAATAAGAGACGCAAGTATCCACTACTGAGGGCATCAACATACCCTTTAATAATGAGAATTAGCCTGTAGTAATAAGTCAGTCAAATAAACAGTCAGCTAGCTCTCTCATATTTATGGACAGTGTTTACCACTCTGTAAAAATGATTTTGTTTTTAAACCTTAAGAAAGTTCACCTGAAGTCACTGTTACATTGGTTCTGGAACAGGACTGACTATTTATTTATCTATCTATCTGTTTATCAGTACTGGGGATCGAATCCAGGACCTTGTGCATGCTAGCCAAGCGTTCTAGTGCTGAGCCACATCCCCAGCCTGAAATCCTGAAACAGGAGTTACTGAATTCAGCATTGTGTGCAATGGTTTTAGCTGCTCCCAGCCTGCCTGGATGAAGCTACCCAGTGAGGCTGCTCCTTGCCTGCCTACCGACTGGCATGCCAATCCCATAGCCCTTGGTGTCCAGCAGGCCCCCAATCTGAGTGAGGTTGCAGTTTCGCTGCCGATAGTACTCATTCATGGTGGACTCCAGCAGAAAGGCGTAGTTAGAGTTCAACACCCTGGCAATTCCCTCCTCTGTGCTCTTCACAAACACACTTGGCTGCTTGGAGTACATGTAATTCCACATGCGCTGGTAGGTCTGGTAGCGGGAATTCTGGGGAAAGAGCAGAAGGAATCTTGGTTGTGGATGGGACCAAGGATTGGGAAAAGAGAAAGAAAATGTTGGTTTAAAGAGAAAGGGAATCAAAATGGGCCTTAAAATGCTGGCCCTTGTACAACTTGCCCCTTCATGATAGTCAAGAACCTTTTCCTTTTCATCTCTCAATTCAAGATGGTCACTACTGCTGCTTTTGCACAAAGATGGGGGAGCCACTGGGTCCCAAGGCACTGGGAATTCTGACTACTGGTTTGATCATAAGTTCTGCTTCATCAACCCTAGAGATCTTCCATTGACAGTTTCCATTTTCTGGTAAAGCTGAAATTCTGGCTATGTTCCTTATCATCCCTCAATTTGGAGCAGCGAATTCAGGTTCATTCAGGACTTAAACAGAATGTCACCTGCAGAAGCAGTGCAGCTATTTGCCATCTACCCTGAAACAATTTATCTATCACACATCCAATGCTGGCTTCTATCTTACCTATCTTAAGGCAGAACTCTGGGGGTCTATCCAAACTCTTCGCATGATGCTTTCTGTAGTCTCTGGGCCAACAGGCTCTGAGACTTGCACAGAAAACACGAAGATTTAGGCTTGTTTCATGTGAAAATGAGCTTCTTTTATGGTAGGTTGGTTGGACACCCACAAGCCCAGGGGAAATCTGCTTCCCTTGAGACCTTGAAGGCTATGAAAACTACTGTTCTGTCTGGCCTTGTTCTGTCAGCCTTGGCGATCAAGCGGCTTGTCAGTCAGTGAACACATTATTGTGGCAGAGCCTTCTCCTCAGCCTTGAAAGGGAATCCCAGAGGAGCTAAGAGGGGCCCTATCTGAGGCCTATCAGCCAGAAATCAATGATATCAATTCATCTTCCACGTCAGTCATTTGTGTACTGTTTTAATCTTGTTTGGTCTTAGTAACACCTAAAAAACTATCTAATTTCTTAAAAGTTAAATATACACATTAGTCCCACCCTATACAGTAATGTAAATAAAACTATAGGTTTGATTCACAGCATATATTTTTCTAATGCCCATAAAATAAACACAAAGCTATTGCATTTAAACAAAGTTCCATCACATTAAACATAAAATCATCTTAAGTACTAACAATTGTCCATGTGTATCAGCCTGGGATAGGTTAATATTAACCCAAAGTCCTCTTGGGACCTCATTCTGGCTCATTTTGTGGAAGAGGAGAAAAACAAGCCCCATGCTGATCTCCAAACTAGATGTTCAAAAGAGATAATGAAATGAGAAGAGATGTTTTTCTCTCCAGTGGACAAACATCTCAGCTTTATTCTCTCTAATTCCCAGTGTTAGTGAGCAACCAAACAGGGTTTACTTGGAAGAAGGTCATGCTGGAGCCTCCGTGAATTGTGCCATATTCAATGGCAGTCTGGTCAGCCAGGTCATCCACTGACTCAATGGGCACATCCATACGCTGCACAGTCAGAAAAGCTGCCAGGTTGGCCGTGTAGGATGAGATGATAATCAGCGTGAATGCCCACCTAGGTAGGAAAAGACGAGGAAGTCATCACTGCCCGGGCACCCCCACTTGTCTTGGCCCCAAAACCCAGTCTTGCTGTGACATAGGAGAGACCAGGTGTCTGTCTGTCTTCTAAAGGAGCTCTCAGCAGAGTCGGGGGAGAGAAAGGAGGCAGGGCGTATGATGTCAAGAGAAAATGGATTGGGTTTGTGAATGCTGCCTGGAAAAACAGAATGGATTTTTTCTTATTTCTGAAAGAAGGTCAGTATTGGCTGCTATTCAAAAGATGTGTAGTCCATGCACATGAGAGTCTGGGGACTATGGGAAATGAGCTAGAGGACTCTGTTCAGAGCTAGAACTGGGTGGCTGGCTTCCCCCCTCCTCAAGCTGACATCAGCCTTCAGAAGTGAGTGGCCAGGTACTGAGCACTTGCCATGAGCTCAACTGCCACCCTACATAATCCTACTGCAACTCAAGGAGGTAAATGTCCTATCCCAATCCTACAGGGGAGGAAAGTGCAGCTGGGAAAAATGAAGTAATTTACCAAGTAACACATTGATATGTCTGTATTTTGGAACTGGCTCTATACATCTTCATAACAGAAAGTCTTTAATGAAGACAAACTAGTGAAAAACACCTTCAAAATTGCTAAAATGTTAGAATTTGAAAATAATTTTTTTTTTATCTCACTATGTAGTCCAGGCTGGTCTTGAACTCACTTGGTAGGCAGGGTGGCCTCAAATTCATGGAACTCTTTCTGTCTCAGCCTCCCAAGTGCTGGGATTCTAGGCATGTGCCATCGCACTTGGCTGAAGATACTCTTACAATGGTCACGCTACCTCAAACTAGAAGATGGTTTTATTGAGTCATGACAGCCCATTTAAAGTTAGAATAATTTTGCAGTGCAAGCAGAATATATGTTAAAGCCACTAACAATAGTTTGTTCACCTTGGTAGGTTAAACAAGCTCTTCCCATCTGGTTAACAGTATGGATCTGCATCCTAATACTTTTGGTGTAAGGGGTTCAAAGAGAGACTAACCTCAATTTAGGGTGAAGAATCACAAATTGTGAATCAGTGAGGTCTGAATTCATGAATGTTCACTTCTCATAAAGACACTGCTGGCTAAAGTACCGGCCACAGGACTCAGCAGCTGGTGGCCACCAGGTGGATTTTCAAGTGCAAGAAGTCCCACTGCCACTCATGCCACTGTTATTAGGCACTTCTGCTGGCTGCCTCCCTAGGTGAAGCAATGAGGGCATCCACAAGGGCACAGATACCCATCAATAGTCATATTTTTATGCTAGCCTGCCAGTGAGGTGAATGGGCTTTCAACTCTGGTCATATTCCATCTGTGAGATCAGGGGAAGGCTACTGGCCTTCTTCAAAATCATCTGTCTAATGGGACTACTAATGCCTGCTCTGCCAGTCTAGGGAGAGTTGTGACATCAAATGAGACAGTATAGCATTAGTGATCAGTAGTCTGTAAAGGACTTCATGAATGTGAGAGACATAGAGATATGCAAAGTGAGACCCTCAGCCTGCATATGGCAGAAAATCACTTGGTTACCTCCTTAGATCTTTCCCATGTGAGACCTGTAGGTGTCAGGCGTCCCTCCCTGCTCAAGACCTGATCTCTTTGCCCTGGTTGCTGATTTCCACCTTGTTGGAAGTTGTTTCTCATGATCATCCCCCGGAACAAGCCAGTGTCTTCCTGCTACTTGACTGCACTAGTGAGCCCTAGGTAAGGATGCGGCCTCAGGGTTGGCTGGGAATTTCCTCCCTCATCCACCGGGCTATACTCTGGCATGTTTCTTGGGTAGCCTTGTGGCAGTCGAGGCCTCTGGTCACAGGGAAGAGGTCAGAGAACCTAGGCAGCTCAATGCAAGCCTGTCACCTTTGTGAGAAAGCAAAGGATGCTCATACAGTTTCCGGGGCTTGGTGGAGCCCTGCTCCCGTGTTGAAAGGGCGTTATGTGTTGTGATGTTCTTGAAAGCAGCATGGCGTTTTCTGTCAACTGCTCTGGTGAAGAGGCCAAGGCAGTCCTATCTTCTAACCTCCCAAACCCCAGGGAAATGACCAACCTGTGGACTTGATTTAGGGAGGGACCAGTGAGCATCCCTCAGAGTGGCTCCTCTTTGGTGCAGAGGCCCCTTCCCAACACACTGGGGGACACACTGACCAAGCCACTGGGGCCAGCCTTTTCGAACAGCACCCTGCAGGACTCACACCTCTGAAGCTCTCTAGAGGAGGGGCCTGCTGGGGTACAGGTTGCAGAGAGCTGCCAAGTGGATGAAGCAGACAATGGGGCTTTGCTGTACCAACAACCAGATGCACCCTCTGGAAGGAAGATCCGCAGGTACAGGGAGGTCAACATCCTCACCTGACAGGTGTTCAGTCTCAGGGCATCTGCTCTGATTTCCTGAATTTTGAGGGACCTCTGGGACTGCCTCTGCTCAGCTATTCCTTTTTCCTGGGGACAGTGAGTCCCAGTTCTATGCACTGATCTACTCAGTAACTTCCTGGCAATGTCTGATAACAGGTGAGCACTTTGCCCAACTCATTTACATTTCACTATATGTATCAGTTATCGAGGAAATGAATACTCCAGATAAGACAGGCTGCTGTCCCAGTGACTAGCCCCAGCTCCAGCAGCTCCTGTGCTGCCTCTTTCCAGACCACCCCTGACCTGGGCACCCAGAGCCATGCAGGAAACACCACTTTTCCTTTTCCTTCAGTCTAATCAGGCTGAGAAGGAGGCAAGAGGACCAAGGATGTTAAGCCTTATAAGTTGTGGCAGCCAAACTGAAAGTGGATTTTTTTTTTTTTTTTTTTTGGTTTTTCTCCGGTACCGGGAACCGAACTCACGACCTTGCGCTTGCCAGGCAGGCGCTTTTGCCGCTGAGCTAAATCCCCAGCCCCCTGAAAGTGGATTTTAAGAGAGGACCAGAAACTATCCCTTGTAAACTTGCCTCTCTAGGAGATATATATTATACACATGTCATTTCCTCCATAGTGTCTAATAAAAATTATTAGTCCATACCTTCATGGTGAAAGGTATAGTGAATATGAATACCTTCATATTCAAAGAGCTTTTCCACCCTTTGAATGGTTCGCCCATTGCTGAGTGTCTAAGGGTTTGCATTTTCCCACACCTGCTGAGGTAAACAGGCCAAGTGCCCAGAGGCAGGTGCAGAGGGACAAAGCTTCCGAGACCTGGGAGAAGGTGTGTGTTGTGAAGAGGCAGGCTCCTCTGGAAGGGATTACCTGCTGCAGGCTCATATTTGCATTAATCTGCATATGCCTTGCTGGCCCAACCGCTCAAGCACAGGTCATTTTCAGGTTAGGAAGTTATCTTTCTTGGCTGTGGGTCTTAAAGGCTGTTTTCTTGCCTCTTTCTTCCTGCCCTGGATCCCCTCTGTATCCAGACCTCAGAGGCAGAGTAAAGGGAACTGGAGAAGATAATTCAGAGTGGGTGGCGTCCATTGTCTGCAATCTTTGGAGCTAGCAATAGGTGGTTCAACTCCCTGCTGGGTCGCTGTGAAAGGCAAAGGTTTTGGGGTTCTCCCACAGGGCTTCTAAGGTTCCTGTCCACCAGCAGTGGGGCAGGGTTTCACTGCAGTCCCTATTTTGCTCCCCATGGTCCTGGTCCCACTGCCCCACAGCTCTGGCCCTGTCTCATATGGGATCTTACCAGACTCCACTGACACAGCGGGTGGACAAAGCTCGAGGGGCAATGGTGGAGCCCTGCTGCATGAAGCCCCCAACTGGAAACCAGAGGCTGTTGCCGAGGGAGTACTGGTTCACCAGGAGGTTGCACCGGCCCTGGGCGCATGGGTGAGGGCTATACCACTCATAGGGTGTCAACCTGTGGGAGAAAAGGAACATACACCAACGTTGGGAGGACAAGTGTGAGAAAAGGGTGCTAGGCAGTGGGGACCAGCTCTTCCTTTGGGCCTCACTGCTGTTGCCTTGGCCCAGCCATTTCCTTTTGCTGAATTTGAACACCCCCTACCACTACCACCAAAAATGGTGCAGTGGTACAATTGCACTAGGTTGGTGGATCTCATGTTATTTTCTTTAGTTAAAGTTACACTTTTCTCCTTGAATAAATTCTGATGTGGAACTCCAATATATAAAACAGATAAAGGTGGAGCCCCTTGGCAGGAAGCTGGAAGTGTCAAGGCATGGGCAGCCAAGCAAGCTGCTTCTTGTTCTATTCCAAGTCCACAAGGGATCAGGGAGGAACCCTAGGGTCCCACAGAACCAGCATGTGAACCCCTCTGCCTAGCTGTGAAGCTTCAGCCTATATTAGACTCATGAAGGCTTGTTAAAATACAGATTGCCATGCCCTACCCGCAAAGCTTCTGACTCAGGGAGCACTGGTGAGTCCTAAAAATCTGCAAGTTCCCTGGGGATGCCGATGCCTGCGGCTCCATGTCCACCCTGAGAAGCAGGGGCTCACACTCTAGATACACAGCTTTGGGGTCCCCAGCCCTAGAGATTCTGAGACACTGAAACCAGGAGTTCAAAAGTTTAAAAGCCCTGGTGTGATTCTGATGCTCAGATGGCTTGTGAATGGCAGTAGTTTTTAAACATTTTTTTCCCCTCTAAAATCTTATCCAGAAGTATAACATATAAGCGATAAAAGCAGAGCTGGATCTGAAAGATGAGGCATTGGGGCCCTAGAGCTGTGGTCATCCCCCAAGGTGTTTGATAGTTCACAGCAGCCTTTGTGCCTCATAGAACCCTCTTGCAGACCACTGCCTTAGGACAGAATATCCTATGCTTGGATATTCTCTGTGTGAGTGTGTTTCTGTGTGTGTGAACATGCACACACATGGTTAGTCCTTTAATACATTGTTAATGTTTTTGGTAATGCAGGATGCACTGTGTGGGTGTGGAGGGCACGGAAGTGGGGCAGTATAGCTCCCAGGGGCAGGTTTAGGCTGCCTTGGGCATGGTGAGGCAAGTTTGTGTGTGTTTATCTGCTGATCAAGTCCGAAGAACCTTCTGAGGGCCCTAAAGGTGACCTGGGAGCTGTGGCATGACACACACAAAGGCTCAGTCACAGGGGCCAGAGAGAATCACAGAGCAATGGAGCTGGCCGCATGCAGACAGCTTACTAAAAGCAGCACAGACAACGCTGCGAAGTGGAGAGCAGAAGTGTCAGACAGCACGTGAGCTCCTGCACCTTGCCAGCTGTCACTGACAACAGATACTTGACAGTAACAAGTAGGAGCCCATGAGGCCCGCAAGGGGTAGGTGGTATGAGAGCAGCGAACTCAGCTCCGCTGGACACTACCAGGTTATAAGCAAGGCCATTGTTTGTCAGGCTGGATCTTGTGGGCCCCAGATGACCTTCCTCATCTGGGCCTTGATCTCCACTGGAAGAGGCTCACACAGGGCAATGCGGCAATGCGATTCCACTTGGGCAGGAGCAGAACTCGCCTGGGAGTTAGGCACCCTTTGAGTCCTTGGGCTCAGGACACTATTTCTGCCACCTCTTAACCAGAGAGAGCATGTGCTCCCCTTGTTCACTGAATGCCTTTGGGAAAGAGCCCACTTGCAGAAGCGGCGAATACTACAGGATCACCCACCCCTGCTGCTGTGGCCTAGAAACGAAAGGGACAAGTGAGAGCAGAGACCTCCATCAAATTTCTATGAGCTTATCTATGAGCTCTGCCCCCATTCAACAGCCCTCTGGAGTAAGCTGAGGGCTGAGCAGGGAGTAGGGACTTCAGTGAGTGGCCTGGGAGCACTAGGCCTTGTTTCACTTCTGCATAGGAAGTTCCTTCTGAATCCCAGGTTGGTCCAAAAGCCCTTGAACTCAGACACAAATAGGCCCTTTTGGGCACATTCTTGGGAGACCACAGCACAGGGATGCCCCTGGGTTCTTCCACAGGTCTAGGGCAGTGCCTAGCTTCTGGGCTTAGGGGAGGGCTTATTCTCCCCAGCGTCTGATCTGGACCATTTGTCTCAGCTCAACACACTACCCTAAAAGACTTCTCTCCGTCCTGTCCTCATGCCACCTGCCACCCCCCACTGTCCTATCCAGCAAGACAACTGTGTTTTCAGAGGCAGATTCAAGCTCTGCTTTCTCCCTGGCTTGCATCACTACAGCCTCCACTCCTACCACTCTGGATGCTCAGGCTCTGTTTCTTGTCATTTAGCCTTTGTGGCAGATCCTGGCAAGGACTGGTGCCAGGGTAGCCAAATGCAGTGTTTAATCAGGCTGATCATCCTGCCCGCCTCTCTTTCCCAAGGCTCCTATAGGAGCAGGGAGCCAGAGGGGATCGGGAGGGAACCTGAGCTGGGGGTGTAGAAGCAAATCCAGACAAATCCAGGCTGCACTGTGTGTGCTGGGGAGAGCACAAACATGTAGACGGATAGAGGGGGAGTGTGAGGTCGACCACTGGGCAGAGAGCATTTGTGGGCTGGAGTCCCCCTCCCATTCATTCCTCTAGTTGGGCACCAAAATTTCAATCGCCCCTCTCCTCCCGACCCCCTCCCCATGCAGTTCCCAGAGGTGGACACGAGGTGGCGGTGTGAGGACAGGGAAGGGCAGCGGAGAGTACCGAGCCACGAGGAAGAGGACACAGCTGACAGCCAGATAGGCCAGAAGCATGAAGAGCCAGACGCCTGGAGAAAAGGGGTCCAGGAAGGAGAAATAGCCCGGTCTGCGTCCCTGGAAATGGAGATGAAAACATGGTTCACCATACACATTCAGTCAAAATCGCTCTTGGGCAGGGCAAGGCAGGGCAGGACGAGAGTAGGTCCGGCCCCACGTTACATTTATCTGTGTTCTGTGCAATTGGTTTGAAGGGCTGTAGGGATGAAGATGCAGCAGATGCTGCTCCAAGACACACACTGAACGCTGATCTCTGTGGGTCAGTCAGAGCTAGAGTGGGGGTATATCACTTCCAGGGATGAGGGAGGCTCTGTGTTAGGAAAGTGGACCAGGCCTCAGTACCCCTGTGTACCACCCTCTGTGCTAGGGGACAGCGTGCACAGGCTCAGGAAGTCCTCTGCACTGCTGGTGTCTGCAGTGCTAGAGGCTGACATTAGCACCTCTCTTCCCATTCAAGTGTTTCTCTTGAGTGTGCTAATGCACCGCGAGACCTTCTCCCATAAACCCTGAAACAGTCCCGGGAGGCACAGTTTATTATTTTCATTTTACTAGTGAAGAAACCAAAGCCCAAGGCTGTCAACAAATGTGTCCAAGGTCACACTGCTGGTAAACGGAAGACCTGGGACTCAAACACACATCTGACTCAAAGCCTAGCGCTTGTCTCACTATGCCACAGGAAAAGATGGTATAGCCCAGGTCCACTGATGTGCTTGGCTAGAGGATGGAGCAGGAACAGAAATGAGATACCAAGCTCCTACCATTTCCTCCAGGAAAATAATACGAATGAGAAGTTTTCTGTGCCATCTTAGCTGTGTGGTCTCGGGCAAGTCCTCCTCTGGCCTCAGTAGAGCTGGACTAGACCAGAACTAACCCACTGGTGCCTCTGGACCACATAAAGCCCAGTCTTGCTTTATTTACCCTAAAGTATTACTTTTTTTTTTTTTTTGGAGATAGTGCCTTGCTATGCAGTTCCGGCTGACCTTGAACTCACTCTGTAGCCCAGGCTGGTCTTAAACTAACAGTCATCCTCTTGCCTCAGCCTCCTGAGTGCTGGGATTACAGGTGTGTACCGCCATGCCAGGCTTCCAAAGTATTAAATTTTATATTAATTCCAAGTAGTAAATGATCGGGAGATTTCACATAAAAATCTAGCTTTCTGGCTTTTTTATGAAACTACACAACACTGGCAGCCCTGAGGCTGAGTGGTGGCTGCCACTGCAGACAAGAGTGGCTTGACTCTCTCACTTAACTCAGAAACCACTGGTCTAGATGGCCCCTAAGGAACACTTTTGTGGAAAATGCTATGCTTAGAACCTAAGGATCAGAACTTAAGGAAGCCCATGGATAGAACTGAAGATCAGGAAGAGGCTCAGGTGTTCTATGACCAGGTAAGTTTTCAAGCTCAAGATGGTATCAGTCGTAGGAACAACTTACTATCAACATCCAGGTCCAGTATGTCATTTTTATACTAAGGTCCCTAGAAACATGAATGGAAACCATCTATACTAATACTGTGCTAAACTCAACCAGCTCTCTGAGCTGGCACTATTCATAGGAAGCTAGATGTGAGAAACTCCAAGTAACAGTATCTGTTCCCATAGCTGCATGTGCAGCAGGTAGGAGAGAGATGCAGTTTTGCATGGTCGTGTTGTATTCACACAGCCCCAGTCACGGGTGATTCTCACCTTCTCTTCTGGATGTTTTCACCCTCCTGAACCACCCAGAGTACAGATTCTCCTTTGGGACAACAGCCCAGAGGGAACGCAGAGAAGATGTCGTTCCTTTTCCTGTCAGTAGCGTAGCCATTGTTGCGTTTTGTGGCCTTTCAGCAATGTGACAGGAGCCTCTCAGGCTTTCTTTCACAGTATATTTAGGCCAAGGAACAGCTCTTTGATACTAATTGCAAGCATCTTCCTTGTGGTACAGGCATGCTTGATCCACACAGACCACTAAGGTGATTTATTGGGAAAAGGAAACAAATTGAGGGTCACAGCCTAGGAACTAAGGAAAGGGAACAGGAAAGAAATATTGAGAAGACCATTTCAGCATGTCTGGTCCCATCATTATGTAAATCCTCTTACAGGAAGCAGGGGACCCAAAAGCAGCAGAATTGGAGTCCCTGGTTGGTCATTTCAGTGTCCATCACAGGCTGACCATATCTTCTTCATCATCATAAAAGCCAGCTGCAGACATAGGAAGACATTGCAGAACCTAAACATGGAGTCTGGAAGGGGACAAAGGAACTGATCCTGTGGGAGAAATTATTCCAGCTGCAGCAAAATCACAGCTTGGTCCACATATGCGGTCCCTCTTGACCCCAGACTTTCTCTGGGCAAATGTACGTGAATTTTATGTGCCCTGTCACTCAGGACTATTTTACTCTGTGTCTTTCAACTAAGAGATATCTAGGAAGGGAAAAAAACACCTTTTATTGTTGATTTCTGAATCTGAAACCCCATTAGATGCTCCGTGTCAGAAATCTATACCTGATTATATCACAATGAATGAAATTGAGGAAAATGACAGCACTTTTTAAAGCTGCCATATTTGGTTATGAGTGATAAGGAATGATGCATAGCCATGGGAAAAATTCTTGGAGGCTCAAGTTATAAAACACAGAACATCACACAAACAAGGACCAAGACATAAACAGAGTTCTGCTGGAAACATATCAGTCAGGTTGGCAAGGCAACATCTGATCCCACATGTGATTAACTGACGCCAACCTGAAGAGCAAGGACCGGGGAGTCATTTGAGATTTGGGTACTGCCTTATGCAGGGTTGGCATAGGCTGGACCCACTCTGATGCCACAGAGAATTATGTTCCTTGAAAGATTCTGAATGCCTACCAATTCTTCTATGTCAATGCGTCAGACTGCCTCCTTCCCAAAGGACACCTGAATTACTGGCACTTGGCACAAGTCATGTGTCCCATAGGCATTTCTTCCAAATAATAGCATGTCCTGAACCCAAAGGCTATATGATGCTTATGCTTTTCTTCAGAAGAACGCCAAGTGTTTCACTCTTGATTTCAATACCCAATTTTCCATACTGACAGATGGAAGAACTGAGATCCAGGAAGGTTAAGTGCCTCCCTCAAATCACTGGTGATGCCTTCTATTTCTCTGGAGCTCGTTCATCAAGCTACACCACAGGCGTGCCATGCTCTCCTTCGTTCAAATGGCAGCTGTATTGAGTCTTCTTCTTCTTTTAATCTTTGCAACTTGCTCCAATAAACTCCCTAATTAATCCCCCACCTTTTCCCCAGTGCCAGCAAAGTACTTGTAAATATTATTTATTTATACTCATCATCATTTATTGTGACTGTTGTATTTATAGGCATTTGTATGGATTTATATAATCAATATAGCTGCTGACTACTAGTTGGGTTGTTTCCTGCTGGTGAATACAACCCCTTTGGAAGTAGATAAGTGGTGTTTTATATGTGTCCACAGGTAAATATAGCTATATATCCATGCCCCTAAATGTCAAGGACAGGTCAAGCTCTGCTGATGCATTGAAAATTAGATGGCAGCAAAAACAGAACTATTTCCCTTGGCTTTTGGACTGTGCATCAGACTGACTACACCAGAGTCAGCACCCTTGATGCTCTTTGGTAATGGCAGGGACCTAAGAGCTGGTCACCAACTGATCCTGGTGTGCTGAGGTCCTTTGAGTGATAGCAACTTGGCAGTGGGGCTGCCCATAGAGCTATCAAGTGGGACTAAATTCTTCTGACATCAAAAATGCATTTTATCCTTTAAAAAGTCTGGTAATTCACTAATACTTCACTCTATGTGTTCTGGAAGAATAATATTATAAAAAGGGGGCAATCATCTTCGTAGAGCCTGAAGCCAAATGCACAAGGGAACTAGAACCAGGTAATACAGCACAGGTGGTGAATTACAATATGCTCTGTAGCCACACTGCCCAGGGTTGAGTCTGGGCTATACCACCTACAAGCCATGGGGTGATGGGCAAGTTATTTTACTTCCAGGTCTCCGTTTTGCAACATGGGTATAGTGATAAAACTGAGGACTCAATGAGTTAACGCACAGTACAGTCTACGTGTGTTCTGCTCTCCTAATGACAGCTATGAGAGAAGAAGGAAGGAGAGATGGCGTGTGACAGGTGAGGGAACTTCCTTTTATACTAATGCCTTCCTCAATGGAGAAGGAACACTATTTTCTGTCCTACAGTGACACATACTAAAGATGCTTGAGGGTGAATGCCATCTGGCTACAGCTACTTTTCATACTCCTGGAGTTTCTATAGGTTGTAATACATGAAGCATGAGGGTTTCCCCAGGGCTCTCTAGGGAAGCAATTAAGGCAACCCCAGACTTTCTTCTGGAATGATGGCTCTTAGAAACCAGCGATCCCAATCTTTAGAACTGTGTTTCACACCTCAGCCTTCCCAAAGAAGTCACTGGCTGGGAGGATCAGATATGTGGCAGGTTCTCTTGGGTCTAGGTTAGAACTCTGTACTCTAGTCACTATTTCTCTACACACAAAAACCAGTGCTATTAACGCTCTTCCTTCTCATAATCACTCCCTTCCCCAGCATGTCAATGACAAAAGGTCATCACAAGCTCCTTGTGCTTTTGACAGTCTATATCACTAAATGGCAATTTACAGAGAGTTTGACCACAATGTCAATAGTGGCCATTGGTCAAAAAAATTCTCTAGGGTTGAAACGGAGAGAAAACATTCTCTCAATGATTCTTCCAGGAGAGGCAGGAGAAAGTGAGTTTTTCTGGTCTCATTACAGGAAGCCATCAACAGCCTCCCAGGGTGCCTCCAATGAGTTTTCTTGCATAATAGTGTGCACTTCACCTCTGACTCCAAGAGGAAAAAAGGAAACAAGCAGTTCATTCCCCTCCACATATAACATCCAGATGGTATGTTGACTACATAACCCATATGCTGGCTCTTTCCCCACAGCTATTTCCACTTTGATACTTGGAAATCAGGTGTCAGAAGACCTAAATTCTTATCCTAGTGTTGACCTTCTTTGCTGCATGATCCTAAGCAGGTCACTCAATGTCTCTGGGTGCAATCTGCCTCTTCTGTGACATGAAGCTCCACAATCTACCAGGGAGGTGAATGTGAGAACCAGGAAAATAATGTTGATAAGACACGCTGAGTTTCTTGAGTGAGACGCACTCAATAAATACCCAACATTAAGATGATCATACATTCAGGGATCCATACTTCCATTAGATGGGCTATCATGTTACTTAGCTTTAAAGAATAAAACTCAATTCATTTTCTATTTCCTTATAACAGAGAATTAAGAAGCATTAGAAATGATTCACTAGTTTACTTAGCACTGTTCTCCATTTTCCTAGCCAGTCTTTGTGAAACGAAACAGACCTTATTGAAAAATGGGTAATATATCCAGCAAAGGTCGTGCATTAATTTCACGTTGGTATTTTATTTCTCTCTCACTTTTTAATCACTGTCTGATTTTTTTCAACTTCTCTTGAGAGAGAAGACTGTAGCTAAGAGCTAAGAAAAGAAAAAGAACAGAGTAGGAAACATTCCCATTTATTAATGGAAGGTGAAGCAGGGCAGCATAAAGGGAAATGGCAAGGTCATGCTCTTCAGGGAGTGTCAGATGGTCTGGCAGGCTTGGGACCCCACATGGGCTCACAGACAGTATCCTCAGATAGGAAAGGTCCTTGAAAGATCATATAACCCATGGCCTTGATACTGAGAGGAATATACCTATTACATCATGAAGACAGACAGGTAGTCAGAAAGAGTACAGAACTTAGAGTCTGGAAACCTGGCTTCAATCCTGCTGCACCACTGCATTGCCTTTCCTTTTGCCACTGCATTGACTAGGCTCATGGAACCTCAGGCCCGTGTCCTGTAAAGTGGGAACCATACTATCTGCTTCAGGCATTGCTTTACTAAGCTAGAGTGTGAATGTGGAGAAGCCTCATAAATTAAGAGCTATTAGCCAACATAAAAATATCATAGGCATACACCCCACCTCCTCGAAGACACCAACACTAAATTATTTGGATGAGGTCTACCCATTTGGGGGTTATACGGGCCAAATGCTGAAGCCCAAGTTGGCTTCCAGCACACTCTGCTGCTGCCTTGCTCTAACAGTCAGGGAGTGCTTGAGGAATACAAACTTATTTTAATATTAGTCTGGGCAAAACAGCATTAGGCAATTTGCTGCAGCAGGAAAAAAGAAAACTACATGCTAACCTCTAATGTCAAATATAGATGTTTTTGTTTTTCTATGCTCTTCTCCCCTATTTGAGAGCACAGCTATTTGAGAGCTCAGAGTATGCTTCAATACTATAAAACCCTTGTAAGCAAAACATCTTTAGAATTATGATGCTATACCAAATATTAAACTTCTCAGTAAGAAGAAATTAGCTCATTTGCCAGGAAAATAAAGAGTCCTTGGTTGGGTGTGGTGCTGCATGCCTATAATCCCAGCTCTCAGGAGGCTGAGGCAGGAGGATTGCTGCAAGTTCAAGGCCAGCCTGGGCTACACAGTGAGTTCAAGAGCACCCTGAACTACACAGTGAGACCTTGTCTTCAAAAAAAAGGTCTTATATTTCAGAGGTCCTGTTACTTAGCAGTCATCTCTGGATACCAGGAGAAACCTCAGAGTCTAATGGCTCGGCATCAATGTATGGCCTAGAAGTGCATCTGACCCCAGCCAGTGATCCTAATAGCCTCTCAAGTGGATGTTGGGTTATACACATGATGTATGGGGTTTCAGGGAGAAACCTATGAGTTCAGGTGGCAGCTATAGCCAGGCCTGCGTGAAAGATGTGTCTGGGTTGCCTGGAACATCTGCCCCCTATCTCTTTGTTCTCAAGACCAATGTGATAAAGGAAACTTCATCTATTAAGGATAATACTCGTCCTGCTGTCTGGAATACCATCCATGCTGGGCCTCCTGGGCGAAACCCAGATTCCTGGCACTCAGTGCTGCTCAATCAGAAGCCACAGAGGAGAGGATGATGCTCTCTGACCCCAGGGTCACTGGACTTATGACCTGCCTTCTGCATTTCCCTCGCTTCCTTTCCCCTCCCCTCCTCCCTCTTTCTGTCTTTCCCTTCGTATTATCAAGTAAATACTGTATGTTTAGGATGACCATAATTTCCATATCCCCAAAAAATCATGTCATAAAAATCTACAGTCTGATAAATGGGTATCTTCCCCATAATGTATCTCCCAATGGGGTCTACTTAGAGAGAGACAGGTAAAACACACTAAAACACAATATAAAAATGTTATAATGGACAGGCAGAGGGCAGCAGCTGAGAGAAAGGGGCAATCAGCTCTATCAAGGGGAGTCATGGAGAAGAGCAAGTGCCATTTGAGCTGGGTATCAAAGGCCAGCTAAGAATTTGTTTGATGGGTAAGAGGTGAGAAGACGAGCTTCACCTGGATGAAGAGGCAAGATGAGCTGCAGTGATGGGAGAGTGGAAGCAGCACAGGGCCAAGGGCCTGCAGCCAGAGAAGCAGAAATGGGATAGAAGGTATGGGCTTTATCTCCATGTAAGAGGTTGAACATTTTCTTATAATTGATGAATAACTAGTGAATGACTGGAAGTCACAGGCTGATATGATTAAAACAAGCAAGCAAGCCACCCTCAGGCTGTGGATGGAGGCTGAACTGTAATGAGTAGCAATTCCCACACATTTATTAAATGTAACAGTTTAACACTTCATTGTGCATTTGCCAGGCATTGTTATAAGTACATCACATGTGCAGTCTCATTTCATTTACATGACAACTCATTTTTACAGATGAAGAAACTGAGACACGTGTGACACTCAGCTAATAATGATCAACTCTGGGAATAAATACAGGCAGTCTGGCTCCACTCCATCATCTTCACTCTACTGCTTCTTAGTGAACGCTCATGGGGACTGCAGCTCTTTGATGGGGACAGTAAAAGACAAGAGACAGTTTGCCCTCAAGGAGAATACTGCTGCTGGAATGACAGCAGTTTGGCTTAGAGACAAGAAGCTGCACCAAGGTGGAAGAAATGAAGATGCACAGCACGTCTGAGAACTACGCAGGAGCTGAGATGAGAGGTAAGAGAAGTTCAGGGAGGCTCGGGTTATAGGAAGGAGATGCTATTAGCTGAGGTGGGCCAGCAAGGAGGAGGAGGACTGGGTCTGAGTAAAAAATACGCTGGATGCAGCTTGAGACAGTATTTTGGGGATGCCTGTGAGACATTCTGGTGGACAGGGGTAGTAATGTGTAAGAAACACAAACACGCTACTGGAATTCAAGGGTGAGGCCAGGGTTAGATTCACAGATTGGGAGACGGTGAGATGATGATCTAGGGAGAAAGAGAGGAGAGAGGAAGAGAGAGAGTTGCCAACTAAAATGATGAAGAGGTATGAGAAATACCATGAGAAAATGGTCCTTGGATGCTAGGAATGGAGAAAGCTCTACAAAGCACGATGGATCAGTTGTAATATATACCAAAGCCAAATTTCTTAGCTACCTTGTCAAGTAGCAGGGTGTAGGCGGAGAAAGGGTAAAAACATTCTTATTTTGGTCCTACAAATGCCTGAGCAGAAACAGAGATTATACCCTGACATCTGAAAGAATGAAAAAATCCCATAATCAACTCTGATGATCCATGTTCATGAAAAAAGCTCGAATAATCTTAGATTGTTGGAAATTCAAAAATTATTTCTAGTTATCTATAGTCCTCAGAGACACACTTACTATCATTTACTATTGTAGAGGCTTTGGCAATAATTCTTCAGTAGGGATTACATTATGCAATGTATACGTGTGGCAGGACATTATGTGGGACCTCATTAATATGTACAATGTCTACGTTTCTGTGTATCAGTTACAAATAAATAAAATAATGCTTAACAAGGCATTTACACTTTGAGTTAATTATTTCCACTTTTGCACACAGATTTGATTAGCACCAGATGCTCACTTTTTGCTAACGATTATTCATCAGTCAGGTGATCTCATATAGAATCAAGAGATTCTATGTCTTCATGGACTATAAATGATATTAAGTGAATCATATTTTTGCTCAATGAGAATCATCTGTTAGAGAAAATTTACAAAATAATAAACATCCAATTTTAACCTTAATTGCATTACCATAGTCCTATTATATAAAGACAGCTTCCCAAAGTAGTTTCAGATTTAGACTCTCCTGCAAGACTCTCCTTGCCTATATCTTAGCATTAGCTATCCCCACTAAGGCCTCGGTGTATCAGATGCAGCAAAGTTCATGTCAGACTCCTTTACCAGGTTTCTTCTGCTTTCATCAGTTCCGGATTGTTCTCTCCCATGCTGACTTTCTGGTACTTTCTAAGCATGGTGCCTCACACACAGAATGTGCTGGATAAATATTTGTTGAATAAATGCTGAAAGTGTCAGTGCTGCTCACTGTAAGCTGTTCATGCCAGCACTCATTTTTCACTTTGTTTGGCCCCATTATAAATCACATCTGAGCAGCCATGTGGCACACTGGGGCCTCCAAGGGGAAGGCGGGGGAAGGGAGGGTCCCTGACCATAACGGGGAACTTTATCAGTCAGGTAAGGTGCTCTTGAGAAAGAGAAACAATTGGAGATATATCTATACTTGTCATATCATATATCATATCATATCTTACTATATCATACTTATCTAGAGAGAGGTAGATTTTAAGGAATTGGTTCATATGGTTGTGGGAGCTGACAACTTAAAAAAGTAAGCAGGCTGGAAAACTCAGACAGGATTTCTATGTTATAGGACAGAATTCCTTCTTCAAGAAAGCTGTTTTTGCCTGTTAAGGTCTTCAACTGATTGGAAGAGGCCCACCCACATTCTTGGGAGGATTCTCCTCTCCTTAAGGTCAATTCATTGTTGATGCTAACCACATGTACAAAATGTCTTCAGAGTAACATCCAGAATAGTGGGTGACCAAATATCTAGGCAACATAACCTGGCCAAGCTGCCAGAAGCAGATGTCACTGAGTGATGAACACTTGGGGGTACCTTCAGCCACATGTTCTTGATTGGCCATCAGGTCACCAGAAGGACTCTAGCTCCCTCAACATGAATAAGGAAATCAAGGCCTGAGCCTAGTTGTACCCATAGCAGGGTGGTCTGGAAAAAGGCTATGTGTCTGTTTCTTTTGGATACTCCTCCACTAGAGCGAGCTGGGTGAGAGGAACCTCAGAGATGCTGCTGGCTGGAGACTGCCTAGGAAGCACTGACAGATGTAATGGTGATGAGGACACTGTCTTCAAGTGGAAAGGCTTCCTTATCTGTAAACTGGAAATTATAACTTTGACCTAGTTTCCTCAGGAAACAGTCCTGAGGATGCAACGAGAAAGGGTATGCAAAGGGACGTGTGAGACGAGTTACTCAACGATCACACACGTGAGAGTGGTGGGCTGGGACCACAGAGAAAGCATAGGTTTAAACCCTGCTCTTCAACTTATCAGCATGTGGCTTTCTCCTAGAAACCGTACCTCAGACTTTTCATTTCTAAAAGAGCGAGCAACATGTAACATAACTGTGTTAGTTTCCCGAAACTTCCATAGCAAAGGTCCACATCTGGGTGAGTTAAAATAACAGAAACTTTTCATCTCTCAGTTCTGGAGACTGGAAGGGCAAAGCCAAGGTGTTGGCAGAGACAAGCTGACTCTGCATGCTCCCGGGGGGGGGGGGTTCTTCTTGTCTCCTCCAGCTTCAAGGGGTTGCTAGCAAGCTTTGGTGCACCTCAGCTTGGAGATGTATCACTCAGTGTCTGCCTTTGAAATCACATGGCCTTTTCCCCTATGCGTCTCTGTCTGCATTTCTCTTATTTTAAAAGGACACCAGCAGTTGGGCTGGAACCCACTCATATCCCCTACAACTTCATCTCAATTTGGTTACATTTGCAAAGACTATTTCCAAATAAAGTCACCAATATGTATTTGGAGGGTGACACAATGCAACCCATAATCACAATCCATATCACAGCGACCTTGTAGAGTTCTGGGACACAGGAAGGGCTCATGTGTGGGTACCGGTGTCATAGTAAACAAGAGGAGGGCACTGGTTGGGAAGAATCAAAATCCTCCTTTCTCTATAAACCAGACACATCGACGATAGCACAGACTATAATGACCAAATCTTTATATTTCTTTCTGTCTTAGCTTGGGGAGCTTGGTTACTCTGATGTGCCTCTTCTTCCAGATAACTGGCCATCTTTTACCAGCTGGGCAGTGACCACAAAAGACACTGAGAGCCAGCACAAGACAGTGCTCATCTGAGCAGCAAAGCCTGCTGCACTGGCTTTGCACCAAGGAAACCCCCAACCAGGGCACAGTTCCTTATGCCCAAATAGCTGCCAACAATGGGGGCCAGGCTGGGGCTGCAAAGGCAGATGACTCCCCTTTCTCTAAGGGTGTGGGACCTGGTGGGAGGGAGTCACTTCTTCAGGAGAATGTGGGGTGACCTTTGGCATTGGGCAGCCTCCTGGTGCCAGGTTATGTTTGGGTGTAGGCATGGCAGCTGAACTTCGGACCTGGAGTAACGAGAGGGCTGTGGAACTCCATATGACAGCTGTGTACTTAGATCCAGTTTGGACGGAAAGATGAGGGGAAGGCTCTTCTGCTTTAGTACAGTAAATGAGGTGAAGTCAGCTATTTGGTGGCAATAGAATAATTATCCAGTTGATAGATAAGACCCAGCCAGGGTCATTCATCTCCTGCTCACCCCACCAGCCAGGACATTTGTGGGTCAGGCCTGTTGTTGGCTTCTATTGGTGTGTTCTCATTCTGATACTCATTCAGGCCAACCTAGCAGGAGAAATCTTTTTTATTCTTTTTAGTGGGGATGTAAAAGGCCAGATACAGGTGTCATTCATATGGTCTGCTCTATATTCATCAGTACAAGAAATCAAGAGAAAGGAGTCTATATTTACCTCACCAGATGCAATGCATGGAGGGAACACAGTGAACCTAAAGGTTGAAGGAACCTTTGACAAGGCTGGGGTGACTTCAGGCCCCAGGAAGAAGCAGAGGATGACAGGGTCCATCACAATGCATGAGACATCACCATCTCTCACGGACATTCCTAGTCTATGAGGCAGAAGGAAATTTTACTGGAAAGCTCAGTGTGGCTTTTCCATCCCTCCTGCTTGCAAGATCCTGCAGCTGATGGGGGAAAAAATAGCCCAGCACATTTGCATTTAAGTCTTGAAATCTAAATATTTCTGTGAGTCATTCATTATTACCATATAACTCAGTGTTTGCATGCAAATAACTTTAATGACATAAACGCTTATAAAATAAGTCTCTTACCATATGAACTCGGTAAAGAATGCTAATTCCCAGCGTCATGAATGGCTTAGAGAAATCAATCACCTTCTCGCGCTCTGCTGTAATAGTGAGGCCTGCCACAGCCAGATCTGCTTTCTGGAAGGAACAGAGAGAACCCATCAGTGGAGCAGCCATATGAGGTGGCACACAGGGACTTGTCACCAGAGGCTATTCCTGATGAGGAAAGGTTACTTCAGTCTGGCTTCTCTGCTCAGGGAATGACTCTAGGGAGACAGAGCATAGCCTAGATCTGAAACATAACTCTTAAAAGGACAAGATGTCAAAGCTATGACTGATGTTCATTTGTAGCGAGGTATCTTTAAATACATGGCTGATTTAAAACCAAGAGGGGTCACAACCGGAGTGTTCATACACAGTCTCAAAATGTCCAAGAGGAGGGACCCAGAAGGTGAGAATTGGGAACTAGGCTGCAGAGTTCTCCGTGTTAAGTACTTTTGGTTCAACTTATTCATTTGTTCAGTCAACACAACTTTAATGAGTGCTTGTAGAAGTAAGCCCCTTCAGTGTGGTGGTGGTAGAGATTATAATGAAAAGTAAAAATGCTGGAACCACAGGAATCAGACACAATCTGATGCAACCCCACTCATTTCAAGAGAGGGAATGAAGACCAAGAAATTGAGCAAGTGGCCAAATGTGACACAGCCTGTCCTTGTAAGAGCTGGGGCTGGGATGCAGGTTCTTTGATCACTGGCCACTTATGGGGCCGTCCAGGTAGAAATTCAAGTGTCTAGACAGAACCAAATGAAGGATCTCATATATCTTTAGTGCCAAATAACCAGAATTTGTTGTGAAGAGCTTTCCTTCCTTTCCCCTTGCTCCGAATTACACTCTTAGTGCCCACTTGTGATAAGAGTCAGGCCTGAATTAGGGTCCTCAGGTAAGGAGATGCTATGGCTTCCTCACTACTCTTCTCTGTCAGGAAATTCTTCTCTGTGTCCCATTTAAACCCATCCTGTGGAAAGCAAGTCCACCTCCTACTGCTCTGCTCTCTGACATCTAGGGCTGTGGGAAAGCTAATGCTAAGCTCCAGTCCATGCTCTGCTCTAACTAACCAGCCAAACAAGACTGGTCACTTTGCTTCTTTAAGCTCATCCATAAACCATGTGATCACGATTCTCAAAATGTAGTCTCTGGACCACCTGCATCAGAATCGCCTGCAGGACCAATGAAAATGTGAATTCCTGAGGCTCATCACAGACCCCTGGCCTGGATCAGATGCTATGATGGAGGACGGAGGACTTTTGTACTGTGTTTGTAGCAAGTGGCACAGGTGATTCTAAATTACACAAAAACTGAAGAACCATGTTTATGACATAGGCACTATAGTTCAGACTGACATTTGAGATTTACATTTCAGGTTCTGTAAGTCTTTCTTCTAAGGACCTCAGAGCAGTTGATGCAAAAGATGGACAAAGAAGTGAAGAAAGGTGGAGTGTCCAACAATCTACAAACAAGCCCATCAGTTCTGAAAGAGGATATACACACATATGCACACACATGTGCACACATGATTCTTGCTAAACCACTGCAAAGAAAAGAGAAAGACACACCGCCCCTCAATTTACTCTCAAGGGGATTAGAATTTGGGCACTGGAAGAATAATCCAGTGGCCAAAGCCATTTCTTCTACATTTCAATATCAATCCTGCATTCCCTAGTCACCCCTCCCCAAAGCAGTCACGTGACCCAACCAAGTTAACAAACTTAAGACTCTTTTAAAATAAAGCCATCCTTAAAAGAAACTAGAGTCTAGATGCAAGAGATTTTCAATTGAAAAAAAAAAATGGAAAAGATGATTGACTTATTGTGTATTTCTTTAAGAGAGTGTTGATTGCTGCTATCAAGTGAATCAACCCCTGGGTTAGAGAGTGGGGTTTGATTAGAAGGTTGTTAGCACCTTCATTTTGAGGGACTCTTTAGAGGACTGCTTGAGCCTTTTAGAACCTTAGCCCCTCAATAACAGTGACACTGACTTGAATTCATCCTGCAAGCACCATCCTGCAAGCACCATCCTGCAAGCACCAGCAAAAGCATACTCCCTTTTGCTTCATGGAGTTTAATGGGGGAGTTTAAAGCAAAAGAAGCCACCTAGAAAGGCTGGCAGACGAGAGCCAGTGTCTAGCACACAGGTCTGTGGCAAGTGTATGGCCCAGCCCTGCCTGAAAACCAGGGACAAAGAAACAAGAGTTAAAAGGACTCAGGTGAAGGTACTGAAGGACAGGTTATGAAAACTGAAACTGATAAAATGGGCAAGAGGGGAGCACAGCACCCAGCCCTTTCCCTGGCTTTTCCTCCTTAATACAAATCAAAGAGTCAAAGTAAACAACACTGTCTTCAAGTGTCTTTTCCTCACACTCAGCTTCTCCCTAAAAAGGGCAAACTTTGGATTAAAATTTGGAAATCATTTCACAAGTTTATAGAAGTTGGCCAACAACGACATTATGCCAAAACAATTCCATATGTCCATATGGAGAGAAAGCTGGAAACGAACTACGTCCCACAACCAGAAATCTTTCCTATATACGTGTAGAATCATCACATGTTCAGGGAGAAAGGAGCCCTGGGCTCAGACAGGGCTTTGCTGTCTAGTCACAAAGAGAACATCCCTAAACTGGCCAGGCAGAAAATCCATTCCATTTCCATATGCTGCCCCAGGACCAGCAGCTCATACCTCTGTCCTTTTTCCCTGCCCAGTGTACGCTGCTGGGGGCGGCGGGGGCGGTGTGTGTGTGTGTGTGTCGTGAAGCAGGGAAGGAGATGGAAAGGGCAGCGGGAAGCTACAAGAAACCAGGGAGGCTTGGTGATGGTTGTTTTTTATATTTAATTGACTCGGTAGAGAAGAGTAATTATCTACCTTGACTTCAGTGCACCCCAGGGTGCCAGCAACCACCACATGGGATGAGATTATTCCAAAAAGACGTGTGTTCATTTTCTTTTACCTTAGTTAAAAAGACATTGGGCTATAAAACAGCCTTCAGATGAGGAGATAATGTGCCATGAAACCAAACGTAAAGGAGAGGGGGTTGGGGCAGCAAAACTGCCAGGAATGGTTGGTGCGGGAGGCTGCAGGGAGCGTGGGCAGGACAGCAGCTTATGCAAGGCCTCTGCTCCTCTGGTCACTTGTGGCCTCCAGCGGAAAGAGAAACACTAGGACAGCAGAAGACCTGCTGTGGGCCCCCAATATCACTGTGACCTTGGGCAAGTTATTCCTCTGTCTGGAATAGTCTCCCCAACTATACAGCTGCAGGGGTCAACTACAGAACCCTCTAAGCTCTTTCCTAGCTGTAAACCTCACAACTGGCTCTGCCCAGCTGCACGAGCATCATTGTTTGATTGGCCCTCCTCCTCTGCTCAAGAAGATGACGGAAGTCAGCTGAATTGACTAGAGGAGCAAAACAGATGAGGAGAACGGGCCTGGAGGAGGAAACTGGTTACCAGACTAATCAGCAACTGGCCCGGGTGTCTTGTTTCAGGGAGAGAAACCCATGAAGTCCAGGAATCTGCAAACCATCCGAGGAAGCTCAGGCCTGAACCTGGAGCCTGGGGCTGGAAAAGCACAAGGGACTAGGAGCATCAGAGCCTGAGGGGAGGTAGGGGATGTGGGAAGCAGAGTTCTGGCCAGGGCAGTGACAAGAGTGCTGCACATGACCCACGATGTTCCCGGCAGTGTCACACTGTGCACATATTCCCCGGGAGAGAGGCTTTTCTCCCCATTCCTGATGGAAAGTGTTCTTTGAAGAGTGCTGTGTGCTGCCTCAGAGAGATCCTTGCTTTTATCTCCTAGATGTCTGTGGAATTTACAAGGGGAAGATAGGTGAGAGCCAGCCTGGAGGTGACTTCCAAAGCACACTCCCCTTTGCTTCATGGAGTTTAATGGGGGTCACACAAATGCCACCATAGCTATCAAAGCCTGAAGCTGCCCTGCTTCTCATGGGGCCTAGGCCTGGCTGGGAGGAGGGCAGCATCTTTGCACAGGGCTCTGGTCTACATCGCCTGAGCCTGCTGCCCCCACCGGCCTCCAGAGAATAATACCCAGAGTCTGAGGGCAGCAGCAGATCCAGCACTGCCTAAAGCGGACAAGACCTCTCTGGAAGGCTTCCTTTCTTAGACACCTGCTGCCCCCTGTTGGGCAAAATCTTATCCCTATGCTCGGCAGGGCCTCAGAACTCTCTCTATCTGCCTCCTTTGCCCAGCTCCTCCTGTACACATGGCTGGGCTAAGGGGAGGAAGGGGACTCACGGGGCTGCCTCTGCCTCTCACTAGCCATGTGTCATGGATAACTCACCTAGCTTGTCTGTGCCTCAACCTTCCCAGCCATAAAATGGGGGCAATGTCTTCCTACCAACCTGATACAGGAGTCAAGAGAAAGGATGAGTGTGGAAGAACCTTAAAAGTTGCATAAACTGTTCAGTGCTACCATAACAAGGGATAGCTGAGGTTTTGCCTTCCATGTGGGACACATCAGTTTAGACTTTGTCACTTACTTGCTATGTGACCTTGAGCAAGTCATTTCTCTTCTCTCAGCCTCAGTTTGCTCATCTATAAAGTGGGAACAATACTAACACTTGCCTCCTGGAATTACAGAAGGTGGGTGTGACAGTGCCTCTGAGTGCTGTGCATAGGTCTGGTTGCACGAGTACAGGTATTTGCTGTGGAATGTGGGCGGTAGCAATAGGATGATGATGGACTTGACACTGATGACCATCTCCGCAAGGGTCTCTGTGGACAGCTCTCTGCTGGGATGAGTGGCAGGTGTTTGGAGGCGGCCAAGCCTGCTGTAGTGATGCACTGGGCTGACCCCGCACCATGGCCCTGGACCATCAGGTGCAGGGCGTCTTTACCAGGCGACCTTCGCATGCACGCTGCTCTGCCTCCCCGTGTGACTGGCTGTCTCTGCAGACACAGGGACTGTCGCTATGGCCTGCCCTTTGGGAAACTCTAGGAAAGAGCCAGTGAGCTGCCATTCCTTGTTAAGTGACTCTCCTCTGGGAGCATGGATTAAATGGGCTCCCCAGCTCTTACTGAACTGTCTCTCAGATCCACTGTGCTTTCTCTCATCAGCTTCCAGAGCTTCCTTCCCTGGATTTTTCACACTGCCCCCACCCAGCTTCCAGCCCCTGGGGGCGGGGGTTGGCTGCCCCTCCAGGCCACAGCTCTGGCCCCCTTCACCAGCCACGCCTCCACCCTACCCTCCTCCCTCCCGCCGCTCAGTCCCCACTGCGCCTCCTCTCTGCTGTTATTTATTTAACTCAGTAATTGTGTTACTTAACTCTGGAAAGCTTTCAGAGGCTACAGTTGGAATGAGAAAACACTATGCAGAGTAAGACTGTACTGAGCATCCTAGAACTCTCATTCAAGGTAATTGTCTCTGGAGAGCCCTGTGTATTGAAAAAGCTCACAGAATTCCAAACAAGGCTGGGTCCAAGGTGCTGGAAGTGGAGCTGGGATTATTCAAAAACCCCAGGCAGGAGGAGCTGTGAGGCCAGCACACCTGGCTTTCCTGGGAAGGAGGAAGCACGTTTGGCTCTGGCTGAGGGGGACCTGGGGCTGCTGAGCGATGGGATCCCCAAGACACATCATGTCTTGGAGTCTGTCCTTGAACATGAGGCTGCCCTCACTTTATTGTTCTTCACCCACTCTACGCTCTGTTGCAGGCAGGGGCAGGGTACTGGGGTACCAGGTGAACAAACACAGGCTTGTACCCTACCAGAAACAAGCTTACAGAGCAGTGCAGGAAGCAGGCAGCTATCAAGTTGCTTAAAAAATTTTTTTGCAAAATTATGCCTGTGTGATACGAAAATCATCTACAGAACCACTCAAACAGGAAGCTTAGTGAAGTCTGTGGGGTTCACAGGGGCTTTCTCTGGATAAGACTCAGTTACTTGAGCAGGGGCTCTTAGGAGGAGGTTGGGGGAAGGGGCAGCATGTGCCAAGGCCCTGAGGGTGGAGGAAGGCTGGGGTGCCCGGTGCAGTGAGAGCGCTGTGTGATGAGGCTAAGGAAGCAGGCAAGGATCAGGAGAGGTGCTGACTTGTAGAGCAAGCAGAAGACCGAAGATTTTAAGCAGCAAAGGTCCTACAGGATCAGATTTGTGATAATAACACAGCTAACACCTTCCTGTGCGACAGGCCCTGAATAAGCCCACTCAGTCCCCACACAGCCCTGGTAAAGTAGGTTACTGTTATTGTCTGTATCTTATAGGTGCAGAGAAGTTAAGCAATTTGCCCAGAGTTGCACAGCAAGTAAGAGCCAGGATTCAAACCCAGGAAGTCTGGCTTCAGAAGTTGTGTTCTGAACCTGAAACGTTCAGGGGGATCAGGCAGGGGAAAAAATAAGCCTGAAGACAGGCAACAACTTTTATCTTCCATGCCATGTGTGCCACTGCATTCTAGGGAGGCTGATCTCTACCCCACTCCAAAAATGTCGCTCAGCCAAGACAGCAGGGCCCCACGCCACAGTGACTGAGGTGCTTCTGAGACCTTACTTCCTGCAGTTCTAGCCAGCCCTGCTCTCCAGCCCCTGCTGCGGCTCCTGAGTCTGGGACTCAGCTCTCCCTCCCCCCACCTGCCCTGTCCCATGATTATGACGCTTTGTTACTGCACCAAACCAACTGGGTTCAAGTTCTAGCTCCACCGTTAGTCACTGTGGGGCCTTGCGGAGGTCTCCTATCTCTCTCATCTGTAAAATGGGATCATCACTGCCAAAACAGGGGCATGAGAGGCTCAACGAGATGATGCATATCGGGCCCGAAGCACAGTGCCTGGCATATGGTAGGCACTCCATAAATGGTCATTAATATTATTTCCTAGCAACATGTACTTTTGCACTAGGATGACGACCCTTGTCCTTTCTCTTAAAAATTATTATCCATGACTCCCACTCCTCTGGAATCTTGCCTGGTCTCCCAGCCCTCACACCAGCCTCACCCAGCCCACTGTCAAACACACCTGGGACTCACCCACAGGGGGCCCCACCATCAACTCCGCCACCCATCAAGGCCCATTCCAAATTTTCCCTCTCCAGAGAACCCTTCCTGGGCATCTTCCTATTTAGTCATCAAAGGAGCTAAGACATGACTTGTGCCCCACTCTGTAGCATGTGCTGTAACTTGCGCTGCATCAGAACAGGGGGCCTGGGCTCACACTCCAACTCTGCCACCTACAAGCTGTGCAACCTTAACCACCCTGGGCCTCAGGTTTTTCCCTGACAAAATGGGAACAGTAATAGGTCTCACCCTCTTGGAGCCTCCTATGAGAATTAAATGAGCCACCTATGCCTAGTCTAGGCCTGGCACAGCATAAATGTCAACAAATGTTAGCTCTGACTATTCTTGTTGACATCCATGTGCATATCTTGTCTCCCCATTAGATTATGAGTTTCTTGAAGCAGGGACCAGGTCTTTTAAAAACATACACAGCATTTCAAATTGTCGTTAGCTCTGTTTTACAAAGAAACTGAGGCTCAGAGAAATTAGTAACTTGATAAGCATACACAGCTAGGACATAGAGGAAGCCAGCTTCAAACCCACAACATGCAGATTTCCAGGGCTGTGCCTTTGTCTCCCTACTGCTGCACTGCTCATGGTGACTTTCTCTAGGTGGGCACACAATGAATCCCTAGGGAACAACCAGCACAGCCAACAGTGCAGGGCAGGGAGGGGAAGCCCATGAGCACAATCTGCCCTCCAGCCCCTTTTGCAGGCAACAGAATCAGGCTGATTCTGACAAACAGCTGTACGGAAGAGGGTTTTTTGTTTGTTGTTCTTATTGTTGGAAAGCTGCAACGCTAGAACCAGATTCCGGTCAGGCACAAATCTTCAGCCTCCAGCTTCAAAAACTTGAAGCCGCGGTTTCCCTACTAGAGGGCGCTCTTCTCTTCTTGCCCAGTGCCCAAATCTGTTCCCTTAAATACCTTGGACAGCGTCGCCAGGGCGCCCAAGGCTCTGGGCGGCTGTCAGCAGAGAGGTCTCATACACTACACCCACACCCCGGGAAGGAAGAGAGCTGAGGAACACAGCCTGAGCCACAGACCAACAGAAGGACAGGCTGTTCCCAAGTTCTTCCCAGCCCGTATCTGCATCTCAACCTATTTCAAATTAGATTATCTGCTGCTCACTTGTCTTTCGATTGATTTTCCTGCTGCAAGCCTTTCTCCCGCCCTTTCCCGCCCCCGCCTATGGAGATACCCAGGGAACCTGCTGTGACTCACTGGGGTCACAGAGCTGCAAAGTCATGGGATCTGAAGGGGCCAGGGAAGCTCACTCCACTACTGGCTCCCACATGCGTTGGCGGGCGTCATCATTTAGACTTCATAATAACACAGCTCAGAATGCGCACATCTGTTCTCCTGCCACTTGAGTCAGGCTGTCTGCCCACTCCACCCGCCGTGGGTGGGGCCACAGAGAAACTCTTAGGGTCACCGAGCACCTGTGAAGTATTTGAAATCTCTGTCCACAGGGAAGATGGGATGTCTGCCTACCACTTCTCCCTTCTTTCAGAAGCAGGGTATGGAGAGGAGGATAAGGGAACAGCAAACAGCATCCAATTAGTCACTCGCACCAACACACACACCACCGACCTACATCTTCAAGCTTTCAAAGAAGACCTGCTTCCTGTTCAGAGGGCCCCCACCCAGAGTCTTTGCAAACCAACGTGAGCCATACCTATAGGACTTATCCCAGCTCCCGGGCCAAGCGTCTCCACAGCAATGTTCCAGGAGGCAGGGACCCAGAGGAACATTAGCATTCCTGGGGAAGTGGCAATGTCATTCGTAGGTCCAAGTGCTCCCTGGTGCTATTTCTTCAGGTGACAGTCTATTCTCAGGGTTGGATGAATTTCTTTAGAGTTAAATTAAAATCCCCATGAAATATTTAGTTAGCTCAGCACAGGGCTGTATTATTGGCCTTTGAGGGCAGGTTTTAGGAAAGATCCAAAGGGAGGAAAGAAGGGGTCGGCAAATAGTTTATAGGGAAAGTCATGAGCTCAGAGGTCCTGGCTGGGGACCAGATATTGCTCGCCTTTGACCTGTTACAGGGTCCCATGCCCATGCCAGGCTCTTGCCTCCACAGCGTCAGACAGATGCATGTTTGAATCCTAGCTCTGTACTCACCAGCTGAGCACAGTACTTCAAAGCTGAGCCTCACTTTCCTCCTCTCTAAGATGGACCAATAAGACTGTTGTGAGGGTTACATCCAAGAACTGCGATAAACAGCTGATGTGTCAAATCCCCTTTCTTCACTGTGGCCAGCAGCTCTCTGGAAGAGCTAATGTAGCTTATGCCATCTCCTCTGTATTGCTGTCTTTATGCTATGAACCTCTTTGGCAGTCTGGTGACATCTGGCAGAACCACTTCTTTGAAAACGTTTTTAAATGATTCCATAATGATTCCAAAATATAGTTATCAACATATTTTTACAGTTTGTCTGATATAGTGACATATGGGCATTTTTACATAACAAGGACAGTTAGAGGTGGGTCTAACAGCATCACTATGGCACCATCAGTGACAGTCACAAGCATGTCTAATGCCACTAAAGTTTGAGGCCCACAGTTATCATTAAAGGAAATATCATATTTGTTTATATTTAGAAAAAATCAGGCATCTAAGTTTATGGATTTTCTTAATGCCATCCTTAGACCCTTGGTGGGGTGTGTGCCCCAGGAAAACAACCCACTGAGACTTCCCAGTTGATTAACAGTAAAATCTCAACCCCCCACCTCAGCTCACCAGGTGCTGTGTGATCCATCTGCACCCGGGAGCACTCACCACTGACAGCCACGCTGACCTTTGTCCTGTCTCTCAGGCCCAAGTTCACTTCTGCCTGAATATCTTTGTAGTTGCTCTTTCCTGGCCTTCCCTGCTCAGCCCTCAGCCTGAACATCCTGCTATGAGAGTGGACTTCCCTTAAAGTCCTCCTCACGGACCCTCCTCCCGACCCCCCCCCCAACTCATTATGCTCCTTTTCTTTACAGCAAGCATCACAATCTAAAATTGTTTTACTAACTTACTGATTTATTCACTGGTTGTGTGGAATGTGAGCTCTGAGGGGCAGTGGTCTTTTGTCTGTTTTATCCACAAATCTCCCCAAGTATACAGCAGTGCCTGGTACACAGTCAGCACTAAATATTTGTTGAAGGGCACAATCAAATAAATGAATGGATGAACCTAAGAAGATGGAGCTCAATTGATCTGGCTCTCTACCCTTGGCTTTGAACTTGGGAACAACTTTGGTATGGCATGTTTCAATAGGAGTTCAGACTCTAGGGTCCGCTCCTCTACTTGCCAGCCATGTAACTGTAGGCAAATTACTTAACATCTCTGCGCCTCGGTCTCTTCATCTGGGAAATGGGTACGGTGATACTATATACTTCATAAATATTCTGCGAGGGATATGTGAATGACTACATGAAAAGTACTTAGGACAGGGTCGGGAATGCAGGAAATGCTACACATGTCAGCTTGTACATTCTGTTGCAATTTAAAGGATTAGTTTCAGTTTCTATTTTTAAAAATGTAATTGTTTCAGAAAAGTCAATGTAGATTTTGAAGACAGTGCAAAAAATCTCATGGTTGGAAAGTCAGTATGTATCATATATGTCGCACAGTGCTTCCATACGTGAAAAAGAGCCAGTATGAAGAATTTAGGTCATGGCAGGTTACACATATGCTGTAAACTCGTAAGAGGCTTCAGCTTGGCCACTTCTCATCACCACCACGTGGCCACTGTCTCATCTCTAATCCAAATGCCCCTTTCACTGATGACCAGCCCACATGGTACTGCAGTCGCCAGCAGGCTGTGTGCTAGACGGCACTGAATTGCCACCTGTGCCCACCCCTTCTGCTGTTCTCCCACCCCTTCGGGTGGCCCCAAATGCTGGCAGGCCTGGGAGCAGTGCGGGGCACTGACACCACGCACGGCTAACTGAGCTCAGAATTACAGCTCTGATCTTTTGAGCAAATGCTTGCCCTGGGCTCACCAGCTCAGCCCTCCACCTGCCACAGGGCCAGCGGTGCCAGGCGTGTTTGGGGCCTCTGTGGCACACTCTGGCAAGCACAGGCAAGCGGTTTCTGCTGCTGTAGGAATCTGACAGTCCCACCAGCTCACGGTACTATCTTTCATTTTCCTCCCCACTTGTCAGCTCTGTAATTAGGAATGGTGTGATTCACAGGCCTGTTATGAGGACTGCTTTTGTCGGGTGAAATAAAGTATCACCCATTGCCAGGGGCACCGCTGACAGCCATAGAGAACCTCCACAGAGGCCTCCCTGGAACGCGTTTCATTCCCAGCCAGTGAGCCCCTACAGTTGCCCTCTGCTCCAGTTCTGCCTCCAAGACCAGCCCTGAGCTGCCCCTGCATCAGGCAGAAAGGGAACAATGACCTGACCAATTAGTCCTCAGGTTCAGAGTGTCTAGCCCTTTCCTCATTTCCGATTGCTACATGCACAAGTCTAAGCAATGCCAAGGGGAGCAGGGCAGTTTCCCAAGGAACCTGCAATATTTGGAGGAAGAGAGCCGAGGTATCATGGCACTGGTCTGTTTCAGAGAGGTACTTCTCCCTGTCAGCATAGCTGTGTGTCTCTGAATAACAATATCCTCCAAGTTATTTGTCACCAATCATGTCTGAGTCCCAACCACCTCGAAGATCAGCAGTAGCCTATGCAGAGTGCAGGAGCATGAGGGCCAGCAAAGCCATGTAGTATTGAACTGGGGATAATTCGGGAGCAGGGAGGTGTAGAGAGCAAAAGGAGGGAAGCGTGGGGTGAGGTGGGGACAGGGAACTCTCCCGTGCTGTTAACAGTTTATGTCTTGGCATAGACAGCGACTAGACTGGCACAGGCCCTTGGGATAGTTTCTCAAGCTGACTCCTGGTAATCTACTTTTCTGCCTATTTCAATAAACATGCCTTTTAAAAAAACTAAGTAATTTTCCCAGGTAGAAGAGAGAAGGGCCCCCACCAAGTCTGAGCCGAAACACCCTGCTGGCTCCATGAGGGTAAAAAGCCTGGAAGAACTCGGCACAGTGGTGCCCACCTGTAACCCCAGCACTGTGAGAGTCTGAGGCAGCAGGATTGCATGTTCAAGCCCAATCAGGGCAACGTAGTGAGACCCTGTCCCAAAATTTAAAAAGAAAATTAAGAAAGAAAGGGCTGGGGGTGTTTGTCAGTTGTGAAGGCCCTGGGTTCCATCCTTCAGTATGTGTGGGGGTGTGTGTGCGTGACACACACACACACACACACACACACACACACACACACACACACACGGCCTGGAAGATGCACAGGGGTCACAGGGATGGCACTAATGGTGCTACTGCCTTGTGCTACTGTCTGGTGACCTCACCCATGCAGGAAGGTAAGCGCAGGCACAATGCATCTCCTGGGTTCCTCTGCTTAAATGTCTGGTGGCTTCTGATGTAAGAAGGGCTGAAGTGAACATCCGGTTGTTTTAACAGGATTTGTATTTGCATTTGCATGGAGAAAAGCCCAGCTTCCTCCTCTGGTGAAAATACCTGAGCAGACAGTGAAACTCCCAGAGGAGCCAACATTTCCTTCTGTGAACACCAGGCAAAGCCCTGGGGAGCCTTGCCCTTGCTGGAAGCTTCAATCTCTCTCTGGAACTTGCCAGCCCCTACTCCAGAGTGGCTCTGAACTCACAGGACACAGGGCCAGGACATCCCAGATTCCGCAGCAATGCTCAGAGTGTTTTGTATGAATCACTCCCCATCCCCAGAATCTTGTCATAGGCCAGAAAGAAGTCAAAGGTTCTGGACTTAAGTTTGCCTTTGCTCAGCTGTGTGACTTTGCACAAGTTGCTTAGCTGCTCTGAACTTGTTTTCTCATCAGCAAAGTATAAATGGTACCAGTTTCTACTTCCTGGAGTTGCTGTGGGGAGTAAATAAGCTAATATACAGGATCTAGCACCATTCAGTGCTTAAGGGTTTGCTATTATTCTGATGCTGTTTCTGATTCTGGGATCCTGCTTCCATCCTGTTTATTCTTCTGAATGCCGGAGCTGGCCTTTGCTTGGGGCCATACTACCCTGCCTGCTGGCCAAAGGCCAAACCCCTCTCCCCGGTCTGCTCTTGCTCACACTCCTTTGTGGTCAGCCACACAGACCCTGGCTTGTACACCTCCTGTCCTCACTGACCACACCCTCCCAGCTCTAATCACCCGTCTGTGTGCCACTGAGGGCCCCTGCCTGGCAGCCAGCCTGCCATTGTGCTGCCGTCCAGGACACAGCAGGTGTGCCCAAGGTTCTCCTGTATTTGGTAGGCATCTGTGCCTCTGAGCAGTCCAGATCCACTGCCCTGACTCCATGCTGTCCTTTCAGAGGACCGGAGCTTTCCTTTTGTTGCCTAAATAGCAAACTTAGGCAGAGCTGGGGGAGGAGTTTTTCATACAGCAAGCAGACCTGTCTGACGGACACAGAAGGTAAGAGGTGATTCCACCATTCTGGGGAGGGTGGAACGGAGCAGGGCTCTGAGCCGGCTGCTGCTGGGGCTGCCAACACTGCCACTGGCATGACGGAACCAGCCTGGCTCTCACGGTGATGAATGGTGGCATGTCAGGTGCTCCTGAAAAGCTATAGGACAGCAAGAAAAATAGTCGGTGAACAAGGCTTCCAGAGCATATAATGACTCCGGCCAGGAACAGTGATTGGCCACTGAGGCCAAGCCATGGCAACAGACACACTGAGTGGCACCAGACCGTCTGTTGAGCGATGGCCAGAGAACAAAGGGAAGTGGTACATTTGGGATTTTTTGAAACAGAGAGATTTATTCACAGGGAGGTGAGGGCAGGACAGGAAGCCAAAGCAGCGGGATTGGATGACTGAGGTTTCTCCAGCTGAGTGAAACATGTTCTATGCTCAGGGCAGTGCTGCTCAGTAATTGGAAGAACAGACTGTGGACCAACCCAAGTCTGAATCCTAATTCTGCCAGTTCACAGCTGCAAGAGCTCAACATGTTACTTAACCCCCAAGCCTGTTTTTCTGATCTTTAAATTAAAAGCAGTAATACTTTAAGGTTGTTTTAAGATTAAATGAGATAGTATCTGTGGAGTAATTATTCACTGTATCTGGCAAAAAGTGCTATCCCATTACTATCTGTGGGTCAATTTGCATCCAAGGAACAGGCAAAAGGTCACAATGGGAGCCCCAGGGCATTGGGCACAGCACATGGGAGAAGTGGGAGAGGTGACTCAGAGGTCGAGAGGTATAGTCCTGGCACCTACCCCATGATGTCCAGGCTTCTATGGCCCTTCCTGACCAACACCCATACTCAAGAAAATAAAGCCAGTAAGCTTCATGGAGTGGGCTTACTATAAAGGCAGTTGGAATATAAATGTATGTGTGGTAGGAGCTAAGTAGATACTCAGTTAAGCCAATTAAAACTTTAGGAGTGAAAGGAGGAGTGGCTATGACTGGGAGAATATAACAGGATGCAGAAAAGTGACCCTGGCCCTTTCACCTTGTAGGGAGAGGACCGAGGGTCTTAGCTGCTTACATTCTTTCTTGAGGTCACACTGCTGTGGGAAGTGGGACAGATGGAGCATGCAATGGCCCAGCTGGTAGCAGGGGGAAAGGCAGAGTAGGGTGGGAGGCAGGACTGCAGGAGGAGTGTGCAGGCTCCCCACCTTCTGTGAGAGGCAGCCTCAGAAAAAACAACCACCTCCAGCAGCTCCAGTCTGATGAATGCATCAGCACATTTGGGCTACCACTGTTATTAGTCAACGGGATTATCCGAAAACCTACAACTGGTTCTCAGCATTGGCCTGTCTGTCCGGGCTCTAAGTTGTTTAGGGTCAAGGACTGTAATGCTTAGTTCTCTTATACATGCCTTTACAGTCTCCATCCACCCACACTTCCATTCATCCATATATTTATCCATCTATCCATCAATTCATTGATTGATCCACTGATCTATCCACCAATCTATCCATTCACATCTATCCATTTGTTCAGTGATTCATTTATCCAGCCATCCATCCATCCCCACCTATCTGTCCATCCATTCCTCTATCCACTCATTCAAGCATCCATATATTGAGCCACATGTCCAACCAACCCATAATTACTAAGTGCTATTATATGCCAGGGCCTGTTCTGGATGCTACCAGTATAGGGATAAACAAGACAGACATATTTCCTGATCTCACGGAACTTGCACTCTAGTGAGAGGAGATGGACGATAAACCAACTGTCCCATAATAAGCAAGTTGATTTTGCCTGGTAATAATTTCTTTGAAAACAATGAAACAGGGTAACATGGCAGAAAGTGACTGGGAGAAGGAATACCTCTTATAAGGTAGCTGAGAAAAACACACTTCTTGAAGGAAGCAACAGACCTAGATAACATGATAAACGGAAGACTAGAGACTTGGGAAACAGGCATCTGACAGAAGGAAGGGCAATTATAAAGGCCGCATGCTGTGACTGGACCAAGGAAGGGCAGTTGGGATAGAGCATCAAGAGGGAGGGGCAAGCAATGGGAGATACAGGGCCTGGTGGGTTCTTGATTAGTTCTTCCAGACTGAAGGGAAATTATGGAAGGGTATTGGGAAATGTTTATGCTAATTCAAAAGTTAAGCAAGTGGTAGCCCAGGAAGGTTCCGCTCATTTAAATTCAGGGACAAGCCCTGACTTCCAACTCAAGATATATTCCTCTAAGCCTGAGACAAGGGGATTTTCTACCACTGCTGTCAACTTGTACCCTAACAAGATATAGTTCAGACACTCCCAGGCCCTGGAGGGGATTTTTGCTCTTTATGTCCCCTTTACCTGCAGAAGGCAAGAAGAATCAGAGAGACAGAAATGGTGCAGCAAGTAGATTATTAGCATTGCATGTAAGCTTGGAAGCTGCTGGCCTCACCACGACAGGGTAAGGACTAGACACATAGTGCATCAGCTCTGCATTAATAAATTATACTGTTGAGGTCTCCAGACATGGTGCAGTGAGGAGGTATTGACCCAGGTCAGCCTAGGACTGGGGAGGGCCTGGGCCTGGGTAAGAACATCACACGGTTGCAGCAGACATGTGTGCACATGCACATGAGTCTGGGACTTGAGGCCAGGAGAGGAAGCATAAGCAGTCTTTGGTGGAGAGCGAAGGAGAGGAAAGAGCTAACAGTTACTGAGAGTCTACACAGCGCAGGTACACTAGGGACATTCAATTTCATGTGTTTCTGACCATAACCCAGGAGTGGGTATTATCATTTATGTTTTGAGGATGTAGACAACGGGTGTCCAAAAGGTTCAGTGACTTGTCCAAGTCTACACTGCTCATAACTGGCAAAGAAAAGATATAGACTCGAAGGACTGAAGGGAGGGGAGGGAGAGATGTGCCTATGAGGACAAGGTGGACACAGTCCTCCCATTTCACCATCATCTGTTGCTGACAAACTTCCGATTGGAGCTCAGACCCTGCTCTGCCCTCTTGCTGGCTTTCCATACCCAGATTACTGTCCCATGCCGTCTACTCCTCATCTCTGCCATCTAAAGCTACTCTTCCTCCCCAAAGCAAACCAGGAGTCAGCCTGGAGTTGTCCCTTTCCTCCCCTTCCCTGCTGTGTTCCGTTTCAATAATCCAGGCCCATCCATTTTACCTCTGAAATGTCCTTTTAATCTATTACCATTACTCCACGCTTACTGCCACGGCCATCATTCAGGTAGTCACCACGTTGGTCTCTTTGCTTCCAGTTGTTTCCCACTCCATCCATCTACGAAATGTCCTGGACATGGGACATTAGGGACCAGTGGTTCCTAATGCTGGATTAGGGACCAGTGGTTCTCTAGCCATGTGGGTGCTGGATGGGACCAGTGGTTCTCTAGCCATGTGGGTGGTCGGTGGTTCTCAAACTTGAGCAGGTATCAGCACCACCTGCAGGACCTGTTAAGTTGCTGCCTCTCTTCCCAGAGTTTCTGAAAAGTAAATCTGGATGCAGCCCCAGATTTTGAATTTCTGACAAATTTTAAGTGATGCTGATGCTATGGCCACACTTTGAGCACAACTGCTATGGAATATATTTCTGTATCAAAGATGACATCATATCACTTTCCTGCTTAAAAAACTCTAGGGACTCTCTATTCGTTTACCATGCAGTCTGTAGTCTCAACTCCTTACCGTGGTCTATGATAATTTTCACAAGCTGGGCTGGGTCTGCCTTTTCAGCATCATCTGAAGTGACTGATGTCCCTTCAATCTATGATGCAGCCACACTGTAATATACATATTCCTTAAATGCATCCTGAACTGCAAACCCCACCTAGGTACCTCTGCCTGCAATGCATTTCTTCCTGTTGTCAATTTCTGCTTGTTTACCAAGGTCAAACTTGACTACTGGTTCCCTTGGAGCACCATCATGGGTTAGAAAGACCACGGGCTTTGATGTTGGACAGCCTTGGCTTTGAATCCCAGATGCATCACTTGATAGCTGTGTGGCCTGAGTTGCCTCTCTGGGAAGTCAAAATTAACCTCTGCATCATTGTTATAAAATGTGAATGATAATATTTATCTTGTAAGATTGTTGTGCAGAGAGAAAATGATGTATAATAAATGTCTGACAGAGAGTAGGTACTTAATAAACAATAACTATAATTTTCATTAGCTCTGCTCTGAAGCCTTGCCTGGCTCCCTCCAGCTGACTGACTTCTCTGTGCTCCAGTAGAATTTAGCACATGATTCCATTTTGCATATATCTCATGCTATGGTCTCATTTTATTTTTATACACTGGGCCTCATTCCTAGGAGAAGAAGGACCATTGTATGAATAATAAAAATCAACTCTCCCAGCAGACTTTTGGGCATATGTGTTGGCAAGGTGAAGGCATCTTTGCAGGAAGAAAATCTACTGCAGGTGGATAGAGAAGATCCCCCATCAAAGCACAAGCTTGGTGAGCAGAGTGAGGCTGGATTTCAGGCCGTGTTTCTTGAGCAGCATACAATCTGCGTAACTGTGGAAGTTCTAGGTATGCAGAATATGAACTCTGTGAAAGTAGAAACTGTGTCTTACTCAACCTGGAACCTCAACCAATGTTAAATTAGTGCATCTCAGGACAGGCAATCTGGTTAAGAACAGAAAATTTATCAGCAGGATCAATAAGGTCACAACCCTGGGTTTGCAAATAGGATCTTATTCCTGGGGAAAAGGGGAGTGAAAGCTCTACGGTTGGCAACCTGAGAAACTTAGGCATGAGGAGTGATCAGAAGCTGAATTTCTAAAATTGGGTGGTGAACGAGAATGTCCTTTAGGGAGCAAGGCAGAGGAGGAATCCTTGCTTGCTTAACTGGAGCTCTGGAAGGCACACACTGGTGCACAGTAAAGTCTGCAGGGAACAGCCTCTTCTCTGCTGTACAGGTAGGGCTGGGACCAGAGCATTCTTAGAAGACATTAAGATGTTACCTCCCATAGCTTCCTTTCCTGCCTCTGACCCAAATCAGTTCCCAACTGCCTGTCTTTTCTGCTTAACAGCAGGCCATTCTCTTAGAGGGCTTTCAGGTGGCTTAATTAACACATTCTAATTTCCTGTGCAGATCCTATACTCCTCTCAACAGCTAGCATTCAGTGGGAAAGGTGGAAAGAACTCACAAAGGTGAATCCCTTGATAAGTTTCCCAGGCTGCTCCAGACACCCCTGGAGTTTGGAGAAGCTCCCAGTCTGAAGCTGCTGAGACAGATTTGAACCTCACTGAACTCCAAGCCCTTCAAGGTTCCTTATGTCAATAACTTTAGTAGAAAAATATCCATCACAAGCATCTCTGGATGGGCAGGCAGGACTCTGAAGTCTATTCCTAAATATGTGGCCTCCCATTCTGTGATCCCAGCGAAGGACCAGGATCAGCCTGCTTTATAGGAGATGAGCTCAGCTGTGCATGCTCACAGCTGGCATTACAATATCATTCCTTTATATTGTCCAGTGCAGGGCTCCCCTGGCCTGTACCTGTCTCTACTTCCCCTACATCCACTCTACCTCATCTGTAATTTTCTAAAAACAGAACCAAATCTGATTTGTTCTTCACCCCTGGGATGGCCACTGACACACAGTAGGTGTTAAATCACTGTTGCTGATTGATTAACTGAAGGCCTGTTTTTCTAAACTGTGTTGATATAAACCTGCTACAGGAAGCTCTCCCTACATTTATGAAGGACTATTTAGTGCACAGTGCCTTATGCCATACAATTCACAGGCATCATTTATTCATACTTTCCTGTACTTCAGGTACTGTGTTAGGTGTTAAAATAGTGTGCTTTCCCTCACAAGGTCGCCAGTCTTCCAATAAGAGTCCAATCTACTGGTTCCCATTCAGAGGTCACTTCTGCCTCCTCCTCTATTCTAGGATGATATAGTTTGATATTTCTAGAACAACACTTACTCCATATGACCTTATGTTAAAGTAATTTCTGCCACTGTCAGTCTGGGATTCTAGTTGGAAAGTTCCCAAAGGAGAGGGACCTGGGCTCAAAGTCCTAGCATGTCCAGGTGTTAGCTACTCAGAACTCCGTTTCCCTAGCCTGTAAAAACAAGGTGGTCATAATGATATCCACTTTACCGATAAAGGGGTTGAGGACGTAAGTGTCATCCAAGTGCCCCTCTCAAACTGGCAGCTCAGAGCCACCCTGTTTATTGTTACTGGCCTGGATCAGTCTATTCTTTCCTCTCCATTTTCTTAGCAAGCAGATGCAGAGAACAGGAAAACCTGGCCAAAACTATTCCCTGTGACAGCCGCCAGTCTTCCTACTGGTACAGTAGGAAGAATACGAAATTGGGGTCTGAATAGGCTGTAAGTCTGGACTCTGGCCACATGCTGTGTGTCTGAACTTGTACTAATCAGCAAACTCTCCGTGTCTTCATGGAGAGTTATGATGGGGTAGTAACCCTGCCTCATGGTCCTGTAAGGAGTATATGAACCAGAGATCAGACAGCTCCTACCTGCTGCCTGGCCTTGTTAGGGGCTACAATTCCCCACCCCTTTTCCGTTACCTCCTCATAACTCAGCTTTGAGCTGAGAAGAGCCGTAACCAAGCATCTGGAGGAGTGACAGTCCCCATTCTGATCCCTAGCGATACCAAAGGAAGCCAAGGAAGGGGATCTGGAAGCCCAGGATGGAGCCCTCCACTGAAAGCAGGCAACAGCCAGGCAGCAGGGTGGGTGGGTGGGCTCACACTGATGGCAGGCTGTCATCCGGAGGTCCTGCTGTAATTTTTTGGCGAGTATGCTCCCCCCCCCCGCCACCGCTCCATGGGAGTGGGAGGCAGGCAGGAGAGCCCAGGACTGGGATGGAAGCCCATCTGATCATCTCAGAAGAAAGGAGAGGTGCTGCTGTCATGGAATTGCTTTTATTGGCTTTTTATCAGGTGGGTGAAAGGACTGAGTGACCAAAAAGAATCTTTAGAGAACTCAAAATGAGACAGTATTGTGAAGGGAGGATGGTTAAAAGAGGGGGAGTGAGGGCAGTTGTGGCCCACGGCATAGTTCAGGGCTCTGATCTTTTTATTCCAAACTACAATGCTTGTGAACAGTACCCCAGACTGGATGGATTTCCTCTTCTTCCGGGTCTCAGGGGCTTATAAACAGAGGTCACACGTGGCACACGTCCCTCGGGAAGGGGAAGGCTTTCTAATAAGTACTTTACAGAGGGCTGAACAGCTCATTTCCCCACCTCGGACAGGCAGGATGACCTTAACTCTGCCTCAAAGGGAACAAGTCTACATCAAAGGGAAGCTCCCCCTACTCAAAAGGTCCTGAAGGCCCAAATGCTTCCGCAGGCACCCTTGCTATCTCTGTCTTAATTCAAGTCCATCCCATCCTCCCGGATCCCTAATGAGCAATGAATGTGTTAACCTATATCTGATCTTCCTACCTCCAATCCAGCCCTCTCACCTGTCAGAGTGACCTTCTGGGAGCAAAGTCCACTATGCACTCCCATTTCTGAATAAAACAAAAGAAGCACCTGGAGCTCCCACTAACCTTCTGGACAGAGTTTACATGTTCTCCACGTACATGAATCCCACCATGACTCATCCCTGACCAAAGCCCTATTCCCTCTGCCCCTTCTCATTCTCGAACCCAGCACCGCACAGTATGTATCTCAGCACCCATCACCACACCCAGAATATCCATTTATTGATCCTCAATACTGTTATCCCAGGACACCCAGTGGTTGCACGTAACAGTACCTAACACTAAACCCTACAATGTAGTGCTTTTTCCATCTGAAGTAAGTGCTTCTCATGAACCATGGCCACACCTTTTGCAGCCTGAAGTGAAAAAGGAAACTAGCACAAGTTTCTTTTTCCTTCTTCACAATTTCATGGACAGATCATTTAATTCTAACCACAGATCTTAGGAACTACAGCATGCATTCTTTTTTTTTTTTTTTACTTATTAGAAAGCTTCACCTTTTCACTTAATGAAGTATATTACGGCTTCTCTTTGGCATATCTGAATGGCCAGCATTGTTACTCTTGACACTATGGGCCATTATTAAGTAAAATAAAAATTACTGGCATATAAACATTGCTGCACCAGGCAGTCAACCTACCCAGTTGTTCAGTGACTAACAGTGGGTAGGAAACACAGTGTGAATATACTAGACAAAGGGATAATTCACATCCTAGGTGAATGAATCAGGACTGTGTAAGATTTTATCATGCTACCCCCAAAAGCACACAATATAAAACTTTTTTTTTTTGTCTGTTTGAGACAGGGTCTCGCTATACAGTTTGGGCTGATCTTGAACTCACTTTGTAGCACAGGCTGGCCTCAAACTTGCAACAATCTTACTGCTTCAGCCTCCTGAGTTCTGGGATTACAGGCATGTGCTACCACATCCAGCAAAACTTATGGACAGCTTATTTCTGGAATTTTCCATCTAATATTTTCAGATCATGATTTACTATGTGTAATGGATATCATAGAAAGCAAAACTCCAGACAAGGGCTGACTTCTGTGCTTGGCTCATTAGTGAGCTCCTGGTGAGCCCTTCCCTGGTTCTATACCACATTTGTTCATATCTCTACCTGATCTATCCCTAACATTCACTACTCATGTGCCTTTCAACAGGTTCTTTAACTGCCTTGGAACTCTGCTTTCCTCTCTGTGACATTTGGTTGTTGTTAGGATTTGGTTAACAAAGTCAAGTGCTTATACCAGTTCCTGGCCAATAGGAAACATTTAATAAATGCAAGATGTATCATCAGCAGCATCAGCAGGAGCACCTTCTTCTCCCTTCTCTTCCCGCTTTCTTCCCCTTCCACCTCTTCTTTTTCCTCTTCCTCTTCTTCTTCTCCTTCTTCTTAATTATAACTATTATTACTATAGCATCTGTTTCACTTTACAGTAATTCCTGGTTTACCTGCCTGTCTCTTTCAGTAGATCCTGAACCCCTTGTAGGCAGCTCCTCACACGAAACAGTGCTTGTCAGAAGGCAGGCACTTTGATGGAGGAATGAATGAATACATTGTTGAGTTATAATTGAAACCCATTTCTTGATACATTCGAGAAACTAAGCCTTCATGAGAAAGGTAATGTAAAGCCCTCTCTGAGTGTCACATGAGGAAAGAACTGGGCCCTGGATCAGTTACTTTATTTTAAAGAAAGCTGAATCAAATTCTATGACCTATTTGTAGTTAAAATAGTCTCTGGCTTCAAGGTGAAAAGTGATCCCAGGGGACTAGTTTTAATTTTTTTTTTAGTTCAGCAAAATGTCTCTGGACAACCTTCCCAGTGGATTGAGGCCATAGTCAGCCACCCCACCAGGTCTCTGGCAAATTCCCTTCCCAGGAGGGGAAATGGAATGAAGCATTTCAGCTTCATTTACACTTAATTCATCAAAATGTCATTGGTAAGAGCTATTTGATGTCCAAGGCTTATGAGCCTTGAATCTAAGCCTTCCAAAGCCCTTTTCTCTTTGAGGCTAAATGTGCTATTCGACCAACATGGAGTTGAATGTCAACAGGGTACTTCATTGTGAATTGTGAAGCTAGATGGGGGCTCTATCTCCTGCATGTGCTTTCCTTTCTCCCAAGCACAACTCACTGTGACCAGAACAAAATGAATCCAAATCTGAGAGCCTCCCAAGCAGCCATCCTTCTCATCTCTCGTACTCAGACACAGCCCCAGGAAGGGGTGGGTGCCCACCTGGCCCTAAAATGAATTACTTGCTTTGGCCCCACCCACACTTCTCCCTTTAATGGGAATGTGGTTTACACCAAAAGGTTTGCTCTGATGATCTCCATGTACATGTGGAGAACAGGCTGGAATGCTCTTCCAGAACTCCTGTGTGATGTGTCCCTACCCATCACCATGGCATGCAGATGATAACAGACTAAGGCTCAAGGCCTTTCACTTAAGACAACCCCGTGCCTCTCTTTACTTCAGGTTACCTGGACATATAAGCAGCTGCTATAGTCTTGAAACTCCCCAAAGACAGAGATTTGGTGGTCAGCCCCAAGCCCCTTGGTGTGGTTCTCCTTGATATCAAGCCCTCGTCCCTGCTGCTGCAGTGTCAGCTGCACTGCCCTGGCTTTGTCTAACAGACCTAGGAGGAGAGAGCTCTGTACATGCACACACTGGCACTTCCTCTCCACTCCCAAGTTCCACATATGCTGCCTGAGTGAGGCCCCCAAGGAGTCACCTGTATCTGCAGGATACCGGCTCTGGCTCCTGGGCCTCTAAGAAGACCACTTGGGTTTGCCCCAGTGCAATGCAAACAGTGGTTTTCACTCTCAGCTGCTGAGAACTACTGACTTCATTTTATTTTTTGCAGAACACATAACTATAAACAAGAACAGGCACCCTGAGAACAGCCTGATGAACCTGAAAGGGCCTAATGATAGTCACCTGTGGGTTTTCTCGTCCCTGGGTTTGCTCAGCCATGAGGATTTCCTCTCAACAGTCCAAGTAATCCCATGGGAAGATGGCCCAGCACCAACTGCTTTCCACCAATCCACAAAAAAAAGACTCCATCCTCACTGTAGGGAGGCTCAGCAGGTTCTGTCTCTGGGGTGGCTGAGGTCACGTCATCATGGCACTTCATCTTTGTGGGTGGCCTGGCCCACTGTATCTGTTCTTGCTAACCCATCGTGTTGCCTTATCTCACTTCTGCTGAGGTGTGGGCATGTGCGGGACTCAATCACCTGCCTGACTGGGCTGGGCAGGGGTCATGGGTGGGGCCACACCCCCCCACGGGATCCCCCTACATGACCAGCCTTGCACTTCCAGCCCTGTCTTTGTTGCCTCGGGACCTAATATCTTGGAAGGTACCAAAGGATTCTGTTGCACAGCTCAGAAGTGTGGGGAAGTGATGTCCTACAGCATGAAATTCAGCCAGAGAAAGATGTGACTCAAAGATGTAAGTCTCCCTCCCTGCTGTGGACTGCTAGGTGAGCCAATAGTTTCACTGGGCCTCTGCAGATGTGTTTGGTGCAAAGCTTTTATGGGCAGTATGCTAACACACTGCCTCTCACATGTTCCGTCCCTTCCCTGTCATTTTCCCCTCACTTCTCCTTCCTTGGAATTCTAATCCCTGCTTTAGCAGGTAACCTTTGGCCTTGACCTGTTTTCCAGGGAGTCCAACCTAAGACAATTCTCATACTTCCTGGACGCCAAATATCCTATTGTGTGTGAATATCACTTTAAGTCTTTACAAAAATTATTTGCATTTGAACAATGGAGCCTTGAGGGGACAAGTAGAAAGGATAGAATAACTTGCCTAAGAACATGTAGCTAGTAGGTGATATATTGATATGTTAGCTTAGGGCTATTTAAACTCAAGATTCATGCTCTTTCAGGTCATGAGTCCTGAAGTCAGACAGACCAAGGCTGGCTCTGAACTTACTAGCTGTGTGAACTGTGTCAGGTCACTTAGTCACTCTGCGCCTCCATTTCCTCATCTGCGTAAGGAAAGGATTTAGATGTGATGATCCCTAAAGCCTTGTCCACTGTAGACATTCAAAAACCCCATATTTCTCAAAGGGGACCCTCTGCTATTACTGTGCTGGAAATTTCTGGCACAGCCTAGAGAATGGGTCCTACAGGACAGATCTAGGTCCAGGACCACCATAGTCTTGGGAAACATCTTGGATGATATTGACATCTTCCCTAGGGAAGATGGGCCCCCAGCATCCCATTCCTGCCCTGGGCCAACCCCAGTGGCGTTTGCATAGGCTTCTGTGTGACAGGCTCTTCCTTGCCCAGGTAGCTCCTACCCCTTTTTCGAAAGCAGCCCAACCATCCTCTTCTGAAGGGAATCCTTCTCTCACCTGTTTCACCTCTTCAGACTGGACCTTCTCCCTCTATGCTCCGATAATTCCCACAGTCTGCCACCCTTGCACGTAACATTTTGCAATTGCATATAAATATGATCATTCATTACTATCCTGCTTCCTAGGATGGAAAAGCCCTGAGGACAGGGTCCATGTTTATTTTCCCCATTTATCTCTAATTTATCTCTAGAAGAGTAAAAGATGTTCAATAAGTAGTTATTGAATTAATAGGTTAATTAGTTAATTAATACCATATATCCGAGTTTTGATGAGATCAAAGCAGCAGTGATTTTGTTTGAAAGATGAGCTGGGGGTGAATTTTAACATCCCTGTCTGATTGCCGAAGTCACTCAGTATGTAACTGCGTGTCCTTGCGTCCTGGGCTCCTTTCCCTCTCCTGCCAGACCCTGTCACAGCTCATTAGAGGGCTAATAAGGACATGACTGTGCAATGACTCCACCATCCCTGAAGTCACCCTACCAGGCACCAGGCAGCCAGTGTGGGCTGAAGAACCAGGCTCAAGGTGACCCAGTGGTGAGAAGGTAAGGAAAGCCCGGTAGTTTGGACTCCTGTGGCTAACTTCCAGGCTGAGCCTATGCAGTGGAATCCCAACAGGAAGAATGCTCCAGGAGGGTATCTGGGACTGCAGAGAGAAGCTGCAAAGCCTTTTCTGCAGAAGTGCATGCATCACCATGAGGTGGGTTCCAGTCTCAAGGACTGCAAGGAGCCCCTGCTGCAGCCTTGACCCCCACCCCTACCATCTGTTAGATTCTTTCCAGACTCCCTAGGCCTTCTGTTTACCTATCAGCCCTGCATTTGCCAGCCTCCTTTGCAAGCAGGCCTCACTTCTAAGCCAGCTCCCTCTGGACACCAGTCACTCCATGCATTTCACAACTCCCTGAACAAGGCTTGCCATTTTACCCCTCAGTGTCATTGCAGACACCATCTGAGCTACCAGGCAGACCTTAAGCATCCTCCATCCTCAGCTCTCTAACATCTTTCCTATAGCTCTTGTTTATACAGAGCTTTTTCCAGTGCACTGGCAGGGATTGCTCATTTAAGTCCAACTAATATTTGTATTCTTGAAGACTGTGATTTTAAAATCTTATCTCATATTCCAAATTTGGTTTATAGAAGGGATTAAAATCATATTGCAGTCATAGGTTGCTTAACAATGAGGATATGTTCTGAGAAATGAGTGGGTAGGCGATTTTGTTGTGGTGCAGAATGTATGTACACAAAATAAGATGGCAATAGCATCACTAGGTTATGTAATCCATGACGCCATGGTCAAATATGCAGATTATTGTTAACCTAAACATCATTATATAGCACATGATTGCAATTCAGTGAATAAAGAGATCTGGGCTTAAATCCCAGTCTTGTCTCATATTAACTGTATGGCTCTGAACAAGCCATTAAGCTCTGTGAGCTTGAGATTACTCATTTGTAAAGAGGGGAGGATAACAAGTGGCCAAAAAGTATATTTACAGAGGACTGGAGATGACGCCTGGAAAGCACCTGTGCAGCAGGAGGCTTGGAGGCTGCAGGAGCTCCCCTGCCCGTGAATATGCACAGAGAAGCGGGTGGTTTAAGGTCACACTAAGAAACAAGTCTGCGCTCTCCTCACTGGGTCTTCATCACCTATTCTAATCACTGGAACTCAGCCATAGAAACATGGGCAGTGAATTAGCAATGATTTAATTAATTTTTGCAGTTGTTAATAGTGTATACAAAGAAAACAAGAGACTTCCCTCCAGAAGAATTTTCCACACCTTTGTTCTAACCTGACAGAAGACTGGCATTCTAAGATGCTCCCCTGCATTTTAATCAAGTCTCAATAGTCACCCTGGAAATCGGCGGCCCATCCAAGTGCACCTTGACCCTTGGTCTATAAAAGGACATTAGTGATAGCGAGGATGATCCAAGAAATAACCAAATAACCATCACTGTAACCAACTCCTCTGACAGTTGATCCATTTCCCTTGCTGTTTAATCATGTATCCCTTAATAGCATCTCTCAAGTATCCAAGTTGGAGAATGCCAGTGTGTTCTACTTTCCCAGAGCCTGTCCAAGCTCTGCCAGTGCAAGGTGGTGGTGGTGAGCAACAAAATCATCAGAACAAATAAAAAGCATCTGGATTATCCAAAAATAGAAGCTACACTCCTGCATCCATGGTAATGGGTCCAAGCCAAGTCAATGATTTATTCCAGGGCAGGACTGGGAAAGCCATGGGGCAGGGCTCATGGGGGTCTTGCTTATCAAAGCACATCCCCAGTGCCTGGCTCCATGTCAGCTCCCTAAAGTTTTGTGGAATAAATGGACAAATAAATGAAAAAGGCATGAACGAGAGAGCATGTCACTGCAAGTTTCATGAAGAGACAGCACAACTTTACACCCTTCCACCGCCCCTCCAGTTCATCCACACACCCAAGTCATGTCTACTCCTTACCCGAGCAATCAGCTCCCCGACCATGCCTGTCCAGGTGCCATTGGCCTCCGGCACACCGTACACACCATCCCCAACCAGGCGTATCTTGTAGTTGAACCGGAGGATCTCAGCCAGCTCCTTCAGCATGTCCACACAGAAGCCTTCGTAGCGGTCATTGCCTTCCATCTCCTGGTGGTTCCCCTTCAGCATTAAATATGGGTTTTCCTGCAGCAAAACTGGGCAGCTGTCATTCTCATCTTAGCTCTGGCATCTTGCCACACAGGACAGGGAGGGCCCCTTGGGATGCAAAAGTTGGGGACAAGATGGGGTTTGGGTAATGGGCTGTCTTGGGGGCAATGAGCTACCTTTCCCTCATCCACTCCTCAAAGCACTCCTTCCTGGTGCTTCTCTTACCAGCAACACACAGTGGCATCCACCATGGACAGGGGCAAGTCACTGATCAAGGTCATCACATCCCTCCATCTTCTCTCTCTTTCTCTCTCTGTCTCTCTCTCTGTCTCTCTCTCTCTGTCTCTCTCTCCCCCCTTTTGCTTTTTGCCTAGATCTACTTCTGGGAAATATAGGGAGTAGGGGACATGAGGATGCTTACAATAAACGAGGATAGGTAAGAACATGGCAGAGTACCAGGAAAAGGGAGGTGGTGAGCTGTCTAAAGAAGGCTATAGAGGAGGTGGGATCCACACTGGGCTCTGGAGGACAGCAGGATACTGACAGACGAATGGGGTAGGAAAGAAGGGCATAAGGGACAGGAGAAAGGCATGACTGGGGCATAATCCCAGGTGAGAAGGAGTGTGACCCACTCACATCCCTGCTTAGCTCCTCTAGCTGAAGACCGGATGGTAAGAGAGGAGAAATTTAGAACGATGAGTTACTGCTCACATAGGCCTCAGTGCCAGGATGAAGCTTCCACAAATTATTAAGACAGAGCATCTTTGGTCTTAAAGATATAAAGCTGTGAGTAAAGAATATCAAGTAGTAAGAGAGGGACCAGGATAGGCCTTCTCTTGGTGTATGACATTGTGTGCTGAGCTGCAAGGGGCTCAGCCTGTACTGGAGAGAGCTGGAAGGATGTAAGAAACACAGGGAAGAGCAGGCTTGATGACTGGTCGAGTGTTGGGTGCAGAGGACAGGCCCCCAGGCCCTTGGCACCAGGGTAGATGAATGAGAATGGCATCTTCCTTGTCATGGCTTGGAAGGGAACAAAGTTTGGAATATGCTGGATTTGGGGCAGCAGCAGGTTATCCAGGAGGGGGAAATCACTGGCAGGGTGTTTAATATATGAGACAAGCTTAAAAGGACAGGGTCTTGGAGGCCTCTGTACAGAGGTGAAGGCAGGAGGTGTAGAATGGGTGACACCACTGGGGGTAAGAATTGAGACAGGACTGAAAAGTAACAGAGAATCTCACCTGTGTGGGGGGAGAACCTGATTGTTGAGAGCAGAAAAGTGAAGTGTATCCATGGATACACAGGAATGTGTGTACAGGAAAGTCAAGGGTAAAGGAGTTTGAAGAAAAAGGCAGTCATCCCACACAGAGACCAAGCAGGGCTGTGACAGGGAAGCTGGGTCACAGGGCACATGATCTTCTGAGGGGCCTGTGACACAGTGGGGGTGGCCAGCCTCTGCAAGAGCCAGGAGTGATGACAGCATACAGGAGCACACGGGCCAGCATCTGGAGAAGCTGGGAGGTGGAACAGGCAGCACAGTAAAGAGGAAATTGTTCTCTACCCCACTGCCCTTCCACAAACAGGACGAGAGGATCCCAACGGTGTACCTGGTCTTGATCCTATGATTCCCTAAAACGGAGCATAACTGAAGGGCAGTGCGGGGGTAGGTGGTGTGGCAGTGATGCTGTTTAGGAGGGGAGCTACCAGAGTACATCTATAGCTAGGCAGCAAGGAATCCCTGCAAAAGAAGAGGCTAGAGAAGGCAGAAAGAGAGGGGGTGGCAGGAAGAGCGAGGTCCACGAAACAGTGATGGACACAAGGCCCAGGTGTGTGAGGCTGGAAATGGACCTGGGGGTAAGGTGCAGAGAATGGATATGGATGACACAGAGAGGAGGTGAACACGCACCAGCTCCCAAGGTGGTAGCAAAGGTGGGGCAGGTAGGCGGGACTAAGGGCTTGCTGTGGGAGAAGGTCCAGCAGGACTGCACAGTGGAAACAGAGGGAGAGAGAAGAGCTGAGCATAGGTGACTACCAAGGCCCAGCAGAAGACAGGACAAATGCAGATCGGCAGCAGGGAGCAGGGATGGCAGAGACAATCAGGCCTGGGGACAGGTATGAGGGGAGATGGCTTAGCATCATGGTGGAGATGATTCTAGAAGCTAAGAGAGGGGAGTGCTTAAATGCTGAGTTGCTGAGTTTCAGCTGGACTTGTGGCTTCTGCCTGGGGGAGGGGAGGTGGAGGTAGAGTGCCAGACAGACCGGAGGTCATGACAAGGATTGTGAGAGCAATTTTGTGAGTGTGATGTAGTGGGAAAGTGGGAAGTAACCAGCTGTGTGTCAGGGAGCATGAGCTCTGAGTTGAAGGTGATGTGGTGGCTTTGATTTGTGATCAGGTCCATTGTCACAGCAATGAGCTGGACCAGTTTCCCTGACTTCCACACGTGCCACCCTTGGCTCAAGGGCTTTTCTCTCCCCCAAGTCTCCTCCTTCCCCATCTTCTACCTAACCTAACCCACTGCTGTCCTTGAAGTCGTCTTGCCTCCTCCCATGCCAAACTGCTGCTCAGAACCCCCCTTATGCTATGGGCAGGGCTCACAATCACACTCAATGCCTTCCCCTCTGCACCTCGGTGCAGTTCCTAGGCGCAGTGTGAGTAGGGCCTGGGAGTAACCCTTCCCCTTCGCTGATCCCCTACCTGGCTCCAATGTTAGGCACTTGTGGACTGTGTGACTAACAACAAAAAAATGATACTATGGACAGGGCTCAGCTGAGGGCCCCCATCCCAGGACCAGGGTATCTTCATTTATCCTAAAGCGTGTCATAAAACTCTCCCTAAATACTCTCTGCTCTCGAGTTAATTTAAAATTCACTGACATGTTCAAAGTAAGTATCCATAAGGCTGATCTTAGAGGGAAGAGACATGTGGGAAAGCGAAATCTGTAAGACTGGGGCTCACTGTCACTTTGGGAAATAGGGGGGGGCTGACTGCTGTCCTGTGCTGACAGGGGTGTAGGGACAGTCTCAGGTAACAATGTAGCAATATGTTTAATGTGGAACCTGGCACAGAAAAGGTGTGTAGCGAATGGGGTCTGAGACTCATCCACATGTTTGCTGGTATTAACCAATAAATCATTCACATGTCCCAAGTGTACCCTGACAGGAGTAAGAGACAACACAGATACGTGCTGAGCTCTAAAGGATAAATCACTCAGGATTACCATTTACAAGGGAAAACCCACAAACGGTCACCCAGGGACTGAGTTAGGATATTCTTTCCTGGTAAGAGTTACTGATTCCCGCCAGCCATCTCTGACATACAGACACACATGCACAAGAAAAGAACCAGTGCTGATCTTGTTTTGAGTTGTGCTTACTCTTTTGCTGAACGGCACTTCATGCAGGAGTTGTCCTGTCAAGACCCATGTCCCTCATGCACTCACGTGTGGGTGTGTGAGCATGTGAAAGCACAGGTACACGCACGTGCGGATCAGAGTGACTCCCAGCCTGGAACAGGGCCGAGTGGTCTGTGTGACGCTTAGTGGACTGTAGAGAAGCTCTGAGCACAGTCAGATTCCCAGACCCTGAGGGACAGGAAGTACAACCCCCAGTCCTCCACCTCCCTCCTCGTATCTTCCTGGCTTTTCAGGCATTCCTTAAAATTCCTCTCCCAAATTCTCTAGGAAGGAATTCCTCTACTCACATTCTAATTACTGAGCTCCTACTTGTGTCAGGTACCCAAATCTTACAGGAGCTCTAGTTATAGAAGGGAAAATTCAAACTGCCACCTCTCAGAGAAGACAGGCCACATCAGAAGGGGTAGAAAGGCTAGAGATGGAGATTACAGGAATCCGACAAGGGAAGACTCCAGGGAAGAGGTGACATCTGAACAGACTTTTGAGGATGTGCACTGTCTTCCTGCTTTCTAGCAGGAGACAGGAATTGAGGGAAGGGCATTGCAGGTGGAGGGAACAGCACATGCAAAGGTAGGAGGCACGACACAGATCCCAAGCTGTGTGCAGAGCAAGGGGAGGTGGGCTAGTCCTGATGTCGGGCAGCAGGAAGGAAGTCACAGGACTACACGGGGCAACTGAGAGCAAGGAGGCTGTAAATGGATGGAGGGGAACAGACTCCAGACGTTTTTCAAGGGTCAAAAAGACAGCAGGAAGGATATCCCAGCAGTCACCCTGTGCTCTCCTGCAGCTCAGCTCAGCAAGCCTACCTCCAGCTCTCAGCCGGAAGGGGGACACCACCACCCTCTAACCTTCCTGGCATTTCCCATTGTTCAAAGAAACTAAGGCTGAAGCTGGGATGGGGAGAGACTAAAACCCTTGGGAGATGGAACTGCTCTCTCTGTCCTTCGCTCCAACTGCTCCTTCTGCCAGAATCTCCTCCCCAGGCAGCTTCTCACCTGCGTCAGGTCTCTGTGCTGATCTCATCCGATTACCACTTTCCCTCTCAGAGCCCGAAACCCCATTGCCCCAGCTCCCAGCTCTATCATTTATCCCTCAGCTTTACCACCTTCTGATTTATCATCTGGGGATGGGTCAAACATCCCTACATCCAAAACTCCAAAATCCCAAACACTCCAAAACTGGAAACTTTTTAAATGTTGATATGCTACTGTCATGTGTTTCAGATTTGCAATTTTTAAATCAAGGATGCTAATCTGGTAAAGTTTTGGGTGAAAATCCCAAAACCTGAAAAAATATGCAACATGAAACACTTCCGGTTGTAAGCGTTTTGAATAAGGGACATTTTACTTGTACTGAATTTTTTTATTCTCTCTCTCATATCCAAGGCTGGAATGCAATCTGCTACAGGCAGGGATTTTTGTGTTTGGTCCACTGATGTATCCAGAGTGGGTGGATGGTGCCAAGCATAGAGCAGCACCCAACAAACATTCATTGGATGAATAAATGAAAATATTCAGTGACACTGCCTACCAAATGAATGGCATTCAAATTCCTGAGCACGACAGACCTACTTTACCTTCTGCTTCTCCCTTTCCCTACCAAAGCCTATTTCTGAGGAAAACTTACACTTTCCAGCACCTGCTAAACACCTAACAATGCCCTCCTTCATTCACTCTCACGTCTCCAATTGTTCCTACATTTCTGAGTCAGTTTTAAATGTTTCTTCTTAAGGCGTTGCTGACCTCTGTGTGGGATGGCACCTCTCTCTCCTCTGTACCCCACAGCTCTGCCTTTGTGTCTCTCTCCTGGCTTTTATCCCACTCTGTTTACAGTAGATCAGTAATTCCAACCCAGGGTTCCTGGGCCTCAGGAGTTGGTGAAGGTCAAGATAGAGGTCCCTGAGCTGTTTTTTATTATTTCAAAAAGCTTAAAAGAAATAGACACGTACGTGTGCAGACCTTGCACATTTAGCCGGGGTAAGGCTGAGCATGCTTTACCACACACATCGTCTCTGCTTTGGGCTGAAATACTGTGACAACACTGGTTATCTCCTGCTGACAAGAAGCTGTTTCAGGCAGGAAAATACACTTTTGCTTGGTTAAAAAGGAGAGAGGGGAGGAAAAAACCTAATTATGTGTAATACACGCAGTTGGTTTAATTGACACATCTTTTAAAATATTAGGTCTTCAGGGGAAGACAAATAATACATTGGCTGTGTATGCACTTGACTTATCTCATCCGCTAAATTATAATCTCTTGGAGAGACTGACTTTTACTCATCTTTGGTTTCCACGACTAAGCACCACACCTGGAACATGGCAGGGACAGGGGTGAGGGGTCAACCTGATAATTATTGAAGAGAATTGAATCAAATAAAAAGGAAGATGGTCCTTTGCCCTAGGATTCACTGACATCTCTCTTTGTATCATCTGGAAGAGAAGAGAGGCCACTGAAACTCACAGACATCTACCTGGAGGTATCCAGTGGGGGCCGGAGGGCCTCATTTTATATACAGCAGGCTCCAAGCAAGGTGGGTTGCTGGGAAAGAGAGTGGCCCCCCAGGGTATTAGATCCAGCACCCCCACCTACATGGGAAGGTCCCCTGGCCAGAAGGCAACCCTTGAAAGAAGCATCCACAAACTGGAGACTCTTTCCACACCATCCCTCTTCCTCAGCTGCCTGGGAGTTCATCAAACATCATTTCCATATGAAACAGCAACTTGAGTGTAATTACACTGTCATAAATTGGCCTCCGCGCTGTGATTAGCGCTCCCATGTTCTGTTCCCTGCGAAGCCTGCTAGCTCTTAGTGCTCTGGGAGGCACCCTGAGGAGCTGCAGCTGGGAGGCTTGGGAGACCCCGCTTACCAGGATGGTGGTGACGACTAGGGTGGTGTTGAAGAGGCTGTCGGAGATGTTGGAGGCGTAGAGGCGGCTGTCCATGCTGAGGCCTTCTGCCACGTGCCACTGACCAATCTGGGGAGACCAATGAAAGGATTGGAAAGGCACAGGAAGGAGCCTATACAGCTGCAGGCCTCCTGGAGTTGCAGGAGCTCAGAGGCTAGGGCCTTGCCTCTGCTGGGCTTCATGTAAGTCACAGGAAGGAGGGGATGAACCAGGGGTTATATGGGGTTAGCGGCTTGAGGGAAAAGGGGCTGTTAGGGTATTGGAAAGAAGGAGTAAAGACTTGGGAGAGGAAGATGGGCAAGTAAATCGGGAATGGAATGTGGTTCATGAAAGTTATCTTTCCCAGAAGGGAATGGGGTACAGGAAATCACATTAGTTTCAGCAGGGATGAGCTACAGCGCTCTTGTGCTTCGTTTTGCCTGCAGTAATCCTCATCACCTAAGAATGAGAATGGTTATATTGGGGGGGGGGAACTGGCAAATACTTGGCTTTTAACAAATGTTTGCTAAGGAGACCAAAAGATGGAGGGAAGGAGAAAAAGAATTAAGATGTGTCATGTATGTGTACCAACCCCCCACAGTGAATGTAATCATTATGTACTGTAAAATAAAACAACTTAGAAAAATAAGTGTTTGCTGAATGGTTAGACAGAATGAGTAAGTAAATGAATGAATGAATGAATGAATGAATGGACCAGAAGGGAAAGGTCCAGGTCCTACTTTTGCTTGATACAACTGCTTGCTCTGATGATTTGAAGAAGGTACCTAAGTCCTCCAGTCTCATGTGTAAATGGGGGGATGGTAACATTTCCCCACCTCTGTCGTAGCCCAGTGACATCCAGATGGCCAGTCTGACACTACAGTATCTCCCCAGACCTGGGCGCACAGAGTTACTGTGGAACCTCAAGAGTTTCTAAACTCACGGGGTCCGCTTGCTCATCCGCAAAGTGGGAACGATAAAAGAAACTTCTTTGGGTCACTGTAGGATGCATTTCACTTGGCACTCAACAAATGTTCGTTTCTTCCCACTTCCCTTTTGTTTCATTTTCCTTTTATTGCCTTTTGTTTCATTTTTATTTTGTGGTAAAAACATAACATGAAGTCTAGCCTCTCAAAAAACTGTTAAGTGTACAATATATTCCTGTTGACTATCCCATTATCTTAAAGACATCTTGGTGAAACAAAAATCCACAACTTAAATTAGTTCCCCATCCAGGAAATTACTTAGGCCTAAATTCAACAGCAGTGGACTATGAGATCATTTTCCCCAGTGGAATCCTTTGATATCTACATATACATTATATACATGTATATGTAAATAATATAGAAATGTCTAATGCATAGATAAGTAACTATATATAGTATATATATAAAAATCTCATACAGTTCTGGTACCTGGACTTTCCAACAAGTGGTTTCTGGTGCTGAGTGTCTAGGTGGGCAGCCAGAGAGAGAGCTGGCAGCTGGCTGCAAACCTAAAGAGATGCACACAGCCACCTCTCCTGGGCATCTCCAGGCACCATCAGCCGCTTCCCTGGAGAACTCCGTGTTGCATGGGTGCCACACGGCTGTGTTTCCTAGAACAGGGCCCTAGGTTCTCTTCTGAATGCCCCAACAACAGTAAAGATGTGGCTCACCCTTGGCTCTCACCCCCGCACCATGGAGCAAAAGAGCCCAGGGTCCCAGTGAGTGGGAGCCAGCTTCCCGCATTCACGGTCTGGAGAAGGAAGAGGATGTAGAGGTCAGGGCCAACCCGGAACCACCTGGACTATTAACCAAGCTCTTGTGGGCCTCCGGTTACACTAGCAGACTCGGGGGGCGGGGGGAAGGGGAGATGACCAATAACCAAACACTGCTCTCTGTGCCTTTGTGAGGAAGCCACCTGAAAGAGGGGCAGACTGTCTGTACCTCTGCAGGAGTGCAACGGTTCTATACATGTGCCTGTTGCTTTTGAGTTTGGAAGTAGTGCCTCATGCATATCCAAGCAGCAAGCCCCATTTACAGATCAAGAGACTGAGACTCAAGAAAGACCGCCCATGCCGCTTGTGAGAGGTCACACAGCCCATCAGGTGAGAAGCCTGAGCTTAAAGCCCTGTGCTCTTGGTCCCAGATGAGTCTTCCAAAGGAAGCTGGCATGGTCATCTTGTCTTAACCTTCCAGTGTTCTCTGAATATTTTCATTTCTAGCAGCCTGTGTGTCTCAAGACAAAAAGGACAGTCTTATTTATGTTCAGATTGGACTTGGAAGCAGGGAAAGCCATCATATCCTGTGGGCAGAGTTTTGTTATTGGCCAGGCATGGGAAAAAGGCAGGTGAACCCCTTGCCCCGCCGGCCCCTGGCATGCCTATTGTCTCTCAAAGGGACCAACCAGGCCATGCCACTGCCTGACCTTCCCCTGCTGTCTCTCTCTACAGGGGCAAGGAGTGGAGGATGAAAGATACGCTTCTAGATTCCCAAATGAAGAGGGAAAGGGTAATATAGTTATGGACATCTGTTGTGTTAGATTCAAAATTATGTCACCTCTTTGAATTCTTCCATGACTCTTTGGAGTAGTGACAAGGTTTCTATTTTATTTCTAGAGAAACTGAGACTAAGACAGTTTTAATGACTTGCCAAAAGTCACACAGCTGGTAGACGTAGCACAGGCTTAACGCCAGATCTGTTTGATTCCTAAATCCATGATACTTTCTGTTTCTGCCATCTTTTAAGGAAAAGATGCCAATGTACCCTTCACTCAAAAGGCCATGCTAAACAGGACATGGCTTCCCTGGGCCTCAGCCATGCAGTAAGAATCCCAGATGCACAGCTTTCTTCTGCTTGGTCTTGGTACTCCACAGAGCCAGGTGGGATTTGTCTCTCCAAGGAGGTCAGTTTCCCTGACTTCAAGGAGTTCAATTTCCCTGCCTTCAAAATAGGTGGAATTGGCTCTTGATAGTCTCCTAGGCTGGGAGAGGCTATATTTGGACAGAAGGAAAATAAAAAGCAACTGGGCTGGATGCCAGCATTTAAATTTTTGGCATAAGATTGCATTTCCTTTAATCCTATATTATCACCCTAAACCTACACTTCACACCAACAGAGCCAGTAAGACCTCACATGTCCCTGTCCACTTTCCTATCCCCACTACTCTCAAGGGATTCAGCGCTCACTAACCACTGCTGTAAGAGGCTCCAGCCCCACGCTCCATGTGACTCAAGCCATGCGCTAGGTCCCCTGTGAAAGCCAAGGATAGGGATGATTTATCCAGAGCCAGATCCAACAGCCTGAGCAATGCACCCTCCCACTCATCACCTCTGGGGACCTGGCAAAGAGACTAATTAGCCCCCTTGCTCCAGTAGGGAAATGAATCTCCCACCCACCCTTCTATTAGCCCCCAAGAAATTAATAAACCCATCAGATCTAACAAAGTGGTTTGGCAGCGATTGCCCAGAGCAATCTAATTGCAAAAAGGCAGTGGGAAGGAAGGGGAGAGGCAGAGCCAGGCGCCCTGGGATACAGGCTAATTGCCCCACCCACTGGGCACCTTCGATGCCACACACATGCCAGGGGTGGGCAGGAGATACAGCTCTCATCACCGACAATCTGTGCCTTTGCTTGCAGCCAAATCCCTTTGCTCTACCCTCCTGACACCTGCCCCCCCCCCAAGCCTCCTGTAGGAACAGCTGTTTTGTAAGCTGCTTCTACACACTCACATGTGCAACTCGAGGTCACTTCAAATAATGTCTCTGCTTGGTGCTCTCAGTTTCTGTCTGCCACTGGCTCTGCCTTTGGACCAGTTTAGAGGCTCCGGGGCGGGGGGCACTGAAGGGCGGAGAGAGTAAGCTTTGGACAGGGTCCCTACTAGCCTCTATAGCATCTTAATGCAAGTGAGAAAAAGTAGCTCCCTGGGGTGATGTGGTGCTGCCAGTGCACAGCTGGGCCTGCAGAGTTCAGGATATCAGCCTCTACTCACCCTTGAGTTCCATACAACCTATGCCCTGGTGGTTGATGGCCTGGGGTTGGAGGATTTGGGTTTCACTTGGCTTTTCTGCCTAGGACCAATGAGTAAGTTAATAAATCCCCCCAAGCCTCAGTTTCCTCCATCTACAATATCAGGATTAAAACAGTAAGTATTGCCAGAGAGCAATAATAAGAGCAATAATCTCATTTAAGGAGATTAAATGAGGTGGCATATGGGCCAGATACTGTCAGTATTCATCACAGGGCTATTGCCTGAGACAGAAGGGACACGCTTTCTATGTCCTCCAAGGGACTGTGAACTGTGGAGTTAGTTTATTAGACAGATTAGGTCAGTGTCTCCAAATGTGGTGTCCAGACTGGCAGTATCATCATTAGAAATTCTCCAGCTTCACCCCAAGTGGGCTAAGTCAGAAACTCCAGGGATAGAGACCTGCACTTTGTGCTGGAATTAGCTGGATTCCAGTATTGGCTAGATTACAGTAGGGCAGAAAAAGAAATTCGTATTACAGGGAAAGTTTATGGTGCAGCGATTAATAATGATTGAGTACCCACCTGTAGTGAACTAGGAAATGTTTAAAGAGTGGTTCTCCCAGAAAAAGAGACCCTGATTTACAGTATCTGCCAATTTCTGTGGTGTAAACACTCCCACCATGGCTGGCATGATGTTAAGAAACACAGAGCTGGGAAGACACATAGAATGAGCTCTTGCTAGCAGGGATGCTGGTGCCAGCTCCCCACAGATGCTCACTGTGCAACCAGGGTCTGGGCTGGACACCAGAAGCTTGTGCACACTGGTCTCACTGCCAGCAGGGAAAACCAAGTCCAGATAAGTTAATAAATTTTCCAAGTCACAGAGCTGGTAAGCAGAAAAACCAGGATTTAACACAAGCCTGATGTGCTGCTTCATTGGGATGATAATATCTAAAACAAATGTGTAGTCTTTCTAACTACTGATTTGAGTACTACTAGAAGAAACATTCTGTGATAGAAATGCTTAGTCAAACATGAAACTTTAGGTAAATATAACTGATATGGGATACACCTGCCTATGCATAAAAAGCATATCGCTTATCCTACATCCCCAAGGGGCACAGATCTAGATATTTACCTTGTTCCTGTAAGTACCAAATTTCAGAGATTTTAATTGTATATAGTTATATATTTCCAAAAATCACTTTGAAATGAATATGTCCCTCTCTCTCCTTAAACAGAGTGGGCATTTTACCTTATTATGTGGCGATATCATTACAAAGCCAGTTGCTGCACTGCGCTGTGATACAGTACTGCCCTAGGGTGACTAGCATGTGCAGGGCCACTTGCCTGCAGTTCTGCTCCTTGCAGATTTGTCTACCTTTCACAGTGTTTTGTTTCTCACTGCTAAGAGTCATTTTTGCTTCTAGTAGGACAATTGTCTCTGAGCCTCTCTGTCCTTGCAGGAGCTGTTTAAGACCCTTGGTTGGAGCAGCTGGAAGCCATGCTCGGCAGCACTGGTTAGAAAGAAAGCGAGAACAAGGCGCCACTGGGGCCAAGGCAGCTGTAGTAAATGGGCTGCATGGTTTCAGTAGGAGTTACACAGTCCTCTGAGAAGTGACTGCGAAAATGAATGTCAGACACCGGCATTTGGTCTGTTGTATGGCCCAGGGTGGCACAAGCAAGCTGGTCACTAGGGGAAGTGCTCATCCAGGGACCCTGAGCAAAGGTGTCCTCTGCTGATTCCTGATGGCGCTGGCAGTACGTCAGCTGGAGGTGGAAGACTTGCACTGCTATCTGGCACTCAGCCTCAACCCTCATCCAAGTTCCCACTGAACTTCCTGAGGACTAGAGTCTGCTGTGGTCCTCCCTGTTCTGTTCTTCATTCACACAGCAGCAGCCAGCCATAGCCACAGTCTCCCTCCCCCACCATGAGCCCAGCCTCTGCTTAGAAACTCTAAAGTTCTTCAGTTAGTGCTTACATTGTTTGACCAAGTTTGCATGCCTATAGCTTATGATCTGAGCAACTACTTTGAAGATAACAATATGCATTACAATAACCATTGTTAATTTCCTATCATCTTGCTTTGAAATTTTGTATCATTTTTATTGTGTTTTCCCTCCTTTAAAATAAAAAAATAATAATAATAAAAAGAAACTACAGCTCTTTCCCATTTTGGGTCCAAGGATAGGGACAAAAATCCTTACTGCAGCCTACAAGGCCCTGTGAGGCCTGCTCTCTGCCTACTCTCTACCCTCATCTTGGCTACTCACTCCATCACACCAGCCTTCTTCCCATGCTCAAGGGCATCAAGTTTCCCTCTGCCAGGGCCTTTATGCCCTTCTGTGCCATGTGTGTCTGGAGCTCTCCCTGCCACAGGCCCCTCTGCTCCTAGTCCTTCTTCTGCTACTTTAGGGAATGGCACACAGTGACCTACAGTCCAAATCTGCCTGTTTCAGGAAATAAGCTTTCCTGGGACACAGCCATGCTTATTCACACTTATATTGTCTGTGACTGCTCTCATCTATAACAGCAGAGTTGGACAGACATGTGGTCTGCAAAGTCTAAGTATCTGCTCTCTGGGCCTTCGCAGAAAACGTTTATCCACCTTGATCTAGTTTTCACCTGTTGGTCCTTTAGGCCTCAGCTCTAAGATTATTTACTTCCAGGAGCCTTTCCTTCTCTTGCAAAGACAAACTTCTCCCACAACCATATTCTTTTCCTTCAAAACATGTGTTAATGTGGTATTGCTCACTACCTGTCTGCCTTATAGTACAATAAGCTTCATAGGAGCAGGGGTTGTGGCTGGTTTTGCCTATTCTTTTATCTCTGGAGCCTGACACAGTGCCTAGCTTACTGTAGATGCACAGAAACACTGCATATACCATCTCATTTAATCCTCAGCAAATCACAAATCCAAAAGAAGTAGATCTTTCGTTGTCTTTCCATCCCTTTCCTTGTTTTTCTCTCTTTCTCTTTTTCAATTCTGAGGATGAGACCTAGAGCCTTTTCAATAAAGTATATCCCCAGACCCAGCTTTTTTTTTTTTTTTTTTCCAGTTTTGAGACAGGATCTTACCAAGTTGCCCAGGCTGGACTCAAACTAGAGACCCTCCCATCTCAGCCTCCAGAAGTGTTGGGATTACAGGCATGTGTCACCATAGCCCACTTAAGAAGTAGTTTTGTTTTTGTTTTTTTTTTTACTCATTTTACAGATGTGAAAAATGCCTTTGTCCTCACAAAATTAGGCTATTAAAGTCCCCAAAATCACACACTGTGAAGTAGCAGAATGGCAATTCAGATGCACGTTTTCTCCTTCCCCAAAGCACACACTCCTAACTCCTATGTTATTTGGTTACTAAGATTTAAGATGCTAACTCCAGGAACAGGCTTAGTAACAGTGCCCGGCACGTTAAAGCCCTCCAAGCCTTCGTCCTTCCTGGCTGTCACAGATGAACCTCAGGCCTTTTCCTGGAGACCAGTCCTGGAGGTTCAGAGACTCACCTGACTGTCCCCGGGGACTCACACGCCCTTCCTCTGATGTGAAGCCTTGGAAATCCTACCAGCTTGAAGCCCTCTCCCTCCTGCTTAGAAACAGTGAGTTGCCATTTTGCCACTTGGTACTTTCTCCAGTAGGTAAAAAGGGAATCATTTTTAAAGTCCCTAGGGATATTCTTATATCCTTGCCTGCACTGGCATCCTGGGATGAGTGTACAATGCTACAGCACTTAGTATTTTATGTACATTTAGATGATTATTCTTTGCAACTCAGCACTGCCAGGATGCAGCTTCTTCCAGGGAGGCTGATGTAACTCCTGGGCAGGGTAGGTCCTTCTGTTCCAGAGTCAGATTCTGCAAACATTTATTGATTTTCTTTGCTTGCTGGGCACTGGGCCATGTGGTTTGCTTACATAAATTTTCCTGATTCTGCATAATGATCCTGTTATTATTCCCACTTGAGAAATGTAGACAATGTATACACTTCAGACAACAATAACAATGCTCAATGTAAGTATGATCATACAAGTTTTTGTTGAATAAATTAATGAAACAGATGCAGAGACGTCAAGCAACTTCCTGAGGAACACATATCTAATAGGGATCACACAGATTAAACTGGAATTTGAACTCAGATTGTATTTATTACTACATGATCTGGCTGAATTAGGATGAATTAAGATATCCTGACTTTAAGATCTGGGCTTCCCACACACAGTTCTGATCACTGTGAACTGGTTCAGTTGAAAGATCTCCGTATCAGTCTTCCTGGATAGGACCAGGGGTAGTTGCCTAGGAGCCTGCTACAAAGGGATGTCTGGCACACCAGAAGACCCACATTTTCCTTCCCCCTCTGCCATACATAATCTGTATGACCTTTGGCAAATCACTTAATCTCTCTGAACCTTTTTCATCTGTCAAATGGAAATGAATGAGACTGCCTGCACATATGCTATAGCTTGGAGCTGGAATGCCCACCTCATCTTGGCACTATCAGGAGGTGGTAAAAACTTTTAAGAGGTGTAGCCTAGTGGGAGGCCAGTGGAGATGTGCTCTTGATGAGGACAGTGGGACCCCAGGCCCCTCCTGGATCTTTTTCACTTTCTGGCCATTGACCAGGAGGTGGGAGGTTTTTCCTCACCACGTATTCCTGCTGTGATGTGCTGCTACAGGCCCAAAGCAATAATCGTGGAATAAAACCTCCAAAATTTTAGCCATAACAAATCTTTACTGTTCGTAAGTTGATTACCTGGGGTATTTGTTTTAGTAACAAAAGGCTTATTAATGTAACTTTGTACAGTAAGTTCCCAACTTATGAAATTCAAGTTGTGAACTTTCACAGGTGTACTGTATAAGACTCACTTTTCAGATATAAGCAAACCTGACTTACGACCATTCTCCTGGAATGGAACTCGTTTGTAAGTCAGGGATGTACTATCCAATATTTTTGATAAGCAACTGAAATAATGTAGATGATAGCTTATGATTAGCTGTGAGGAAGTGTGAAAATAGTACTGCTGTGCATCTGGTAGAAACACAACTGATCAGAAGTCAGGAGGTCTGGGCTCAAGTTCTACCCTGCCTCTATACACCATAATAGCCTTGGGAAGTCAGGTTTACTAACCTATAAGATAAAAGATAATCTTACTTCCCTTCTCCATTTATTGGGAAGATCTGAGGCAACTGCAGATGTGACAACAGTTTAAAGGTCTATAAAATCTAAATTTTTTATTCTAGATCCTTCCTCTTCAAGTCTATTCAAGTTGGATGAATCATAACTGATGGTTCATTTTTAAGATCTCAGGTTCAGAATACTAAGCTGAAATTCTCATTAGGAAGGATGCTTACAACAATGTATTAGTAGCTTCTGGAGTTCACAGAACTGATTTAGACATATGGACAGGGAAAGTGATGCCCAGTGCTTTCATAATTTTCCAGATATCCTAGGGATGAACTGAGATCAGATTAGTGTTCCAGATTCTCTACAGTATACTGTGTATCTTGTATACCACTGTATACAGTATACAGTGTAACTTGATACAAGACCAGCTAAAAAGACTTATAGTATCTGCCTCTATGATGATCACCTGAGATAGAAGTAAAGGTATATTTAATTTAAATCCAATACTTCCAGTCATAAAAGCTTAGATCACATGGGAGACTAGGTCATGAGCAACTCCCAAATGGTGCTTCTGGAAGGAGTCATTTGGGGAACAAAGAAAGTTGCTGAAGTTGGCCAAAGACTTCATTCTTTCAGCCAAAGAAGCCATCAAAATATATACTTGGGTGCAGAGTGCTATGAAAATTCAGCATCACAGGCCAGCAATGGCACAGACCAAAAGTAAGAGATCAAAACCAAGCCCAGAGAGAGTTGTGTCTACTTCAAATGGATATTACCTGGACTTTATTGCCACCTTTGACTCAATTGGTCTAAGATAATATTTTGTTAAACTGTGGGTTGCAACCCATTAATGGGTTACGAAATCAACTTAATGGGTCAACACCTGCATGAAACAGTGAAATTTACATGTAAAATAAATTAGAGTGTGATGCCCATAGCAGAAGTTACTATTGTTTCATAAGAGGTGGTTTCAATTGCACATAGATGGGACTTACAGTACATCCTGAACTGCAACCTTAATGCATGTCATCCTCAGATAGGAAAGTGTCTGGCATCAAGGAACACTGCACACTCTCTGTTCACTACCCTATTAATCAGCCACTAGCAGAAGACCTGGAACATAACTGATGTTCAACACTCAACACATATTTTTGGGATCAATGAGCTGGTCTTGACCATTTGTTATAACTGAAGAACTAACCATACAAACATTATGCAAGCTAATATTTTTGAACATCTATCCCATGCCAAGTACTAGACTACATGGTTATATCCATTATCTTATTTAATCTTTTCCATCAGACTTTAAGAGATATAACCAAAGAAAACTGAGATCCTGGGAAATTCAAAGCCACAAGGGATCACTATGCTACACTGCCATTCAGATACTGATTTTCCTGGGCTGTGGATGTGAAGTTAAACATTTGGTAAATGCTTGAGTCATTATTCTTTAGGCAATGGTATTTGCTATAAGTGTCCCTGCCTGAGATTCCACATCCCTTTTGCCTTTGATTCTGACACAGCTATATGGAAAAGAATATTTAAATACAGCTTGAAGAAAGAGAGTCTGGTACAGTGGAAAAGAAAAGCATCAGGAGCTCTGGCTTCCTATCCTGGCTCTGCTGTCAACCTCCTTGGCATCTGAAAGTTCACTGATGGGGTTCGCCACACTCCCTCCCTACTCATCCGTCAAGATTCAGTGTGAATGTCATTCCCGTCACTCCCGTGGAGGCCTTCTCCCTCTCCCTGACTTCAGTCAGGCCCTCGTCCTAGGATTCACGGAGTGTCCTGAATCACTACGTAGTAGCACTCACCACACTAGTAACCCTAAAACTATTCACATAACTGTTCGTTTCAAGCCCATTTCCCCACCAGACAATTTATTCCATGAGTGATGAGACTTCTTTCCCCATCATATTCCTTATGTCTGGCATGGAATTGGGACTTCTTAAATATTTGATGACTTACATGAATAAATTCCTCTTTGTAGCTCCAGCTCCTAGGATGGTGCTTGGCCTTTAATGGGTTCTCAGTAAATATCCTTTGAATTACGACATTCCTTTCGGCAAATCACTTCTTTTTAGTCTCCAGCTATTGTAGCTATAAAAGAAGAATACAGCCTAGCCACTCCCAGCTGGAAGAGAAATCCCTGAAAGTGCTGGGTGTGTTTATAATGTGGTGTATTTCCAAAGTGCCGTAGGGCAGAGCTTAAAGAGACAGGCCTAAGAGGAGCTGCATCAAGTGGTTGTGGGAGGCCCCTAGAAGCACACCTGACTAGGTGCAAAGGCGAAGAAAATCTCACAGATGTAGTCAAAAAAACCTCACGGACTTTTTTTCTAAGTATTTTGGGGATGACCCAATTGGCATTCCGTACACTGACACGTGGTAAGGGCATGGCAGAGTCCCCAAACTGGAAGACTCATCTGTCCTACTCAAAGGTTGAAGGTATTTCAAGTTATCTGCCAAGAAGCATTTGTCAGAGAGCCGGACCATTTTGGAACCCATGTGAGGGGCTTGAGGATGACCCTCCTCCAACCTGCCACAGAACAGCCCTCTCTGAGTCCCATGAACTGAAGGCAGTCAGGAGAGCAATACTCTGAGTCCCACGAACTGAAGGCAGTCAGGGGAGCAATGTGTGCACCCAAGAAAGAGAACTAAGGACAGAAGGAAGGGGAAGAAAAATGTCTGCCCAATGAATGAAAGAACTGTCTAGCAATAAGCGCTTTCCAGGATGGAATATGCTGCCTCCTGTGTAGTGAATTCCCTGGCGCTGAGGCATTCAAGCACAAATTCTTCTCCATGAAAATGCACTTGCAAGAAGACAAGCAGCCAATTAGATTTATGGTCTTGAGGACCTTTTTTATTCTATAGGATCTAGGCTCTACTTCTACATCAGGAAAGCAGGAGGAAGGCAGGGCATCTCGAGGCACGTGAGGCTCTTGGACATGGTAAGAGAAAAAGAAAGCAGGAGTATGGTGCAGTGACTGCAGAGCAAAAAGGCATACAGGAAAACTTTAGACATCAGTTTGCTCACTCCTGGTCTTCTCTCCTGGCTGAATCTCAGTTCAAGTGGTTCTTGTTCTCCATAGCAGTTCGAATCTATAAGCTGCCACACACATTGCATTAGGGAATACTAGGGTAGATACAGGAGTTAGGCTCTTGGGAGTCTCTGATCACATTTGCACCAACTAATCAAGCTTATGTGGGCTTCTGCTTCCAGATAGCTCATTTAATGTATGTTGTTAATTTGCTCACGCTGAACAATAGCACTGTAACTCATGCCTGAAGTGATCAAGGCTGATCAAGTATGCTTTGCTCCCTGAGGCACATCTCAACCTCCATGCGCTTGTGAACACTGAGCAGCACTTGAGCACTGTGACTGGGAGTCATTTTAAACACAAGTATTACCAGGGAGAAAAGCACAAACATGCCAAACAGACTGTGAAGAGCACACTTGTTTACAGCATAAGAGCTGAAACAAGAGGGCAGAGCATCACCCATTCGACCTCAGCTGACACATGCTCATCAGGTGACTCAATTTCTTTTTCTGCTTTGTGCATGTCTGCAAAAATGCTGCAAGTATTGATTTGGGGTTTGCACAAAGATTCTAGTAAGTCATCAAACTTGCAAGTACAAAACCCATAAATAATGAAAATCAATTTACTTGTCTGCTCGTCTATGTTTAGCTTTTGTCAACATCTGCTGACTTCCATTCCTAATCTCAACCTCTGGGATGTGATGCAGAATTTGGTCACCACTCTTTCTGCCAGAGAGTAAACCCACACTGGCTATTCTCAGAGACTCATGACAGACAAAGTCACCTCAGGCAGGAGTGGAGCTCTGGCTACCTCTGACTACAACTGCTACCCTCAAAGATGCTCTCATGGATTTAACTGACTTTCCTCCCAGTTCAAAGTTTCAGAAGTTAAATTTCCACAGTAGGGCTGCAAATGTAATCAGGTTCCCTTTCTTTTCTGGAATGAAGTACTAAACATGGTTAATAATTTCTTTTGCCTACATCCAAACTCTCTCTTTTTGTTTCTTATGCAGTCAAAAATCCAAGACTCTTTCCTAAGTATTTTGGGGACAATCCAATTGGCGTTCCTCATACTGCCATGTGGCAAGACCATGGCAGAGTCCCCAAATAGGAAGACTCATCTGCCCTTCTCTCTTCTGCCTCCTTGAAGGTTGAAGGTATTTCAAATTAGCTGCCAAGAAGAGAATTTGTCAGAGAGCTGGGGTGTGCTCAAGATTTCTCATCTCATAAGAAAATTACTGCCAAAGCACACAACACATCCAGGGTGTGCCGGGCTTCACTTGTTCAACCCTCCAGGTTAGAAGTATCTTGGGAAGGCAGTTGTGCAAACCTTTGAGCTCTGAGTGGCAGGTGCCACTTGAACTCATGCTTTTAATGAAGCATCTAAGCTGAAGGACATTGGTCATTCACTGTCCTTCAGGAACTCACTGTCCTTCAGGACGCTGATGTCCGGAGAATGCTGGAGGGTAGTGGGGTACCATATGTGACTTCCGAGCTTCCAGTAATGAGCCAAGATTGGCTCATCCCTGTCGCTAGCTGAATGCAGGCTCACAGGTGGGAGAGAACATGTGCCTGGGTCTCATGTGCTCTAGGAAGATGGGGGATTTTTCAACGAAATAACAGCTTTATTGAACTAAAATTGGCATACTGTACAATTTACAAACTTAAAATGTATGACTCAGTAAATTTCAGCATACTGACAGAGTGGTACAACCATGACCACATCAAATTTAGATCACTTCTGTTATCCCAAAACAGAACATTCTACCCTCAAGCTATCATCTCCCAACCCCTCACCACTAATTCTAGGCAAGCACTGAGCTACTCTCTAAGATGGGGGACCTTTTGCTTCAGGGGTGTTGGCTGCCCTTGTCTGAGCAGTGCCATGCTAGGCAGGCCCTCCATGGGCTGTGACTCTGCTAGAAGTGGCCAGAGTTCTGGTTCTCCTGTCTTCAGGATCACCCAGAGCCACTGCAAAGTGGATTGAGCGTTGGGGAGCAGAAAAAGAATAGAGGCAGAAAGGATCATAGTTAGAGACGGAAAGAGACAGGAAGGAGGCAGTAGGAACTTCCTGAAGGGGCCAGCTGCTAGCACCAATTCTTGCCAGGCATGATTGGCACAGGATGGTGCTGTCAGCCCTCTTTCAGGGCTGCATGGTTGTAGCAGGAGTGACCCGAGCATTTCAATCACCCCTGCTTTGTCCTCCTCTCTGCCCTGTGCCAGGCTAGAAGCTCGCTTCTAGGAATATTGCAAACAAAGAGAGATACATAGATATACATCTCCAGGACAGACAACACAACTAAAATTTTCACAATATAGTAGAATCCTCAAAGCACAGCTATAAACAACGTTTCATTGTGTTCTCAATAATTTTATGATGCACATGAAGCAGATATTATTATGATCATCTTCCCTGCTTTATTGAGGAGGAAAATGAGGAACCAAATGCAGAGAGACAAGATGCAGCCCTGAGCCCTTCTATTCCTAAATCCTGACATCCTTCCACTCTGCCACACTGCCTGCCCCTGCTCACAGCTCCCACTTACCTCTGGGTCCACCTTCCCCGTCTCCCTTGGCCTGCCTTCCAGCCTCACACCTCTGAGGTGGCCAGCCCCACCTCTCCTCAGAGCTGACTGATGCAGGCTGCTTCACGAGACTAAATTAGCAGGTCGACCTCTCCCAGCTCTCCCAGGCATGAGTTGGCTGAAGAGGCACAGAAAGGAGTCGCTGGCAACTGGCAAACTTCCCCAGGCTGATCTCAGGCAGAAGCGTGATCGGGCACATTGTAAGAAATATATTTAAAGTGCAGCACTTTAAAAATCCTGCTCCTGTGCCCAAAAGCAGCCCCTTGTTCAAAAATTTTAGTAGCTCTAATTTGTTTGGTGGCTCATGTGTGAATAAGCTGCTGCAGTCAATGAATCTACCATTAAAACTGGTAAGCAGGAAGCCTCTGTAATTTGAGACAAAAAAAAAAAACAAACAAATATATAGAGACCAGGGAGGCTGGAGGACAGGAAAAGCCCCTCATCTGCCCCGGAGACCACTGTCCCCAGGTTCCAGAAGAGCTCAGTTCCTCCTGGGACAAGGTATGAGAATGCCTTTTAATGAATCAGAGGGGCACTGCTCTTAGACAATGGAAGAAAATGAAGACAGAGAGAAATAGACCAGTCGTTCAAGGGGCCTTGCATTTCACATTTTTAAATACCAGCTACCAGTGGGGAGGTTTGTCATCTGAGATGTCTCTTAAATAAACTGGGAACAGTGGCTTGAGGGGATTCTAGGACAAAACCCTCAGATCCTGGGGCTCTGGGGTCTCTGCCGGCTCTGAGCTTCTTAAAGATCTGGAAAGCACATCCCATGTGCCCTCTGTATACCTCCAGGGCTCCAGAGAGGTGGGCTCTGTGCAGCCTGGTCCCTCCTTCCCCTTACCGGTCATCCTGGACTGACAACAGTGAGAACATCACACCAGAGGCAGAACCAGGGGATGCACCAGTGGGACAGCTCGCCTGTGTGTGCTGCGGGTGTCGGGAAGGACGCCCCATGCTGAGTGCTGCAGACAGGAGTAGGAGCGACCAGGTGAGCAATAGGATAGGCGCAGAGACCCGTGGGTGGTGTACAGGCACGGCTGTGAGAAAGCGTGGTGTGCCCAAGGCATCTATCTCTAGCAGCACTGGGGGAGACTGCAAGTGGCAGAAGAGGCTCAAAGATAAGCAGGATGCAGCATGGTTTCCCTAAAAACAAATGGGTCACCGAGGGACTTTAAACCCAGGAGTGAGGCTCTCACACACAGACTCTGGAAGGAAAGCTGGCCTCGCCGATCTCCAGCTCTAAGAATATATGACATTCTAAGAGATCGTGTCAACTATTTTAAACTCCATGCCAATTCCCTTGCTCCTGGCTCCTTAATTAAAAAGAAGTAAGTGACTTCACAGTCACCTTCAAAGCAGTCCCCAAAACACCCTTCCTCACTGGGATCTGCTGTCTCCGTTTCCTCATCAAAGGCAATTCCGCTTGGCTCATGGGTTGGGTCTGGGGGACTGCAGGCCAAGCAGCCTCCTCAGATGGCCCACTGTCCCAGGTCTGTCCCCCAGCTGGGAGTTGGCACTCAAGGCTGCTGATTTCTAGCCATCAGAGCCCCCGCTCCAGTACTCTGAGACAAGTCCCAGCAAACGTAGCTACAAAGGATCTGCATATTTATGGTAAACTCCTTCCTCAAATTGAAAATGTATTACACAGCAGCAATCATGGCATTCTCAGACCCGTCTCCCCTGACTGACAACTTGTCTGAGCCTTGATGGCTGTTCTTAGCTCAGAAGGGACTGGAGCTGCCATGCAGGCAGCTGATAATAAGAGGGACACAGATGCCAGGCGGGAACACGACGCTCTCCTCACTGTTCCTTCAATGCCACATGAAGTCCTTGTCAGCACAGAACGCCATCTGACAAGGCAGGGTGTTCTGATGGTTTTCTATTGTTCTATGTTTGATTGCTTTTGAAGTGGGGGAAGGGGTCAGGAGGTGGAAGACCGGAGCAGATCCCCCCAGCAGGTCTGCTCAAATTGCCTTCAGAGGAACAGAAGCCACTTCCTTGTGGCCCCCACCAAAGAGGGCTGTAATGAGAAATGCAGCTGCCTCTGCACCCCTCAGGGGTGCTGCAAAGCAAACTGCCACTGCTAACACCAGAGGATCCCAGAGTCTCCCGGAAAGGGGGCAGACCTGCCTCTGCACGGGTTGCTGTCAGGCAAGATAGCAGCAGGGGAGATTAAAGAGACGCAGCCTGACTTTGTGACAATGGTAGAGACCTGCAGGACCTTCATGAAGAAGGTACTGGGTTCCCTGACCTTTCTACAGAGGACTCCGGATTTCCAAGTTCCTGGTTTACAAGGATGAGCCAGACAAGCCATCTCATCCTTCCTCCTGCCTCCTGCCTTTGCACTAAAATAATCTCAGAGACCAGCCACTGAAAGCTAACTATATCTGCTTTGGAAAATAAAATAAGGCTATCAATTCACAAAGCTTTTTACTTGCCCTCTTCTAGCGAGACTTGTCAGTCTCTCCATCTTTACAGGAGCAGAATTAAAGGGAGTAGGGGTCCAAAGAAAGGGTGCTTAGGCCTACTTTCTGTAAAAAGTCCTTGTGAAGCGAACTCTGTATTTGGTGGGGAGGATTCAAATCAAGTAATTAATTGACCTCCAAGGCCCAGAGTTCACAAAGAATGAAAAATCTGAAAACAAACTCCAGTGAGCAAGCTATCGTGAAGAGAAATGAAGTGTTCAGTTGAGGCACTTATCAGTCCCACAGAATCTCACCTCTGGGCTGTGCAGCCCTTCTGGGGCCTTGTGCTTTAATACAGAGCTAGACAAACCGAAAAAAGCATCCCTGGTGAGAGATGGCAAGCCGTGTTGTGTTGGGAATAGGTATGGGCCACTGCTCAGGGAGGGATACATAAGATAAGCATAATTAGAATACCGTATGGTAATTGTTGGCTGAGATTTTTGCCTTCCCCTAAAGATCAGGAGCTCTTAAATGGACTGTACTCATATCTCTTGCGTTCACAGCCTCTGACAAAAGGTAGATATTAAAATTTTTGAGGTTAAATTCAGGAATGAATGAACGAGTAAGTGAACTAAAATCAAATTATTTTTACATAAGCAAAAGGAAAGAGGGTGTTCTGTGCTGCTGCTGCACAGGGCAGAATTCAGAAGCAGCGTTTGACCTAGTGCCTGGAAGAAATTAGAAAGTGTTCCTGAAGAGGTGGTGAATTCTCAGCCCAGGATATGCTCATGGAGAGGCCTGAGGACTGCCTCTCGAGACTGGATTGGAAGATTGCATGCAAAGTCTTGAAGGTCTCCTACAATATAGTCTGGGGCAATTTTGCATAATGGAAAGGCCTTGGACTCTGAAGTAGCTAGAAGCAAGCTTGGTTCTTGAGTCTGTCACTCATTGGCTGTATGATGGTGAATACATTTCTTTATCTCTATGCCTTAGTTTTTCACCTACAAGATGACAGAGTAGCTTTCATGCAGAGTTGATAAAAGGATGTAAAGTTTTAAATATGTATGTACACCACCCAGCATGGTACACCAGGTAGATGACAATGAATGTTCACTATTCTTGTTTCAGTAGAGTCAGCCTTCTACATAACCATAGCCTTCCTTGTAACCATAGGCAATCAGAAGAGGATGCCAGGCAAATCTGTTATCAGTAATCCTTGGATCCAGCCAGGCCAAAGTGGACAGGTTACTCACTATCTTCATCATATACAGGAAGAAAACTGAGGTACTTCTTGTGATATACAGTGAACCAACAGAAACAGGATAGACTGGCATCTTTAGCTGGGGATGTCAAACCCTGAAGGCTTAATTAGAGCCTGTTAAGCCATTTCCGATCCTCAGATGAAAGGTGTGCTCATCTTATTACAGCACTAACAAAGTCGCTCAGGGGCTGCTCAGAATCTCTGATCTTTAGACCAAGTTAAATGAAAGAAATTAAATGACTTCTGATGCGATGCCTCTCTTTTTCCTAGCCTTTCATTGAGAGCTTCTAGATCAGGAAGGGAGTCTATAACATTCTAACATTATCCAGGAGACTTTTGGAGGATAAGAAGGGAAAATATGAGATGAGAATGGCGATCTCATACAGGCTAAATGGAGAGATGAGCTGAGGCAATATTACCAACTTCTATGCTCATAAATAAATAATTGGAGATGGTCCTGTTTCAGAATGTCATGTACAGGAGGACATCATGGGAAACATTTTTCCCAAACATGCTCCAATATAAGCTCTATTGAGTCCCAAGATGTAAAACACTCTCCAGGCAGAAACAAAATAGTAATTTTTTAAATGGTAAAAAAAACCCCTTGAATCCTAAAAGACTATTTTTAACATGGTAATAATCCTTTAATCAGCCACCAGCAGGGAATATGGTATTTGGTTCAGACATTTTACCAATTACAACCCACTGGGTCCCTGCATGGTGCTTTCTAAATAATCAAAACCAGCCCTTAATAGTCACTAGTCCAGACAGAAAGAGAAAGAATCAAACCAAACCCAAATGAAAAGATGCCATTACTAAAGAAAGCCCAGCCCAGCAGGCCATTAGAACCAGGAGTCCCCTGGTTTGCAGGTGGTGGCAAGCAACAGTCTTGGAGAAAGTTTTGATTTGGGGGTTTAGGAGTTCCAGGGGAGTAAGGAAAAGCCAAGAGTGGGACAGCCAAGAGCATGAGATCTGGAATTGGACAAACCTGAGCATGAATTCCAGTCTGGCCAAGTCCTTGCTGGAAGTGGAACTTGGGCCAAGCTCTACCCTCCCTAAGCTTTTTTCTTACTGGTGCAATGGGACTTGACCTACCTTGCAGCACTGTCTTCAGGACTGGCAGTGATCTGAACAAAGTGCCCATGTGGTGTCTGGTACACACAAGATACTCAAAAGCTGTTTCCCTGCTCCTTGTCACCTTCCCCTCCCCTGCCAGCCTCACCTTGGATGGAACTGGGAGAATATTATAGCGGAGATGCTGACATTCTTCCTACCATGGATGAGAAGCCCAATTAATTATCACCCCCTACACCATTTCTCCGCCATGCAATAAGCAGGGGAAAGACACCTGTCAAGAGGCAAAGATTGGGCAGTGATTGGAATGGGACCTGGGGACCTGCTCTGCGAAGCTACATCTGTGCGCAGGATCATCGCACACTTTCCACTTGGTACTCATGGCACATGAATAAGAGAGGAAAGAAGTAGGACAGTCACCAGACTTGTTAAAGATAAATGGGTCATAAAGAGAATTTTTGCCGTTCATTTTATAAGTCCAGTCAGGAGTTTGTGTCCCTTAAGGTAGCTAAAGGTCAGAAATACCATCTTTTTTAATGGTCACTTGTGTGGCCGATTCCATTCTATGTTAGCTCAAAAAGTGGGGGTGGAGTTCAGGGAGGTCAAATAAGAGATTCTTTCTACTCATGGAGGCTAAATTTACTAACACTCTTCCATGAGGATAGGATTTATCAAAAGGTAATCTGTAAACTACCCATATTTCAATCATCCATATAGGCTCCAGTTAAACATAGTAGATTCCTGAAATACACTTAATTTTTTTTTTGTTTGTTTGTTTTTTGTTTTTCTCCGGTACTGGGAACCGAACTCACGACGTTGTGCTTGCCAGGCAGGCGCTTTTGCCGCTGAGCTAAATCCCCAGCCCCATTATACACTTAATTTTAATAATCAAACTGAGTAACTGTGGAGCCTTGGGAATGCAATTTTTAAAGCAAGCACCACAGGTCATTCTTGTGTACACTTATATTTGTGACATCTGCCTCATACTGCTAAATGGGGTGGCAGCCAGTATGGAGAAGACCTCAGGGCTGACTTGCTGGTTGGGTTGGGCTGGGGGCTTTGGGTAGGTGCTGGAGTTTGATGTTGTTTATTCTTAATGACTCAGGCAATCCTATGGCCTTGGAGCCAGAGTAGCAACAAATGCAGAAGCAGAATTAAGGTGAAGAGGAACTTTGAGCCAAAGCAGCTGTCTTTCAAGAGGATGGTGGGATCAGGCCACAGCAGGTGTTCCTTAGAGAGAAGGGGTGCAGGAAGTGGGTTCTTTCCCAGGATCTCTGATAGAGCAAGACTGAGGTCTAAGAGAATTTTTCCAAGCCTGGGATCTGGCTTCTGTAGACAGGGTTGGCACGAACATTATGTTCTCCTAGTTCAGTGATGGCAGAACTCTGAAAAGCCTGCTGGGGCAGGTGTGCTATAGGTTCATACCACTGTGACCTAGCTGCTTCTCCACTATTATTCTTTCTCTACCTCTTTTCCTTTCTACCTGGTTGTATTTTTCCTCAGTGCACTAATCACTACTGACATGATGTTATATATGTATTTGTTTGTCGTCTGTCCCTTACTAGAATATATGCTCACAAACTCTGACTTTTTCCATTTTAAAAACCTGTACTGAGAAGGGAGCCAGCACAAAGAAGGTGCTCAACAAGTATCTCTGGAAACAATGAATGAATGTTCTTCACTTCCCCCAGGCATACTGGGGCTCAGAGAAATGTCTGCCTGGCAAACTCCCTATGGGCTGGCAGCTTATTTATTCAAGGAATGATGAGCCTAAAGCATGACTTGTGTTTAATAACCCCATATTGCAGCTATTTTTCTCAATTCACTCTCCCTCACCAGATAATAAGCTCCATCTCAATGTAGGGATGGTGCCTTTTTCAGCCTTGCTTCCCCCAGACCCAGAACAGTGCTGATGCATGCTTCATGCAGTGCCCAATGCATGCCACAAGTCATGTAAGAGATTTGTGAGAGGAAATGACCAATTTGTGGTACTCCATCCCTATGGTTCCTGGTTGCCTACCTGACCTGGCTCTCATTTGAGAAGATATAAAAAAGCGTAGTTACTGTTGCTGCTTAAAGATCACGTAGCTCTGGTGCAGAATTGGGAGGAGCTGGTGAGAGTCACCACCAAGGATTGGGGGTCACCTACCTCTATCTGAGACTCTTTCCTTTTCCCTTATTTTCTTCCAGGAAGGGTGATGTGGTCTTTTCGCCAGCACAATCACACAACGCTATTGGACTCATGGGAAGGGCTGACAGGAGCCCATGGGATGTGGGGACACGGTGGCAGAAGACATGTGATGGGCCTCTACGGTGCAGAGTTTCATCAGAACTACCCTGAGTGCCTGATGACCCAATCTATTCCAGGGCCTTATCCTAGGTTCACCCAACCAAATTTATGGGATGGTCTAAAAATCTACATTTTTAAACCAATTATCAAGGTGATCCTGATGTATAATTTGCCATTGGGTAAGAACTTGGGCTTTAGAGTACAGATATATGTAAACCCAAATTAGCTCTGTCTTCCATGGCCCAGGTTGCTCAGTCTCCCTGAGTCTGTTTCCTCATTTATAATGAGGAAATTAGTAAAATGTACCTATTTTGTGAGGTTAAATGAGAAAACAGGTGTAAGATCTCATACAGTATATAGCCCATGGTAAGTGCTTTATAAATTAGCATTTCCATGACAATGATGATGATGATGATCATGATGATAGTGGTGGTGGCAGGTGGTAAAGAGGAAGGTGATGATTCTTCATTGTCCACTGGAAGGGGTTTCAGAAATCCCCGCATGATTCATTCCCTTTGTTCAGTCACTATGATCTACAGGAGGTTCTTCAATATGCCTGCTTCCTGCTGTAATTAGTGCCAAGCTTCCCATTCCAAGCCCTTTCTAAGGTGAGAGAAGGACTCCGAATAAAGGAAGTTGATTACTATGATGATGGGGAAGACAAGAGACCTTCAGAGAGATATTTGGAGTGGTTATCAGAATTCCTGCTTCTTCTGATAGAAGAGAACCAGAGAACAGAAGAATAGTAAATAGGAGAAGAGTGGCAAGAGGCCTAGGGAGCTATAAGAAGCTGTGAAGGACAAATCATCCCTAAGATGATGGGAGCAGACAGGTGACAGACAGGAGAGGAGGCAGGCACAGAGAGTAGGGGTACAGGTTGGCCAGGGTACTTTATCAGTACCCTGATAAAGTACTTTATCAGGTACTGACAATGGTACTTTATCAGTGGAATTCCCTGGAGTGATCAGGATTCCAGGGTTAGGGTGAGATTCAAGAAAAGAATGATTCAGAGAGTAAATAAGGGCTGGGAATCCCCTCCTCAAATGACAGCCTTGTCTCCCCCTCATCCACAGAGTCTATTTGCTCTTTTTCTGGTGTTTTGGTGGGACTAGAAGTGCCTATGCTAGCTGAGCTGGGGGCAGGAAGGGAGGCCAAGGCAGGCCAGGAGCCTTGCCTAGGATGCAGCCTGCAGACAACTGACAACAGGAGATCATTCTGAACATCAAGGAGTGGGAGAAATGGGACAGAGACAGAGAAAAGAATGCAGAGGAGGAGTCCCTCATCATTGTAGCACAGCTAGGCTTACCTGCCGGAAACCATTCCTCGTGAACTGTAAGATTTTCAAGGCATAGTTGGACCTCTGGCCTTTGCTGTTGAATTCAATGTGGCCGGTGAGACCTTCCAATTCTACCTGTCCAAGAGAGAGTGAGTTACAGCACCAAATAGGCCCCATGTTCACTTGGCCCCAAGCAAGCATGCCACACACATGGTACTTGGAGATGCCCAAGGGAGGGGAAAGCATCAGGATCTATTCTGCTGCCCACCCCCTTACCACAGGGTCTAGGCTCCCCCAGACCTCATAACCTCTACCACCTGCATAAGCCAATACAAATAATGAGGCTAACTGGAGCTCAGCTTTCCCTCTGCACTTCATCTAGGCCTTTGACTGTCAACAGCATTTATTTTCTTCAGGCAGCTGCTTAATCCCACTCCCAGGTCTGCAGGAGGTCAGGACATCCCTATATCTGACTGTAAATGTAAAATCCAAGACCCTATGCACCAGGCCTCTCTGACAAGAAACACCTTCTTCATGGCCGGACAAGAGAGTTATGCGAAAACTTAGCACCAAGCCAGAAGTTTGGAGCCTGTAATTCCTGAAGGGATCACAGGCACCAGCAGCATGGACCTTCCCCCAGGTATGTAGAGTTTTCTAGGATCACAGCTCAGCAGAAGCTGGCTGCAAGTCTGGAATTCAGGATCATTTAGTAGTTCAAGGGCCACTGCTTTTGGAACGAACACTGTGAATTCCCCTTGGATAGCAGGAATTAGGGAACTATGATCCGCTCAACTGGGATCACCACGGATGACTTTTTATCCGGGGCTGTGATGAACTGGAGAAGCCTGGAGGGGAGGGGCTCTTGTGTCTTGTTGCACCAAGTATTCCACCTATCAGGCCGGCCACAGGCCCTCGGGCGCTCCTCACCATGCGCAGGTAGTTCATGAGGCTGGTGCCATGCTGCCAGATCTGGGCTGAGCCACAAGACAGGGGCTTCACACCCATCTCCTGGCTCCGATTCAGCTCCTGTACTGCCGTCACCACAGCGTAGACAGCGTCAAAGAGCAGGGCCGAGGACAGCTGGGGAGGCAGAGAACAGGCAGAGAGAGGAAGTTTAAAAAAGTGTAAAGAGAGGGCAGGGGACAGAGAGAAAAGGAGGACCCCCGGAGGAAGAAAAGATAGAGCAAATCAAAAGGAGAATAAGGCTGACTCCCAATTGCTCCTGTTTACTCTGTGTCTGAACTAAACCTACTTCTGCTAACAATCCAGATGCCTCTCTAAGGCAGACAATGGCTACAGAAGCTTCTTTGAGATTGAAGCATCAAAGAACCTCCTGGGCTCACATTATTTCAAGGGTATCTTTTCCTCTCTTTTTTCTAGGGAAAGAGAGAAAAGGAACTTTCTGGGAACTTCTACTGTTCCCAGGAATCTCTAAGAAAAGGGTGAGGCTGGCAGAGTGCTCTTCCATCTGGCTGGCTCTGGGACTCAGGAGGGTGAAGGGAGGGAGGTTATCTTGGGTTTTCTCAAGTCCCCCAGGCAGAGTGTACACGCAGAGTGAGACAGCATGCCACAGAGGAACGGCCTGAAAGCAGAACTCTGATCAAGCCCAGACCCCAGTCCTTCCCTGTGTGCTGAGCGACACTGGGTACCCTGCTGGCCTCTCAGTGAGCTGCTGACCTCAGGAGAGGGCAGGAACCTGACCATTCCCCTCAATTTGCCCCTTCTACCAAGCACAGCTTCCGAGAAGACCCAGGATATTGCTTCTTCCTAGATGTACCTAGATGTATGACTGAAGTCTAACTTGCACTCTTGATGAGTAGACACAAGGGGCATGGTCACATGACTGAAGTCTAACTTGCACTCTTGATGAGTAGACACAAGCCCAGAGATGAGCAAGACCCCACTCCTGCCTAGGATGGGGAAGAGAAGAGCAGGGGACACAACATAGTTTCTCTGCTCCAGTCCAAGTTCATCCGCAGCATAAAACCACTGGGCAAGTGTATCCCTTTTTTCTCCTTTTATTCTATCCCTTTCTTGCTTCCTCTTTCCTTTCTTCCCATCTCTTTCCCTTCTTCCCACTTTTATTCAGCCCCTGCCATTCAGCGGGTACAACAGTCATGCTCTACAGACACATCCTAGGAGGTCTCAGAGTTCCCTCTACCTCCATCAAGTCTCCGGCCCTCCCAACCTGGTCTGCTCTCCTCTCTGTCTCCTGGTTGTGAATCTACCTAAGCAGGTAAGGGCACCCAAATTCTGTGAGTGGGGTCGTGGTGACCTCTGTGCAGCTACACTCCTCTGAGTTTGTTTCATCCATCACCTTCCGCAGTTTCCTCCACCCACTGCCCTTCCCCTTGGACGCTTAGCTCCTGCTCCATTTGATTTGAGGCTCACCTGCATGGCACCTGATGCTTACACTCCACAAACTTACACTGTCCTTGTCCTTTGTATGTAATTCATTTTCCCCTGAGCACATGGGGCTACATTATTAATGGCTTCTATTTCCTTGCCCAAAGGACATAGGGAAAGGATGAATGGTAGACGCTCTCTCCAGCTTGAACACCTACCTGAGGGGGAGCTAGTTATCCTGATTGCTAATGGCTTTTAGATCCTTCAGTTTGGCCATTGAAATGATACTGTAAACCAATTTCCTTCCCCCTTCTTCCTTGCCTCCCAGTTAATCTCTCCATTCCAGGAGCCCACAAGACAAGAGTTTGAGCAGCTAGTAATCACAGAAATTAATTAGTCCGACTCATGTTACAAACGAAAAAACTGAGGCTCTAGACATTTTATTCTTGCCCGAGGTCACATGCAAAAAGCACACGGGCAAAACTGGCCCTCAGCACATTTTTGCTGAGTCTAGTTTCCTCCTGCCTTTTGCAGACTGTCTTTCGACCTCACTGAACAATAGGGCTCCTCTTGAGAGGCCCAGGTGATCAGATTCATTTTTGTACCCAGTCTCTCAGGACAATTTGGGGCAATCTTTTACATGGTCACCTTCTCAACAGTAAATGGGCACATGGGACACTTGAGCCAGGGCTGCGATCAGGAAGGGCTGGCGGGCAGGCACCACTAGTGCCCTAGCTTTGAGTCATTACCAACTTTGCCTCCTTGCCTCCCCGGTTTCTGTCCTCACATGAGCTCAATTAAGAACCATTAGCCACCAAGTTGCTTACCTAGCACCCATTCTCCCCTTCTTCCTCCTGCTTAGGTTAAGTTAGGTGTCCTCCTCTCCCCTACACTACCAGGGGCTTCATAGGAGGCTGACCCAGCCCCAGGCACCAGATGAGGCTGAGTGGTTCATGTCATCTCATTCCCTGCCAATATGTGATTCAGGACAAGTGACTTGGTTTTGACTGAGGAGACGTGAATTGAGATCTGGAGTGAAGGATCTGCTTCTTGAGAGCTTCTCATAGACAGTTGTTTTTCTTTCTCTGGACATTTCTATGCCTGGACATGATGCTTAGAACTGCTGCAGCATTCCTGGATCAAGCCAGAGCATGGAGGGTGACCAGGCAGAGATGGAAAGAACGTCCAATCACATCACTCTGGAGTCTCGCTGTGCCAGTACACTGCCTTTTCTGCACAAGACATCTTAATTAGGAATTCTGTTACTGGAAGCTGAGAACACCCTAACTGGCATGGAAGCCCTCAGAATCCCCTGGCTCCCAGGGAACTGTTGGATCAAGTCCAGAGTGGCTTGGGCCACTTTCCCTCTCAAGGCCTCTTGGTCCCCTGGAGGCTGTGCAAGTCTCTGAGAGACTTCCACCACTGCACACTTCAGAGGAAGCTTGCCACCACATTTCTCACACTCCCACCAAACCCCAATTTGATCCTGACACATGGCAGTCACCATTTCCTCTCTGTCTGGGACGTAGTTTTCTTGGCTGATGTTCTTATTAGCACATGACCCGGATGGATGCTGAGAGATGAGTGTGTGCCTGTCTCAGGTGTCCTTTAGCATAAGTAACTCTGGGGCCTTCAACATGCTTTGAGGGCTTCTAATAATTACAAGTCTAGGTGGGGCCATTGGGGCCAGGGAGCAGGTGAAAGGAAAATCATCAAGGCTCCCATCTCATCTTCCTGTATGTACAGCCACACTCCATTCGGGTGGCATGAGTGACATGTCCCCAGAAGGCTCTGTGCTTCACAAGTCTTCTCCAGTCCAGCCTAGGCTGATCCAAGCAGACACCTCAGAAGACCTGGGTATCCTTACCCCCCTTCCCCCGCACTTCCTCGAAGTGCTCCCTCCATCACCAGGCCACCTCTCTTGCAGATGCCTGGCTGTGCATCCACTCAGGCTTTCACCTGGGTCCTCACCCTACTTCCCTAAGAAGCTTCTTTCCCTCTCCTTTGTTCCCCCAGCTCACCCGCCCCAGTCGCCCATCCCCTCCCCTCACCCAACTTCACCTCCCAGGATGTGGAGTCTGCAACCGCTCTGCCTCATCAGTTTCCCCTCATTCCAGATCTCCATTCTGAAGCATCTCTTTGCTCTCCTAATTGCATTCTCCCTCTGCTATTATTTACTAATTTAGCTCTGGAAAGCATTTGGGACTGCAATCAGGGGAAAGCAGTGTCTGTTTCAAAAGCCCTGCATCCCTGTCTCCACTTCCGTGCCCACTTGGGAAGTGGGAGCAAGGCCTTGCTATTCTCTTCCTTTCCCTCCCCTTCCCTTCCCCTGCCTGCCTTCCCCCCCATCTTTCCAAGGCTTCTGTTCCCCATCTGTGTGCCTGTGCCTCTCGGTTGTGTCTCTGCTCCTCCCGTCCCTGTCTCTTCTAAATATTAAATCCCCCAACTGGCTCAATCCTCATTTAAAATTCTCTCCTCTATCTTGGCACCAAAATGTTGTTTGGCAAGGAACTCTCAATTCTCTTGTTTTTATATTTTCATTTGGTTCCTCATTGTTATTTTCTTTTGAGCTGTTTGCAAATTGTTTCGGGGAATGAAAGACTCAGTATAAATTAAGATGAATCAATTCCGACTCAGGCAGTTGTGGGTGGATTCCCTCCCCCTCCCATGAAATGAAAATAACAACATCTTCTAGACACACACCTGTAACCACTGTCTCTCCCTGACTCCCAGTGATTGGGTTCCCAGGATCCTCCTGGACGCACATTTGTTGCTGAACCTCTGTTAGCATAAACTCTGCCCCTTGATATACTGGAGCAGGAACCATAGAAATCTCATGCAATAGTTCTTACAATCTGGATTTTATTCAATGAAATAAACACTTAATTACAAACATCTGCTTTACCCGAAATTCTAATTACTTAATCTAACCATCTGTAATTTTAATGATTTCCAAGGATTTTCATTCTTTGCAGTGTGATTAATGGGAATGACATATGAAACTGGTGGGTGAGTCTCTGTTCCCAACACTCCCTCCTCTACTTGCACTGTCTTGGGCAGGCAGTGCATCTGCAGCCTGCTGTTGGCCACCTGGCAAGTCCCGCCTGCTTGGGTGCACTGAACTTTCTTCCTGGTTAGTTTCCCATACGGCCACTCTTTTCTTGTCCTCCGAACTGAATCCCTGTCCTGACAGCTCCACCTGGAATCCTGGGAAGGTGGAGCAATGAGAGAGACTCATCCACCAGCCAGAAGGAAGAAATGCCAGGTGTGGAGAAAGGGTGGGAAGCATGAAGGGGAGAGGAGAGAGAAATAGAAACGGGCTCATATGGAGAAGGGAAAGGGAAGAGCAAAGAGCAAAGGGAGGATGTGGGGGAAACAAAGCAAGGGAATGAGCCCAAGATGGACAGAAAGGGGAAGAGAAGAAAAAGGCAAAAAGGGAAGGAGAAGGAAAGAGACTGCCTCCACTGAGGCAGGAGCTGGGCTTAGACTTCTTAGAGGGCTCCACTGGGAGCAAAACTGGGCTGAGTTTTCCTGGAACGGACTCACTCAGCTTCCAGCTCCCTGTCATGGTCATGAAAGAGCTGGGTGATTTGTGCCAGGAGTTTCTCAGTCCCCAGAAAGACAGGAAGAGGCAGGTTTTCAAAAGGTAAGCTGCTAAAGTGAGAAGCCTTGAGAGAGGTGTGCTGCTACTGTCACTGCTCCGAGGTTCCCTTCTAGCACTTAGAGGTGACAGCAGTGATAACACCTCCCTTCCCTCTCAAAGACCATCACAGAGATGACAGCTGGAAAATCCCTGCAGCAGGGGCAGACTCAAGCTCTACACCAGGCTGTGGTAAAGTGAGGACCTTGGGAGACCCCACTGTGCCACCCAGCTCTTCTGTACTTCAGTTTCCTCATGTGTCAAAGAGGGCTGCAGAACCACCCTTAATTGTTACTGGGATGATATGACGAGGAAGAAGAGGCAGCGGCAGGGTAACTCATGAGCAGTGATACAGTGGTCTTCAGTTCTGGGTGGACAGACACGAGCAGCATCCCAGTCTCCAGAGCAAGAAAGGACACACATTCATTTTAGAAGTAAAAAATAAACGAACAAACAAATAAATAAATAAATAAAAATAAAATAAAGGAGCTGGGTTGTGAGGTCCGACTGAAGTGGGACCAGAGCCTTTGGCCACATACAGAGATCCGTTTTAGGTCTGGGGCTCAGTAATGGTAACTTCTCACACCCAGAAGGGAGACAGCCTTCACAGAACACTTCTGGCTGCCCAAAGCCCTCCCCAGGGGCGTCTGAAAAGCATTGGGAAGTCCAAGACAGGACCAGGATTGGGAGGGTGAGCGGCCAGGTTAAGCTTTTTATTTTTAAACTGCTCCAGGCAACTTCTATGGGACAGGACAGCCTCTCCAGGTTGGTAGAGTGAGGCAGCCCAGAGCCCTGCTCCTCCCAGGAGACTGTGGACACTGCCAGGGTTTTATAGGCAGAAAATGAGCAGCAAGTCACAGTCATGCATCTCTTAATGTCAGAGACACATTCTGAGAAGTGTGTCACTAGTCAATTTTGCCCTTGTGCGAACATCACGGTATCCCTTACACACACTAAGACAGCTACAAAGTCATTAGGCAGTGTGATCTTAAGGGACCACTGTTGGATGTGTGGTCTGTGGCTCACCAAAACTTTATTATGTAGCCCATGACTATATTTCCTTCCCCACCTTCTGGAAGGCCTTCTCTGATCCTGTAGGCAGAGAGCTTTCCCTCTGTTTCTGCAGGAATAGTACAATTCTGGAGCTATTTTCCTCTGTGGGAAGATAAATTTGCTTCCTGCATACACCTTGGACAGTGACTGTGGTCCTTTCTCACCTCACAGACTGAGTAATGGGCCCCAGTGCATCAGCTCACCCTGCACTCAGGGATTCAAGCTCTTCATCATGTGACTCTGAATTCCTTTTGCCCTCTGAGAGGGCAGACTACATTTTCTCCTTCTCCAGCTTTGTATGCCTTTTTTTTTGCCAAACAAAATGAACTGGAAGATGCCATGCTATGCCCATTCTGGGGACTTAGGTCTCAGAGGTTATGGTTTAGATCTAAAATGTCCCCCAAAGGTCTCATGTGTTCAGAGTGGAGGCTTCTGGAAGCTGACTGGATCATGGGCCATCTATCTTCAACAGCTGATGAATACAATGCTGAGATTATAATTTGATGGCATTGTTGGAAGATGATAGAAACTTAGGAGGCGGAGCCTAGTTGACAGGAGTAATTCATGGTCACATGGCCTTGGGACTATATCCTGTTCTTGGCTCCTTCCTCCAGGGTTCTCTTGCTCTCTTGGCTTCCTGTCCATCATAAAGTGAGCAGCTTTCCTTTGCTATGAACTTCTGCCACCATGTTCTGCCTTTCACAGGCCTAGAAGCAATGAGGCTTGTTAGTGATGGACTGAAACCTCTCAAACTGTGAGTCAAAATAAATCTTTCTTCCTCTAAGTTATTTTCTCAGGAATTTGGTCATAGCAATGAAAGCTCATTAACACAGGGGTTTGTGTGTTTCCAGTTGCATTACTGCCCTTCTTCCATCACCACGAGGACATGCCAGGCTGGCCTGCGAGTCCAGGGGAAGCAGGAGAGGCACATGGAGCAGAGCTACCACAACAGGACCAATCTACATCAGCCAACCCAGATCTGTTGCATGACCATGGCTGGGTCAGCAGAACTGCCCAGCTCAGTGAGCTTAAACGAGCTGATGCACAATGGACCCTCAGATGCAGAAGCCATCTAAATGTGCATTGCTGCTTGCGTATGAGCTTTTGTGGTTGGTTGTTGCACAGTATCAATACAGCAAAACTATCTGATGCTGAGGTTTATCCCAGCATATAGATTGTTAGAAAAACTTATTCAATGATCTTCTAAGATAGTAAAGCATAATTAGCTTAATATTATAGATAAAGGGTACAAGGCCCAGAGGGGTTAGATAACTATTTAAGATCACATAGCATGAAAATGGTGAGGTCGATGTTTGAGTCCAGTGGTCTTTTGGGCAGGTGTGACCTCATCTAGAGCTCGCCCTGCAGTTCTGTGAGAGGCTCTGCCTGGCCTCTGTGTTGGGTCCTTATAAAGGATCCCACTAGTGATTCCTGTCTGCCTGTTTATGGCCAGTGTGAGCATTAATGGCAAGCCTGACATCCTTTGAGAGAAAGTGGAACTATAACATGGAAACCTTTACTTTTACTAAGCCAAATGCCAAATGTAAATCTTGGCCTGGAGAGACAGAGGCATATTTTTCCCTTTCTTGACACAGTGCTGTGAGCCTTTCAACTTCATCAGTGTCTCATTAGAGTACTGGAGTGACTGTTATAAGAACTAGACTCTACTGGTGGAATAGGGCTCAAATTCCTGCTGGTGGATGACTCTAATCTTGTACAGGACATTGTGCTTAAGGGTGTCTCTCACTGTCCCTTAAACCACCTAATGTGGTGAGAATCTCCTTCTTAAGGGGGTAAGATAACCCCCTCTTACCCCTGAATCCTATGAATTCTTAACTCTTTCAGGTCTAGAAGAGCTTGCTGGGATGCACTCCATAAACCTTCCTCTCAAATCCTCTTTTTTTGTTTGTTTTCCTGGACCAGAGCTTCCTGAGTTTTTTGACAGCTCTAAACCCTTGATCACCATTCTTTCCTAAAATTTCCACCAGGCTATGCAATTATAAAGGCTCAGAGGTATATAAAAGGTCACTATCTCCATGCCTTGCCCTCAGCAGGCCCACTCTGGATCACCATGTTGCCAACTGCTAATTAAGTACTCATGTGTGCAGATTTCTAGATACGACTTTGCCTCTGGGCATGTCATATCAAAGACAGGTATGGCTCCTATTTTATAAGTCCACCAGAGAACTTCCCTCTCCAGGAGGGTACCCAATTCCACTGCTATCTCTGAGACTAATTCTTTCCATATCTCACTAGCTCATTCTATCTGACTTATTCATTCATTCAACAAATATTTATTAAGTACTTTAATTTTCTTAGGCCTAATAATAGCTCAGTGTGGGAGGAAAATAGTGGTCCTAGAGAGGGACAAAATGGTACAGTGGTTAAAAGTACAAACTGTAAAGCCATACAAGAAAGCCTAAGTTCCAGGTCTAGGTCTAGTTGTGTGAACTTGGGCTACTCAACCTTTATGAGCCTCAGTTTGATCATATGCATAATGCAGATACTGACACATAGCATTTATCTTAGAAAGCCTTGGTAAGGTGCACATGGGCTGCTGTTGTTTTCTTTTAAATAAAATGACATATAGAACCTGCCTAGGACGAGGCTGAGAAAGCCATGCAATTCTGAGATCCCAGGAACCTGCCATTTAAGAAATGGATGTAGCAGGTATACTTGACCTGCCCAACAGCATAAGAATGGCCAGTGCAATAAAGAATGACCAGGGAGGTCTACTCTGCACAGCATGGGGAAAGACTGAGTGACAAAGACATGGAGGGGTCACAGAAGAAGCTTCTCTGGATGAGCTACTCGGAGCAGTGGCTCAGTGGGGTGGAAAAAGTACTAGAGCAGGAGCTCTCAGCAACAGCACCATGGGGAATCTGACCGCAGGAGACTTGTAGACAACAGTAAATGACAACTCAGAACCTGCATATCACCCTATCCCTCAGCCGTCTCAACCCACTTGGTGTTCTGAGCTCACTACCCCTGTACCTCATCCCTGTACTCACTTCCTAACACATCTACATGTGAGCTGAGACTGGAGAAGGGAGAAGGCTGGACTCCAGGAGGGCTTGTTGCCCAGCAGTCAGTCTACAGTATAGTGTGTGGAGTCCCAGGACACCAGGAAGGAGCTCCGGGGGACACTTACCGCAGGCCCAGTAAAGGGCACGTGGTCACAGTTCTCTTGCCAGGACTGGTTGAGGCTCTGGGCAAAGTCTTGGAAAAAAGCATGGGATTGGTTGAAAATGGAAAATCCTAGGATGTTGACACGATCATCCACAAGGCTGTCCATTCTCTGGAGTGAGAACTCCTAAAAAGACCCAGCAGTCAGAAACAGAGAACAAAGTTAGGAAGGGAGGGAGGAAGAGGTGGGCTATGCTGGAGCACCTCCAGTTCCCTTGCTCTATCTAGTCCAATAAACATCAAGAGCTCTGCTGGGGGCTAAGGGCCTGGGGATTACCAAGAGTGGTTCTTCTGGGAGCTTACAGTGTTATAGTTCATAGGATAAACAGAAGTAAATAAAATAATCTCTAAGCAAGGTATATACAAAATGTACTATACATATAGAGAAACTTGCATATGTGTCTCTGGTACAAGGAAGACCATAGTCGCAAAAGATATGCCTGGAGCTGAGGCCTTAAGTATGCGTAGGCCTCTTCTAGGTAGAAAATGTGACTGCACCTAGGTTCTTCCAGCCAGGAGTCATCATTTAGACAAACTAACAGAGGTGAGAACGTGTGTGGTCCTTTCAGTGAGGTGCCTAGCGTGCACTTCAACAATAGCATAGCTCCTCAAAGTGTGATTCCACCATCAGAATCACCTGAGCATCTTTTTGCACTCCCCCACCTACCCCCAGCTGAATCTGCACGGCTGCAGCTGAGGTCCAGGAGGAAGCATTTCGGCAGCATTCATCTTATACATGGCCATGTGTGGGAGCCCTTGGCTGAGCACATGGGATGCACAGAGCTTGGGGGAGGAATGCTGACACACGAAGCTGGAGGGGTTTGCAGGGCCAAAGTCTAAGTGCCTGGATGCCAGGCTAGGGAGCTCGCATTTTGTTCTGTAGGTGATGGATACAAGGGAACTATTAGAAGAGTGTAAAACAAGTTCATTTTCTAAGAATCTCAACCTACGAATCTGTAGGCGTAGTTATGCCTTCATGTGTCACTATTTTTTCATTCACTGGGCACACACTTGCTTCTCGTGTGCTTGACACTGTTTTAGGCACATCAGACATGAATAAGAGATGTACTTGGTGCTCTCAAGGACCTTGAAAGCTACTGGAAAAAACAGTTAAGGAAACAAATCGATTACCATTTCAGATAGTTGAGGGGGTGGGGGCTGCATTAGGTGAGGCAATCAGAGGTGCCCCATATGGGACAGTAACATTTAAAAGCTCAAGGGCATTCTCCAGGCAACTCATGGTCCTCATCCAATCACCTGGTCATGTGTGAGCCTGCAGGCAAGCATTACTGAAAGCAGAGTTCTCTGAGCTGAGAGCCTGGCACCTCCACCGTCTCCACTGGCCTTAAACAGGGAAACTAGGCGAGAGGGTATGTACGGATTGTACAGCTTGCTGATCTCCACTCCTGGAAAAACGCCTTCAAATGTGGGTCAGGCCATCTTCTCAGACTGAAGTGGCATTCATCACACACTCATTCTATATGCTCCCACATAGTTTTGCATGGCAAGGGCACAGAGAGGTTACAGGTTCTAGGACTAACCCATCAGCCACTCAGCCTGGCATGACAGATGGCAAGTACCTTGGACTTACTTTCTGGCCAGGTGGAAACACAGCTTTCCTTCAGGCGGTCTCCCTTTCTGAAGACATAGCTTCTCTAGCCCACGGTTCCTCCCTTACCATCTACAGTCTTTGCCAAGACACCGGGCTACAGCCTCAGCCCACCTGCCCAGAGCCCAAACTCATTAGCTTCAGCTTGTGGACTGGAGCAGCAAAGACTCCTCTGGAGCCATCAACTCCTTGACAGAGCGGAGCTGGATGGGGATTAAGTATATTTGGGATCCTCCCCACCCCCATTAGAGGGAAATGGATGTGCAGAGAATGTACTGATTCATAAGCTAATTTTATGTTCTGTCCTCTTCACAGGGCAGCTGCTCATGCACTGTGGGCTATCAGCAGGTACAAGGGGCAGATGGCTAATGAGAAGAGATGCATTTGGCAAAGGGAGGAGACAAGACACAGAGCCATGCTGCTGTTGGGAAACCAAGGGCCTCACTGGCCACAGTCAGTGAGGGCTGGAAAATGTCTTCTTCCCCTGGCTTCCTATCAATATGGGCAAACACAAGGCCCCACCACTGCACTCTCCCCACATGCACAGCCTAATGGGTGGGGGCTCATTTCAAAGAAGCATGATGTTTTAGATGTCCACAGACTTAACAATAGCAGTAGGGGGATACAGTGGATAAGGGCTTCTGCATTAAATCCAGGCTCACAGTCAACCTGGATGTATGACTTTGAGTAAGGTCTTTAGCATTTCTGGCTTCAGATCCACACTGTGTAAAATAAGAGCAATAATACTAGCAACCTCCTAGGTTGTTTCAAGGAACAAGCAAAACTTATAAAAGATTTAGCCTATATGTGGCATATAACAAGTGCTCAGTGTATGATAGATACTGAAACACTTGCATGAGATCTTGGGCAGCATCTAGCCCTCTCCTTTAGCTCCACATGGCATAGAGAACAAAGTTAGGTTCTTTAAATGCACATTCTGGGCAGAATAAGAAAGAATGAGCTAACTGCAGACACTAAGAGACATTCTATCCAGAAGTTAGACAGTCTGCCATCCTGCCTTTTAATTCCTATCTTCTTATCCCTCAACTATATCCTGTTTCCCATTTTCAAAGGCATCTTAAGATAAAAAGATTCAGGAACTCCTTGATGATTCATTCTATTTATAATGACTCATGGGAAATCTTGCAGAAGAACAAGAAAGCGATTGGCATGTTCTTTTATTGCGATTTCCTGGGATACTCTAGGGTTCTACCCTCCAAGCATCCTTACAGTTAGGAAACTCTTCTTTACATCTAAACTTAGCTGGGCCTGCTGCTATTGAAAGGTATTTTCAAAACAAAACAAAAACATGGAAAATGGCTAAACACCACCAGTCTATATACGGTGAAAACCTCCCAAGACAGTATTTCTCAATGTGTGTTCCTCAGAACTTCTGCTTGCTAAGGATATTAGACATTTCTTGAAAATAAGAGTCCATGTGAAGTAAAATGAGAAATCAGGTTAGGAATCATTGTACACTATATTTGCCTTTTCAAAATACATAGCAAACCCTGGGCCATTAAAGGTTGAAAGAAGTCCTGCTGTGAACAGTTCAGCTAACTTTGTTTAACCCCAAACCTTCTAAACACACTGATCATGGAAACACTACTTTTCCCATAAAACCTCTGAATGTCTCACAGTAGTATTCTATACAACACAATATGGGAAATGCTACTATAAATGCACACAGAGAAATGTGTACTAAAAATTCCAAATCAAATAGTGGAGACATTTTGTTAAGATAGGTTTTTCATAAAATTAACAGATGCAGGATTGGAAGGGATTAAAACTCATGTAGTTCCTGCTGCTCTAACTATGAACTATATCTCAAGCCAGGAATATATAACCAGCTCATTCAGGCTCCTGTGTGCAGCCCTCTAGTCTAGCTAGCCAAGACCTTTATAAAATAATTTAAAGGAATACCTGGGATGGAATAGTTTTACAGAGTTCTTGGTCCTGTTCCTATACATGTCACAGGAAGGGATATCCTACAAATGTCTCAGTGAGTAGATTCCCATTGTCCTAACACCAGTGAAACCAGGGCAAAGAACCAGGTGAATCACTTAGTAAGGGCAAATGGTCATGTGCTAAAGCCAAGTGGAGGAACAGAGACCAATACCAAATCTTCCATCTCTCCATGTGTGCATGGCTTTGTGTCAGTTCTTTTGTCACCATTACTTCTTCATATGTGTGGAACTCTCTCTCTCCAAAGGGCTGCATGTTGCTAGGGAGCAAAGATATACCTGCCTCACTTCTGAGTCCCTAGAAGCTTCTGGGTCAGTGCTTGGTGAAGGACTGTTGACTGAAGATATTTCTATGCCTACAGTCCTCACCGTTGCCACCTCTACCACTAATCACAGTCTTATATCTCCAGAAGGTATAAGAACATGTATAACACTTGTACCAGCTCCTTACTGACCTCCGGAAGTTGCATTATTGTGTTCTGAAAGACATTCCTGGCAGACTGTTTTTTTATCACCTAGCTTTCTTACTTAAAAAACTGAAAACTGTCCGTGTTGTGGGTGGGCGCATACACACCCATATTTGAGTATATAACTGTATGCAAGAATCCAAGTAACTATAGTTGAAGGTGAGGCCATAGCCATAAGTGAATACAGGGAGATGTCACCCTGGAAGGAATGCTCCATGGGTAATAGTTTCAGGGCTACTCTGAAGAGTCACCACAGGTGGGGAAGCTGAGCTGAGTGCTCCTGGCTTTCTCTGACAGATGTGATATTTTCAGTGTCCTGATCTCCAACAGGAAATTTTCCATGGATCTACAGCCTGTTCACCTACCTGGGTCAGCAAGCCAGGGCAGTGTGTGAGAGGGGCACTGAGCCAGGACTAGGGCCCAGGAAGATGGCAGTGTTGGAGGGAGGAAGGGGAAGAAGCGGGTGGGAGGCTGAGATTACCCTGGTCAGGAATGGGACAACCATGGCTCTCACACATAGGGTCCAAACGCGAAGCAACGCATAATTTTGGTACCAAGTGTTTGGACTGGGAGAGGGCACCAGTTCGCTGACCTGTGGGCAGCTTCTGCTCAGGGTGAGGGAGCAGGGAAGAAGTATCCCCTGTAAAAAGCACAGACACACTCAGCCTGTGCTAAGCAGCCAAGGTCTAGTTAACCAACCCTAGAAATAGGACAAGACTGGTCAGGTAGAAATGTAAGCGTGAGTCTGAACGATCCAGATTCCACTCCTCAAGGAGAAAACTCAAGAAACCAAAGCACATATCCAGACAGTATCCTTGGGTAGTATCTATCTCCTAACCTAGGTCAGACAGGGAAGTAGGGGAAGTGGCATTCTGTGGCCTTTGTTTTCCTTGCCCAACAGTCCCTTCTCCTTTGTGCTCCTAATGCAGTAAGTGCGTTACTCTTCTCCTGGGGGTCTAGGCTAGAAACCTCAGGACAGCCTCAGCTCCTATCCTTTTAATTCCACACCCAATCCATTGCCAATTCTGCCAGTCTTGAATCTGTTGCTTCCTTTCCAGCACCACCAAGATAGGCCCTCATCGTTTCCCCTTTGCAAGAACTGCCTGTTTGACCAAGATCATGCCTCTGGTCCTTGGGAGACATGGCTGCTATTCTGTACAATTCTCAGGTGCCACTTTTTCCTGATGAAAATATGAATAGTGCCTAACTGCATTGTGCAATATGGCAATCTCATCAGGAAACAGCAGCGTGAGTTAAGAAGAGCACAGATTTTGAAATAAGAGTCTTGGGTTCACACCTTGTTTTGATCATATACTGATTGGATGATCGCAAGAAGTCTGAACTATCAGTCTGTTTCCTTGTAGAAGGACATATGAGTCCTCTGTTCTCCAAGTGCAAACCAACCCGTGTACTGCAGGTGTTAAAGTGGTTGAGCTCCCCTTTCTTTCTGCTTTCTCCTGCTTCCCATGCTACAGCTGGCTCCTACCAAAAGGGAAATATCTGGCATGACAGCTTCTCCTCCCTCCTTCCACCACCCCCCACTCTGCAAGAAGCTGTTTTTTTTGTTTTAGTACATATTTGTGATACACAATGAGTACATTCATTCAGAATGGGGAGTTGATATACGTACCTATTAGTGCCTTAATCCTCTTTATTTCCCCTTCCCCTCCACTCAGTCCCCACTTCCATCTCTCAAGCTATTCATAGCCACTTGTCAAATAAGAAAAGTTTTGTTAAGTTACCATAAGGTGTTAATTGCTTGGTGTGGCTATTTCAGTCAAGATAAGAAGGATGGAGCTGAAGTTCAGATCGTGCAACCACAAATAACATTAACAAAGACATAATTATGAAAATAACTACCACAATTTATTGGCTACCAACTGTATGCCAGGCAGAACTAAGCACTTCTCACACTTGCCCTCTATTCATCCTTACAGCAGCCTGCAGCCTGGGAGTTCTTACTGCCCTTTTAGAGCTATACAGTACATCAGAGGCCCAGAGCAGTGAAATGGCTTTCCCATTTCCCAAATGACTGGTAAACAAGGAGTTCTGGATTCAAACCCAGGTCCTATTGATTTCAAAGCTAGCACTCTACGTTCTTGGACTGTTTACTCATCACAGAAGTCAGGGGTGCTGAGCTCCTTGATACTGTGCTATAAAAGAACCAGCCAGCAAAATTGAGTTAAAGCTGCTGGCAGAATGCACACGTTGACCTTAAGACCAGAGAGAAGATTTGAAACTATAGAACAAATGCTGGTGGTCTGAGTGAGCAAGAGAATTATCGAACATTGACTAAATTTTTGCACAAGAAGGATTTTAATTACAAACAGGTCAGGAACTTGGGATAGGCTCCAGACTGAGTACTGGAACAGTGATCTTAGGAACATGGGAGAGGTTTGGTTTGTCCTGCATTGTGTCTACTCAGCTTGAGGAACTGGGACAAGGAGTAAGAGCAATACCAGGGTGCAGCAGCTGGGGAGGACTTAGAAACAAATGTAGGATAATTCAAGACATGTGTGGCTTAGATGGTGTAGGGAAACAGGCAGTCAAATGCGGCATCATGAACGTGGCCACCTTCTGCAGACAGCTGTTGAGAAGCCATAGCCATCCCTAGCAAAGTCTCTCAGAGGTCACCATTATTCAGGCCATATATGCTTCCCTGCCGGCCCATGGACTCCTGCCACATACAGGGGGCTGTTTCACTCATGACTGTATCCTCAGCACCTAGAGAAAATCAGTGAAAACCAAAACCGCCTTTTTGGTTTACTTAAATGATTAACCACATAATGGTCCTGGGGAGTGTGGGTATGGATTTGAACGTTGTAACATCTGAAAGCATATATTAGTAATTTGTCCTACTTTTGCTCTCTAAAATCCCACATTTCAAAAGCAAATCTTTGGCTGTTTTATTTTTTTAACTTCTTTATTTTTATCTCTTTTAATTAGACAACTTTCATCATTAGAAAACAGGGAAAATAATACTTCACAGGACTGTTGTGAGACTCAAAAGGGATGACAGACAGGAACGCTCTGTGTAGATGGGAAGTACAATACAGGCTTCTTGAGTTACCAGTTTTGTTAGAAGTCACAATAAAATAGCTTAAGTTAGGCATTTCTGTGAATTTTCAGGTAGTTAGGAAAATAGTGTGCACAGACAGCCTCATGAAGCCCACCAGATTCTGCCCAGAGGTGGCCTCTCTCTGCCTCTGAATAAGGCTTTCAACCCCAGATAGCCTCAAAACCTTAACTTGTCACCAGGGCCATAGGCAATTTGTAGAGGTGTTACCCCAGTGCTTCCATGACCTCTGGAATCTCTCCCAGTGCTGCCTCCTGGACCCAGTTGAGTTGAGACTCCTTACTTGCTGCCTCTTCACTCTACAACTGGTTCTCTTTCTTAAGAGTAATGTGTCAAACTCCTTAACCCCTTTAATGGGATTTCATGCAGTCCTTTGTTTCTCTGGTGCTTTAACCTAAGCCTCAGCCTTTGGTCCGCTCTGTTCCATGCTCAGCCTCTGGTCCCTAAACTTCCTGCAAGAAGTTTGTATCTCATGTAACCCCAATTAAAACTAAAGTACAGGCTGGGGATTTAGCTCAGCAGAGACCTGGCAAGCGCAAGGTCGTGAGTTCAATTCCCAGTACTGGAAAAAAAAAACCAAAAAAACCAAATAAATAAATAAAAAATAAAACTAAGATACAAACATCAATTTGTCAATGAGTATAACATTATGACTGCTTTCATTGGTGTGGGTGCACAGCTTACAAGACATTTGCCTGTGTTGCTTTTTGTCCTCTCAAGCACACTTGGATAAGACAGGCTTTATTCATATTCTCATTTGGTAGAAGAAAAAACTGCAAGTGTTTTGCCCAAAACACAGACATGGGATAAGATCTCAGTACTTGACATACAAGATCACAGCATGTTCTTTCCTCTCCTGAATGTTCAGCACTGGGTTAGGCCACCAGTAGATGGTGAGTGCATGTCCTCTTCATGAGATTATTGAAGAATGACAAGTTAAAATGTTTTCACCCAACAAGTCCTGAGACCACCGAGAGACTCCACTTTCTTAGCCTGTAATTATGAAGGAAGAATGGTGGGGAAAATCCTTAAGATTACATCACTTCTCACTTGAACTTCTCAACTTTCCCCTCTAATCCAATCCTTTTCTTTGGTTCCCTGTCTGGTAGTATCACCTTTATTCAGCAGGTTTTCAAGCTGGAACTTGGAACTCATCCTCCACTCCGCTCACTCTCACTGTCCTCATCTCATGCATCCAGGGGCTCATTCATGAGAGAACATTTCATTCTTTGGTATCTCTTGACTCTGTCCCTGTTCTTCATCCTCACTACCTCTCCTTCAAATTGGTCCTCAGCATCTTGTTCTTGGATTATGGACTAACTGGCTTCCCTTCCTCTGGTACTGTAATTCTCCAAGTTTCTTTGCTGTACTATTGCAGGAAGTATGTTTCTAAAATATAAATTTGATCATCAACTGCCACCTCCATATTGCTTATTGCACATAGGGCAAAAGCAAAGTCCTTAACTAGACATACAAACCTTTTCATGTTCCAATTCCTGTCCACCTTTTCCACAGTTCCCCACTGTCTTGGTTACTTTTTTCTCGCTGCTGGGACAAAATACCTGACGCCCAAAATTAAGGAAGGAAAGGTTTACTTCGCTTAGAGTTCGTGGAAGTTTCAATCCGTACTTGGCAGATTATAAGGCAGAGTGGCACGTGGCAGAGGGCTGCATCTCAGGGAGGCAGCCACAGCTAAGCAACAACTAACTTACACTGGGGTGGAATGGGGTAGGAATGCCCCAAGCACTCTTTTCCTGTCCCTTACATATGCAAACTATCCACTCCAGGGCGGGTGTAGCTCTCACACCCATATTCAAACTCTAATAGCCTGCCCCAGGGCCGAAGGAGGCTTTGGGGGGACACACAGACATAAACCATAACACCCACCTTCACCTCCTCCATCACTCAAGCCAAGCAGAAGTGGCCACTCACTTGTGTTTTCATTCTACCTCCACATATACCTGTCACCATTTGGAGTTTTTTGTCAGATGAGATTATTCCAAACTACCGCCCCTAACACTGGCTGCTATTTGAAGCAAATGCACTTACATTATCAGCATCTACTTTGATGCATCACACATAGAAAGAAGTCAGTGCTGTAGACAGAATGAATTCAGGAAGGAAGCCCCTATCAGGCTCAGGAACACCCCAGGGCCACTAGAAGTCGAGTCTTCTGGGCACCTTTGCATGCTCTCCTTCCCTCCAGAGTACACCTAACTGTGGTACCTGTCAGTCTATTTATCTGCATCAAAGCCTGTGCTCTCCGCAGGCTGGGAGATTGCTTTTTGTGTAATAGGTCTTTGAAGACAGTAGCAGCTGGGAGGCTAATTCATACCTGTCAGTAAATTCTATTTAAGGTGAGATTTGGTCCTAAACCTCCCAGCTCCCAGCTCCCCTTGATTCTTCTCCCTGCATGTTTCCTATTCACTCATTCCCTTCACTTGAGAAAGCACAACTATTCTTTCCAAGAACTCTGTCCCTTCTCTGCTTTCCTTTCCCAATGTGTGTCCACAAACAGGACTTGAAAAGCAGATCATATTCTGTTTTTATTCACGACTCTACCCAGTACACTGTACCCTGTGCTTGTGCTCAGCAAGTGCTCAGTGTACATTCATTAAGTGAATTAAGGTTCTCCTGCAAACACCCATCAGGGTGGAACCATCTTTACAAAGACTTCAGTCACTCACCCCCAGGAAGAGGAAGGCACAGCCAGGTGGAAAGCTCTCCCACCTCCTCTGTCCCGCAGTGGTGATTATCTTCCTTTTGTATTTAGAAAACTTTTGTATCTTGGGGCATTAAATAAGTAGCTGTCAACTCCGCAGTTAACTGTGCAGCTGACTGATGTGAAAAATGGTGAGCACCTTGTGCTCTCTCCCTTCATGTCAGGAAGAGTTACTGCTTTTCTACAGGCTTGCTTTCTCCATCAGGTATTCCTTCCTGACCTCTGAGGTCCTCTGCCCTCAGGATCCGTGAGTCAGGTTTGCCATATACACATTAGGAGCTAAACTTCTCCTCTCCTGGATCCCAATACATTGGCCTCAGGCAATCAGAGACCCAAGCCCCCCCATCTCACCAGGAATATAGAAGTTGTTTAGGAAGATGAGTGACAGTGATGCTGTCAATCAACGCCTCTGCCTCCTTATTGACTTTGCCTTCTGCAGAAACCTTCTGACTCTGCAGAAGGTTCAAACAATGAACTCATCATGAGGGCTGGACATCTTGTAACTCTGACATGCTCAAGGTCACAAGGCTGTCAGATGGGTTTCCAGGGTGGGAAAGGAATAACGGAGCACGTTCTCGGATCCTCTCATTCCTTCCTTCAGGAATTCAACACTGAGGCCAGCGCCTCTTCCAGGATACACACCACGCGAAGCACTTACAATCAGTAAGCTCCACCCTGTCCTCAAGGTGCTTACACCTAATGACAAGTGGGAGTTAAGTACCAGGTGCTAGAGGCACACACAACAAGGTAGTCCCTCCGATCACAATAGCTGTTGACTTTCCTGAGCCGAACTGACAGCGGACTGCAAGCAGGGACCTGAAAGATGAGCAGGGGTGGGCCAGGGGAAAAGGAATCTCACAGAGAGAGGCAACATTGCAGAGCCCTAAAGAGGGAGAGTCACAGTATATTCTGAGAACTGCAAGTCACTGGTTCTGGCTGGGATGTGTGGTGTGTGAAGGAAAGGGGGCAGGAGAAAGCCAAGGGGCAAGTTCACAAGAGGTTGCAAAAGTCAAGTTCAAGAAGTCTGGGCTTTCAAAACAAGATGATAGGAAATTACCAATGGTTGTTATATTGCATATTGTTATCTTCAAAGTAGTTGTTTAGATTACCAGATATAGGCATGTGAAATTGATCAAAAAATTAAACAGTAACTGTCCCTTTCATTAAACCAATAGGAATTAGTACAACTGTCTTACCTATCTTGTGTATATATGTATTTTTCCCTTCCTTCTTTCTTTCTTTTCTCCTTTCCCTCATCCCAGCTGTCCTTTGCTTTTGAGCAGTTTCTTTCCCTTTCACAATATCTATTGTACTTTTTGGATTTTATTTACTCTTTCAGTTTCCTATACTAGGGGGACAATACGATGTTTATACATGCGGGTCTGAGAAATTCTGTATCATTTTTAATGTTTTTCTTTTTACTTTTTTTTCTCTTTTAAAAAATTAAAAGAAAAAGTAGCCCAGGTTTAATTTGCAAAGTGGGAAGCCAAAGAAGGGCCCCAGCTTTGGGATCCCAGCTTTGGAATTCACAGGAGAGGTATCCATCAGCTGAGTTCTGGCTGGAGGGCTGGGCGATGGCACGCACCTGTTTACCACTGAGCTGTGAATGTGCACTATCAGCTCAAGCCAGGGCTTGGGGAGCCTCTGATAGTGGTTAATTGAGCTGGGATGTCACTGACACTGAGTGAAGCCTGACGTTAAGAATGGAGAAGCTAGATTGCTTAATAATAACAGCACTTGCTACTCCTAATGGTGCTTGTAATACAATAGCACTTATAATATAATAATAATATTTGGCATAATGTCTTTTATTCTCATTCTCCCTGTGCTTCACATTCATTAAATGCCAAATACTTCTCTCAGCAGGACCCAGATGTCTCAAGGCAGAGGATCTCTGTAGTACCTGCAGCAGCCTCTGTCTTCCCACAGGGGCTACTTTACAAACCACCACCAGAGGTGAAGGCACGTGTTCTGCCCAGAGCCCCACCCTGGCCAACAAAAGAACATGGTGTTTGTCATCGGCATTATCGGGGGCATCAATGCACTGATTTCCCTACCCCAACTGTTTATAATATCTTCTTCCTGGTCCCTGGCTATACCTCTCCGTGTCTGCCTCTTACCAGTTGGTAGAAGGGAAAGTAAAAAAATTAAACTGATATTCAGAGTTGGTGTGTGTGTGACAGACATGACCCCAAATGATCCTGCAGATACCCCCATCTCCTTGCACACACAAGATCCCTAAGACTGGGCCTGTGATGAGTTTTTCTTCTGTGATCAAGTTGTGTGACATGGCATGTCTGGCCTTAAAGAGGGAGATTATCCAGACAGGCCTGACCTAAGCCTGTAATCCTTTAAAAACCAAGTTTACATTGGCTGATTGCAGGAAAGGAACTCAAAGAGATCTGTGGGCCAGAGGGCTGTACTACAGGGGTTCCTACTGATGACACAGAGCTGTCACAGGGCAAACACCTCAGAGTGGCGTCTGCATGCTGAAAACTGTTCCTAGCCAAGCAAGAAAATAAGAGAAGCCAGTCTTACCTCCTCATCAAAGTGAATTTGGCTAATGACAGGACTGAGCCTGGAAGGGAACACTGTGCTACAGATGCAATCACAGTCTGCGGACACCCTGATTTCAGCCTGAGCAGAGCCCCCATTACACTGAACCACACTTGTGACCTACAGAAGCTGGTGCCAATAAAGGTGCTATTAGAAGCTGCTAAATTTGTAGGAATTTATTACACAGCAATAAAAAACTAACATAGCACAGAAAAGCCAAAAAGATCATTTTGAGAAGACATGGGCTGGCAGGAAAAGGCAAATTCTCACATCTACCATGAGGCTGGAGAACCTCAGACAAGATTCTCACAGTTCTCAGAGCCTCCCTTTCCCACTGTGCAGAACTAGAACACAAGGTTAGTCCGAGGATGGGCAATATTGGATATACTGATTGGTATGGGTCTGGTTACCTTGCTGCCTTCAGAACCAAGAGGGTAACAACATTCCAGCTTGTGGAGATGGGTAGATTTTTATTAACAGATTCTCTTTATTGTGGACAGTTTAGAAATTGCTGCATCTGCAGACAGAAGAAAAGGCCGAGGCATCTCTCACTGAGTTCATGGGACTTCTGAATCCTTAACAGCCCTGTGTCAGAGATCAAGGCAGTCTTCCCTTTTCCAGAAGCGGTACCAGCCGGGTGTGCTGGCAGTCAGACAGGACATTTCCTTTATGCTTCCAGAGACACTGAACCAGAGTGGTCCCCAGAGCCTATTTCTTATTTCAGTTTGATTTATTTCATGTACCCAGTCACCAACACACACAGGCTCAGAAGAAATGAATGAATGAGTGAGTGTGCGCACACGTGTGTGAGTTGGGGGCAGGTACAGGAATAAGTTTCAATTTTTATTACATGCATGGTACACAAAGATCTCAAACTCTGTTCTGGGAGTCCCAGGGGACTTATCTTCACTGTCACGCTGTTTGTCAAATGTCAGCAAAAGGCTTGTCTGACAATTGCATCCTCCAAGGTAAAGCAGAGTTTCTTCACCCCACCAGGGTCTCAACAACCTTGTCCAATGCTTCTTCAGTTCCTACTGCTTTTCCTGCCAATATTCATTCTGTTCTTATATCCCTGACCCCATGTGGTTAGGAATCAAGTGGAGCTGGAAGTTCCTGCCTCACCTTGAATCACCAGATCTCACTGTGAGGCCCAGGTGCCGGTTCCTCCTCCTCACCCAAATTCTGGGAGGGATAAAGGCCTAATTAGTTCATTTCCATTTTCAATGTTCTTGTCTGGTTCCTCTTCAGGATAATTGACAACAATGCCTCATCCCTGCCCCCCTCCCTCAGATGTTCTCATTAATCGGCCTCCGCTGAGAGTAATTCCTGCTATGGGTAGAAAGTAGAAGAAATAAACAGTGTCTCAAATACAGCAGTTCTTGGAGGAGATTCCCATTGGCTTGGGGATGATTTTTTTGGTCACCGGGGCTCCCCAAGGGAAGAGCTCTATCTTTGAGACTTTTTTCTCTTCTCCTGCCCCGACAAAACTTACTGGGGAGTCATAATCCTGCCAGCCAAGAAAGGCACTAGCTTGATTCAAATGCCTCCTGGTCCAGAGCCCTGTGCACAGTCAGAGTAACGAGGGAGAAGTCCAGAAGTTGTGAAGAACAATCACCTCCTCTGAGTGCTGGCAATAAGAATGGTGGACAGAGTGATGGCTGAGGGATACCTAGGGCTGTGGCTGAAATCCATCCATTCTACCTGGCATTTTGGAGCTGGGGCTGTATATATGTCTACTGCTTTATGCTCCTCTCAAGGAATGCTATAGCTCCCTGGCAGCATTCCTGCTCCAGGAAGGAGGGCCTCCTTCCTGGGATCCCATGGTTAGAAGGCTCCCATGGTCAGGGACGGGGAAGACAGACTCATGGGCTCGGAGTAGAGTTCTCCTATCAGATCCTTATGAGTAGCTGTAAATATGAATAGAGCAGGACCAGTTCACTTCCAACATGGGCTATATCTCCCTTCTTTCCCCAGGGAAGCTCTGGTTTATTTCTCTTTTAGGCCAGTGGTGTGCATTACCTTGGAGGAGACAACTGTTGACAGCTATCTAAGTGGTAAGCTCAAGGCCTGGGATTTGTGACAATCAGCCGGGAACAAGAATTTGTGACAAGCTAAAAATGCCGAATCAAGTCCACTTAGGACACATGCTTTTCCTCTTCTGCCTTACACAGGACAAGGGGCTGGGGATTTAGCTCAGCGGCAAAAGCGCCTGCCTGGCAAGCGCAAGGTTGTGAGTTCGGTTCCCGGTACCGGAGGAAAAAGAAATAAAAAAAAAAAAAAAAAAAAAAACAAACACAGGACAAGGAAGTTAGCATGGAGTAGTATGACATCTATTGAAGGTTCTTCCCACTCCCAAAATACTTCCGCCTCCCAAAGTACAAGTGCCATAATTTCCCATACTATTACATTGTGTGGGATGGATGAGACATTGCATGACTATATATTAGAATGTCCTACCCATGCCCCTTCTCTGCCTCCCTAGCTCCTACTGAGTCTTCAAAACCCACCGGTGAGGCCTGCTCTACGAAATTTTCTACCAACTTGCCAAGATAGTCCAGAGCCCTTCTTTGGTGGCCCCATAATACCCTGTGCTGCATCTCTTCATCACTTTATTGAACCTACTTACAATAATCTATTTGGGTTCTTCACTCTTTCCAGCTTGGCCTCATTGAAGGTCAGGACTTTTCCATCACTGGATCCCCAACACACAACACAGTAAGTGCTCACTCACTGTAGATCCAGTGCACGTGAGACCACAGAGGTGGATACCTCTTCTCTCCACCCCTGCCTCACTGTCAGAGCTTACACAGTCATTTTTTCTCCTTAGTTATGTTTCCTCAGCTGACTAGGTTTAGGTAGATGCTCTCAAAAAGAAATTAATGCTGTCACCAGCTATTAACATGTTGGCATGAATTGGATTTTCACATTGGGGAGGTCCATCATCTATCAGGACTGTGAGGAGTGGGTGGGGACATGGGACAGAGGACATATATTTCTGTCACAGGCAAAGGGGAGTAAGAAATCTTGATAGCTCAGAAGACACAGGTACTCCCCCAACTGGGGGATCTGGACAGCTGAGGGCACTGGAGGGATGAGCAAGCCAGATGAGGACACCAAAAACTATTGAGTAGGTGACACTGAGGTCACCTACTTCAGTGAGAAGCAGGTTGAGCAGGGAAATCCATGGAGGCATTTGTTGTATATTCATCTAATCCACAAACTCAACTGTATTTTCGAGTAGAAAGATCTTTTGAGGTCCTCTGTCTTATGCTCAGAGGATAAAGGACTTGTCCAAGATCACACAGTTTTAGTGGGACAGTCCAAACAGGACCTTGGGCTTCTGAGGCCAGCTCCAATGCTGGAAGTCTGGCCACTCTGCACAGCAAACAGCTACCATCTGACCAGAACCTTCCCTTCCTGGCTCCAGCGCCACCTCTGTCTATCACATCTCTTGCTCCAGTCACCCTAGGCACCATGACCTGCCCACAGTCACTCTCCCGCTCTCCTCTCTTGCCCATCCTTCCATAATCAAACCACATCTGTAAACCTTTCTCCAAGCTCCCCAAGGAGCTCTCAATGATCCCTCTTTGGGCTCCCACACCTTGCACTGCTAAACTAAGACCTCACAGAGACACATCCTGCCAGACTACACTAGACTGGTCCTTGTATTCCTTACCACACAGCAGGCACTAAATAGACATTTGCTGTGTATGTGTAGTTGATTTCAGCATTTTCCACAAAGGAGCTGATTAATCATGCTGGCTGGCTCTTTATTTTACAATCCTGTAACTTGGGCCAAGGAGCTTCAAGCTATTGGTCACCATTTCCCCAAGTGCAAAAACAGACAAGCAAAACAAGCCAAAGAAAAACAAAAAAAACCCCCAAAAACCCCGAACGCTCAGTTACTGCCTCCTGAACACTGCATTCTGATTGTCCCAGCACTTCTCCTGAGTGCAGCCCCCTTCTCTAACCACCTAGTTCAGAGGATACACACAGGGTTGGAGTCACTGTTTACTATTAAAATGCTGTTGTGCCTGCGTGTGCCCAGCAGACACTTGTCACTGCCAAACCCGCCACTTCCCACAGTTCACATTTGGTGGGCGTGGTACTTTCCCAGCTCAGAGAGATGCATGGGGTGTGCACTTCATTACTCCACTCCAAGTTGCTCTAAAAACACATTTATTCAACAAAGCATACTGTAGTACACAGAGTAGCTTTCCTAAAGGGCTCCATAAAGCTGAAATATATGGTACTCTTAATAATTTTACAGTAAACTACACTTTAGAATCAATTGCTCTGGCACTAGAAAGTTGTCCAACCGACGGACTGTGGCTCTGGGTTTGTGTTTATGTGTGTAGGAAGTGTGCTTGGGGATGTGCATGCATATATGCTCAAACACCCCAGGAACTATATAGTTCCAACTAGGTGAGAGGCCAAATTTGAAATTTTTCTGATAACAGCTTTGCCGTTTTGGAAAGCTAGAGACAGTAAATCAGGAAACTGAGACCTAAGGATGAAAATACTCAAGGGCAGGGCGGGGGTCCCAGCTGGGCCCAGTGGCATACACCTATAATCCCAGTGCTGTGGGAGGCTGAGGCAGGAGAATGGCAAGTTCAAAGCCAGCCGGGAGGACTTAATGACTTAGAAAGACCCTGTCACAAAAAAAGGACCGGGGATATAGCTCAGTGCAAAGGCCCTAGGTTCAATCCCCGGTTCTGAAAGAGAGGTGGAGAGAGAAAGAGAAAGCAAGAGGGAGGGAAGGGGGAGGCAGGGAGAGAGGAGAGAGAGAGAGAGAGACAAAGAGACAGAGGAATATTTATTAGCAATCCACTGTCTATGATATTCACAAAAATTATATTATGAGATGAGCATTATTGTCTCCATTTTACAAAAGGGAAAACAGGTTAAGTAATTTGAAAACAGAATCGAACAGGTTAAGCAATTTGCCATATGAACATCTAATGTATGGCCGATGCCACACTAAAGCTCAAATCCTCTCTGATCTAAGGTCCAGGCAACTTCAGCTAAACCATGTTTCCATCTTTGGTGTTGTAATGGTTGATGGTGTCAACTTGAGTTAGTAACACCCAACTAAATTGGTTCAGCATAGTTCTGGGTGTGGAAGACACCCCCCTCACCAAGAGAGGATTATTGTCAGAATGCTACAAAAGGGAAATGAAGAAGGAAGGCTTGCTTCTGTTTTCTTTGGAGGAGCTCCAGTCTTCCTTCACCTTGGATGTCATCTCCTGGCTTCCAAAGCAGACAATTCAGCCTCCAGCACTGACCCTTCAGCCTTCTGGTGCAGACCCTTCGACCTCCTGATATAGATGCACAGGGGACACTAAACTGGACTCCAAGCCTGTGACTGGGTCCTTCGGATCTCCAGTCTGCAGACAGACCTTGTGCACTCTTGACTCTGTGGGTGGCCTTGTAAGCTAATCGTGTAAATTCTTATGTATTTGTATATCTTATATTAAATCTGTTTCTCTAGTAAGCACTGACTGATACACGTGTCAACACAATACAGTGATGAAGCTCTTCCAACCTCATGTGTCCAGCGATGGGGACGGGAGACAAGACTAATTTCATAATGATGGCAAAATAAAAATAGATAATAAGCAGTAGGGAGAGAGATCTTTCTCAAATCAGAAGGAGATCAAGAGATGAAGGGAAGGGAGGGAAAAAGGATAAAAAAGGAATTAAGATGTGTTGTGTACCTGTACCAACTCCACACAAGGACTTTACACAGTATGGACTGTGAACAGGTACTAATAAAAATAAAAATAAAAATAAAAAATACTGAAACCTGAAGAGGGGGTTTCTTCTGAAGACCTTTGAGTGCTACTCCATGAATCGGGTGCTGGGTTCTGGCCTCAGGAGGCCTCTTGACTCAGGCAAGGTGTGGTCAGCACAAGCAGCAGCTCTTGGTGACAGGAAGGTTACTCAGCACAGTCAACTTAGCTATCCTTGCATCCTTTTTCTGTTCTGCCTTGATGATTATCCTTAGAGCTAACCCTTAGCCTCAGGTTTTAGAGTCACCCATACTAAGTAGAGCCCCTGAACCTGCCTCTCAGGTCCTGAACTAAACCACCTAATGATCTTCACGGCCTTAATTTCAAATCTGTCCAGGCCAGAATGAGAAGAAGGGCATTCCAGACTGCATAGTTACCAGTTACCATGTGGGCTATAAAAGTGCAGGGCATCCTGGGAGACAAAGACATGGAGCCCAATGATGAAATGCTCTATATCTATCCAAACAGCAAATGTTTACTGAATATCTATTATGCTTCAGTAGGTCATTGGGGTGACAATGATGGACTAGACAGGCTTGCTTGTGCCTTTCTGAGGCTCAGATTTGGAAGGAGGAGTGAGATACAGAAGAAAGAATTCCCACTTCAACGCTACAAAATACAGACACCAACTGCTGTGGGAGTGTGTGACAGCAGACTCAATCTAGCAGTGTGTCAGAGAAGACTTCCTTGGAGAGGTAACATTTAAATGAGACCTGAAAGATGCACAGGAATGACTTGCCAAGAAAGGAACGGAAGAGAAGGGTGGCAGCATTTTCACTTTTTCCTGGAATCAACTATTTCTCCCTCTGTTTGCCCTAGCTCCTCTTTCTGTGATAATTTTAGCTATTTTAATTACTTATGGTTAATCTCCCTGATAAACTTTTGGACAAATAAACATAGCCTCAGATCTGCTTGACAATAAAATGAACCCAGAGGAGGAAGAGGGGCCACACAGATCCATTCTGCCCAAACAAGATAGAGAACGAGGCCTAGAGGAATAATTGCTGTAGGGTTCACCTGGACCTGGTCTGTGGAATCAGTTTCTGAGTTTCCGTTCACCAAACTGCTGGTCCAGTGTTTGGTTTCTATGATGAGGTCTCTGCTGGGGCGGCCCTTCCTCTGCCTTCCAACACGGCATACTCAGCACTCTGCCCCATCTTCCTAGATTCTCCAAGGGAGAAACTCAGAGGTGCCACTGCTTCTATATGCATTCCATAAATGGCAGCCTCCCCTCCTGTGTGGGAGGGCACTCAGAGCCGGGCACTCTGGGCAGCGTGGGGAGGCAGTGAAACAGCAGTGGTGGCATGCCACCTGCAAGGCTGAGAGCAGCCCAGTGGCCACCAGATTGCACAGCCTTCTGCTCCTAGGGCATGATGATTTCCCACCGTTCATTCACACCACATGACCTTTGATCTTTACCCTTAAATCTCCACACTTCTCACTGCCAAGGCAGCTGCTCCCTCCTATGGCACAGCACCCATCTGTGCTCTGTGACAATAGATCCGGGTGATTTTTATCTTTTCTATTAGGCACTGATCGAAACTCTCCCTGGGTTCATTAGTAGCTGGATAATCCCTCCAGATTTATTAGCTCAAATGGAGCTTCCTCCTTCACCTCTTCTCTTCAGATAGTATCAGCCACCATCACTGTCTGAAAGGCAGACAGTGCTTTGCCCAAAGGCCCTTAATTTTTCAAGTCCTCTATTCAAACTTCCATCAGTCTTATGGAAAAAAAACTTCCCTCACCAAATGTGGAGGCCGTCTGGAGGACAGAGACTCCTTTTCAGACTGGAGATTGGAAAAGCGCAGTGCACCTGTTTCTCTCCTGGGCATGTCCCACCCAGATAAGAGCACTCCAGGCACAGACAAGGGAGCTGGCAACCTTAAAACTAAGTGGCAACCTCCACTTTTAGGATCCATTTTCCTTTAAACAGCCAAGGCTGGGCTAAGAAGTAACTGCTTTTCTAGCATGTACAAAGGAGATGTGTGATAATGACTAAGAATTGAATGCAGCAGAGAATGTTTCCTGATCACTAAATCTGTTTCCTCTTCTCCCTGGACACACAGCTAGACTACGTCACCCAGCTGCCTATAAGTTCCAGCCGGAGGAATTGTGAGAAGTGATACGTGCTGTTTCTAGTCTTGATCCACAAACCTGTGTGTGGTCCTCCATGTTTTTCTCCACTTTGGGTCTTTAAGTGGAAACGTTTATGAGCTAGCAAAAACTGGGCCTCTGAATAACCTGGTGGAAGGCCACCCATTGATTGGGAACACTGTTTTGCGATTTCAAATAACTGATATACAGTTGGTCAGTTCTCTGCCTCTATGGGATCCTCATGCATGGATTCAACCACTTCCAGATCAAAAATATTCCAAAACAAGTAGGTCTGTACTGAACATGTAGAGACTTTTTTTTGGTCACTGTTCCCTAAACAATAACTATTTACTTAGCATTAAGCATTAAAAGTAATCTAAGATAATTAAAAGTATATGGGAGCAAACATAATGCCATTTTATGTAAGTGACTTAAACATTTACAGATCTGTTAATCAGCAGGGCTCCTGGAACCAGTCTCCAAGAGACTGACCCTCCAAGAGGGTCAAGGGTATTTCCACCGTGTAAACCTGGGTAATTTGGGGGTTGGTCATTTACAACAGCTGGCACTACCCACTAGATATAACTAGTGTTATCAACAGCCAGTTTTTAATTCTTTTTTTTTTTTTTTTTTTTTCCAGTACTGGGAATTTTTTCCGGTACTGCGCTTGCCAGGCAGGTGCTGTGCTGCTGAGCTAAATCCCCAGCCTCTAATTTGTAATTCTTAACAAAAAATTTTAAAGATAGATATTATTCACATCTTATCTATGAGGAAACCAAAGCACAAAGAACCCCAGAGGTACACAGCTCATCATCTCCTGAGCTGGGGATTATCACCTGTGCTGAGTGGTTGTAAAGACACCAGCTACTTTCTCTTATTATAAAGCTTCTTCAGCAGCAGGACCTGCAACTATGGTCATGTGGTCTTGCTTCCTTCAATCTGTGAACTCAAAATGGAAATAAGAAACATATCTGAACACTTCACACATATTATTTTTTAAAAACCATGAAAAATAAGTCTTGGTAAGATTGTGGTGAAACTTGAACCCATGTACAACGCTGATGGTAATTAAAATTGGTAGTTATTCTAGAAAACAGCTTGGTGGCTCCTCAATAAATTAAAGATATAATGACTGTATGATCCAGAAATTGCCCTCGTACACATAAAGCTAAAAAGACTGAAGGCAGAGACTTGAACAGATATTTGTGTATGTTCAGAGTAGCTTGGTTCACACAGCCAAAAGCTGAGGCAACCCAAGTGCCTGGGGATGGATGAATGGAGAAAAAGTATGATGCACACAAACAGTGGTATGTTACCCAGGCTTAAGAAGACAGGAAATTCAAACACATGGGTGAATCTAAAAGACATTAATCTAAGAGAAATAAGCCAGACACAAATGGATAAGTATTATGTAATTCCATTCATATGAAGCGCACTGTTAAATTCATAGAGAGAGTAGAACGGTGGTTGTCAGGCACTGGAAGCAGAAGGGAATGGGGAGCACCTGTTTAATATGCAGAGGGCTTCAGGTTGGGAAGATGGAAACCATCCTGGAGATGATGAAGATGATGCTTACACAACAATGTAAATGCACGTGGTACCACTGGAAGGTGTACTTCAAAAATGGTTAAAATGGTCGTTTTTGCTATGAACATTTTGTTTTCATTTGTAAAACATTTTACTATGGGAAAATGCAAACATATACCAAAGAAAACAAATAAATGCAATACACTCCATGCACCGAGTATATTTGCTATGTATATTTCATTGGAATAAAAATTTTTATAAAAATGAAAGGAGGGTCTGATACTTGCTACAATGTGGATGAACCTAGGAAACATTATATTAAGTAAAATAAGGCAGACACAAAAGGAGAAGTATTGTATGATGCCACTCGTATCAGATGACTAGAACAGGCAAACTCATAGAGAAGAAAGAAGAGTAGAAGTTGCCAGCGCCTGGGGGACAGGGAATGGGGACAGGGAACCAACAGGGTTGTTTCATGGCAGTTTCTGTTTAGGTTGAGGAAAGGTTTTACAAATAGACAGTGGTCATGGTTGTATAACAATGTGAATGTATTAACGCCACCGAATTGTGCCCTTAAAGATATTTAAAATGGCAAATTTGATGTTATGTATTTTACCACAGGAAATAAGGGAAGGAAAGGGGTGAGATGGAGGAAAGAAGGAAGGAAGAAGGGAAGGGCAGTCACACTGAGTGGCTTCTGGGCAGGATCCTGTTCTCTGGGTTGCACATGTATCTATGTCTATGTCTTTTGTAGCTTAGCCCAGTAATTTTGTTTTCCTTGTTTGTCCCTCACTTGGGTCTATCCTTCACTTTGGCCTAAACTCTGGAGCTCTTACCTTGATCAGCCAGCCAGGTCGTGCTTCCTCCAGGGCCCTCTCTATGTGCCTGACTTCTGGCCATGTACACATTCAGCTCTCAATGCACCTCTCAAGTTCTAGTACTTTGGACTCTGTGCTCCCTGGGCTCCCACCTTAGCCAGGTGCTAGTCTCACCTGTTCATCAGGGATGTGCTCTGTGGGGAATGATGCTGGATCCACGAGAACCAGAAACCAGGGGAAGAAGCTGTTTCACTGATCAAACTAACTGAAACCCCGTCAAATAGGTAACATGAAAGATGGACATTTGTTCGCTGTTCACACTGACTGGGTGCTTTAACATCCACATACTTCCATTCGCAGGTCTCCTCCTCTGCAGAGTCTGTCCCTGTATGCGGGTCTCTCCCCACCTGCTACAATGTCTCTTCACTGCCTGACAACACATCCTATCACTGGGCTGAGCCTTTCCAGGATCCACAGGCTGACTTCCCTGGGCTCCTCTAGCTCCTCCCTGGTTCTGCTGTGACAACTGCAGGGCCTCCACAGCAGCCTCAGCTGCCTCTGGCTCAGCTCCCCTTGTGTCAGTCCTCTCTGTCACTCCAGGCCAGAGCTGGTATGCTCACCCTCTTTGTTGCCTAAACTGCGACAGGGAAAGAAACTGGCTTCTGTAGGGCCAAATGAATTGATTGGAGGTCTGACTCATGATGGATCATTTCATCCCAGCTCCTCTGATGGGTAATCAGCTGATCAAATCTAGAGCAGTCAACCTAATTCAGTCATTACAGATGGCCTAAATCAATCAGCTTTCTTAATGCCTGGAGAGGAGTGAGGTATGGGAACTTGGTCAATTACTCAGTAATTAACAACACAAACTCTGCAATGATAAGTTCACTCATGCACAATCACTGAGCTATGTAGTTGTATTCATTCTCTGGAAATAAATAAAGCAGCATTTTTTGGACTTGTTTTTACAGGCCATTAAACGCTGGGCAGAAAAATATGCATCTCCTACTCCTTTTAGTATATGAGAAGCAAAAATAGAACTTTTAAAAATAAGAACTTCCCTTTGCTGAGTTCATATTGCAAGCCAACTGCCAGTTGTATATTTCTCCTGAGACGGGTACTATTAGTGTTCACCTATGAAGAGGTCACTGAGGCTCAGAAAGGTTAAGCAGCCTGCACAGGATCACAGAGCAGGTAGGTAGTTGAACTAGAATATTGGATCTGTCTACCTAATGCTAGGGTCTGTGCCTTTTTTGGTTCACCATGGTGGTTTTCAAACAGCTGATCTGCACCAACGTCACAATTCAGAGAGATGGGACATGATGGGGATGCCTAAGAAATTCAGAGAAGGAATAAACAAGAATGAAAGCCCAGGTGGCATCTGTGTTTGGAGGAAGGGACTGCAGAAATGCAAAAGATAACTCATTCTTCTCTATAAAGCTGTGGCTGTTTGGATGGAATGTCAAAAGTATAGTGAAGACCTCAGGAAGCTGGAGATGCCAGGACTGTGGAAAGTCTGCCAACAAAAGCTGCAGCTCAATAGTGAAGCCAGCCCCAGAGAGAAACTCTATGGTCTACAATCAGCAATGCTGTAGGGGCCGGGCTTGCTGAGCACTCTGGAACTCAGATCTCACTACCATGTGTCCCAGATGCTGGATAAAGGGCTGCAGGATAGAATATTTGTCCTGCTAGGTTTTAATCTTCTTTTGGTCCAATTATTTTCTATTCTCCAATTCTCCCCTTTTGGAATAGAAATGTGTACACTGTGCCACTATACCCTGGGATTATGTGACTTGTTTTTTACTTGTCTGAAGGCTCAGAAAAGTCTTGGATTTGAGCTTTTAAAAAACACTGAAACTATGAAGAATTTGTGGAAGGGATTGTTACATTACTTGTTATATGCAGGATAGCTGTATTGTTAGGCCAAATTATGAACTTATTATTGTCTTTATTTGCAGATTAAATACAACTTAAGGAGATGTGCTTTGGCATCAAGTTGCCAGGGTAAGGGATGTGGTGACTAGGGTGAAGTGTCAGCTTGATTGGCTTGGGATCCACCCAGTGGATAGATGCAGCACACTTCTGAGTGTGTCTGGATGGACAGAGGCATAAACAAGGCCCACGTCTGATCCCTGACTTCTTTTACTTGAACACTACCCACCTGCTGTGCTTCCTGACCACTGTGAACCTAGCAGCTTTCTTCACCATGCCCTTCTGCCTTGATGTTTCTGTCTTAGAGCCTACTGACCTTGGACTGAATCCCCTAAAACTAAGAGCCTAATTAAATCTTTCCTCCTTTAAATTGTGGGTGTCAGATATTGTGTCTCAGTGTCAAGAAAACTGACTCCTTCTCTGGTCCCAAACTCCAACTGCAATGGGGCAAGAAGAGTGGCTCTAAAAAGAGCCATGACCCTTCTAAAAAGCCAAGGCACTAATGAGAAGCTCATCGAATAGTCCTTAACCAAATGATTTTTGCCAACGGTTCTGCTTCTACCTTCTTGACTATTATTCAACCAGCATTGTCATATAGTTACTCCTCTGATTTCCCCCTTGCAAACTCACAAACTATGTGAGTCTTTTTAATTCCAGGCTCAAAACACTCTCTGAGGCATGCTCCCAGAGCGATTCCCATTCTGTGCCCACTTGAAAAGGAGGCAAGCTCTTCAAAAACTGGAAACTATCATAGTGTTGTGTTAAAAAAATACAATGCCTTGGAAACATATAGCACTTCGAGGTTTGCAATTTTTTAAAAATTTTTAATGGTACTAGAGACTGAACCCAGAGTCTTTGCACTGACCTACATCCCAAGCCCCTGCCCCCTACTTTTTGAGACAGTCTCACTAAATTGCTAAGTTGCTGTCTTGGTTACTTTTCTCTTGTTGCTGAGACAAAATACCCAACATCCAAAGTTAAAGGGAGAAAAGTTTATTTAGCTCACAGCTTGTGGATGCTTCAGTCCATAATCAGCTGGCTCCAAGGGCAGAGTGGCATGGCAGGGGGGCAACAGTTCATGGTAGCAGAAGACAGCAAAAGCAATGAGAGAGAGAGAGAGACACAGAGACAGAGACAGAGAGACAGAGAGAGAAAGAGAAAGAAAGAGAGAGAGAGAGAGAGAGAAACCTCTTTCTGTCCCTTATATGGTATGCAGGCTACCTGCCCTAGGGTGGGTGCTGCACTCACACCATTAATCCCAGATTTGGACCATGAATCAATCACAAACTCTAGGCTCAACTGCCTCTGAAAAGTCCCCCCCTACGGCCCCCGCTCAACTACATGAGGCTTGAGGGGGATGTCCAGACACAAAGCGTAACAGTTGCCCAGGCTGGGCTCAAACTTGTGATCCTCCTGCCTCAATCTCCTAGAGTGGTGGGATTACAGGCATGTTTCACCATGTCCAACTGACAGTGCATTTTTACTCAGAAAATTGTGGTTAATCCCCATAACAATAGTTTTGGTTTTTGGTATTTGTTTTCAAAATGAGTAAAATGAGGCTCTGAGAGCCAATGTGACTTACCCAAGGTCTCAGAGTGAGCACGGGGCAGAGTGGGAACTGGACCCTGAGTATCCTGCTTTTACAGGCTAGTGCTTTTTCTACTACTTAACATCATCACCACCATTCTTATTTCTGACAGGGGGAATGGTGACTTGTAATATGTACAATGCTGCCTTCTTAAAATCTCCAGCCAAGCATGTCCATCTGACTTCTGATTATTGTCACTGAAGCCCATATTCTGAATGACTGCCCTCGCCATTCCATCTCCTAAATTGTCTGTGGCTCCAGGCCACCGAGATCCTCCCTCCTCCGCTGAGTTGGCTGCCTAAGGCAGGGGGCCTCCCCAAACACTAGCATGGTGCAGGTAGCCCCTGCTCTGCCTTTTGTCCCTCCTTCTCCCAGGCTCCCCAAATGGAGCACAACTGTACTTTAATCTCTCTTTACTCTTCTGCCAATTTGCCCAGGCTGCCCCAGATGCCTCCTTACTTTAAGCAAATGCTTTTTCATTGCTCTGGGAATAGCCTAATCCTTTCCTCCTCTTTAACATGTTAATGTTCTGATTTACAGCAGCAGTGGTAGACAGAAAAAAAAAAACCAAAACGGTAAACAAAGACATTCATTCTGTTTCACATTGTGAAGGGTGCAGGAGGGCTAGTGCTGATGTTTTATTACTGGATGTGAGGGTGCCCTCTTGGAGAAAGTTCTGCGTGCTGTGCACATACACTATGTGTGGCCATCTTCTTTATGCATTGCTGGACTTCAATAAACAATCCCACACAGGGCACTAGCAGTCTTGTGGGAGAGAACTACAAGAATTGAAGCAAAGGGGGATGACTTTCCTATTACTCTCATCTTCAACTTGGGTCAGTACCTGGTATACAGCAGGTGCTCAGAAGCACCTCTGGGTGAAGGGATCACCTAATCAAGTGATTTATAAGAGAAAATAAACTTCTTCTCGAGTGACCATTTAGAACAGCACTGTTGGTAACAGCCCAAAATTGGAGACAACAAAAATGCCTCTCACTTGGTTAATGGTTGAACAAATAGCACATGGGTACCAAGAAACACTGCTCATCAACAAAAATGTAACAACTTGTGTGGATCTCAAGGGCATTACATAGACTGTGAAAAAAAAAGCCAACCTCAGGTCATGCATTGTATGGTTTCATTTATATAACAATCTCAAAACTATAAAATTATAGAACTTAATGGTTGCTAAGGATTGGGGATGGTGAGAAAAGGATGACAGGTGCGACTATAAAGTGGTAGCATGAGGAAGGTCTTGGCAGTGACCAAACCGTTGTGTATCTGTGTACTTTAATGGATCTGCTGTTCTGATGTCCTGGTTATGATGAGGCACTGTAGTTACATATGATGTAGCTACTGGAGGAAACTAGGTTTAGGGTACATGGGACTACTCCTGCAACTTCCTAGGAATTATGTAATTATAAAAAGTTATATTTTTTAAAAAGCTTATTTTCTGAGGCCACTCCTACCTTCTCCTTGACTGTGTCTGTATGTCACAATAACTTTCACATTTAATGCTTTACAATTTCAAAATGCTTCCACGCAGATTAAAGATCACTCTTCAGAATCACAACAGCTCAGTAATGTAACTGCTCGTACCTCCATTTTACAGATAAAGACACCAAAGCTCAGTGGTTCACTGAAGGGCACATAGGGTATCTGGCAAAGTTAGTCCTTAAACCTGATTCAATAAAATCTACAGATTTTAGCTTTTTCAACTGCAAAATAAGGGGATATAGCTAAGATACAGCCTCTAGATGTGTGTTCAGTTATAACACGCATGCATACTTCTCGTACCCTGGCTTCCCTACATCTGAGTTACCATGGGTCGGGGGTTGGTGAGTTAGAGACCAGACTCCAAGTCACTAATGGAGCTACTGAGGAGGTTCACTCATCATTCTACTGTCCAGAAGAGTCCATGCTACATAGCTAGTGGCATTTGAATGGAAACATTAGAATGCCCAAATTTCCATTCCTTCAAGGCTTGCAATAGCTGGGATGTGAATCCCAGTGGGCTCATGGATTCATATGTTTGTAGAATGCCTGGTTCTTGGTTGGTTTCTGCTCCTCTGCCTCTATTTGCCCATATCCTATCTTCTGGGCTGCATCCCATCACAATCCATTAAACCTGACCACTGACAATACTCTATACACCAAGGAAGCAAGCTATGAAAATGTCTTACCAGATTAGTGAAGATGTATGTGTAATAGGCTGACACCATCCCTAGTTCAGCTGCCTGCAAAGCAAAGAGAAGGAGATTAGATAACAAAAACTCACTGGCAGCAGAAGAGCAGTGAGTGCTCCAAGGGGCTCCAGTTTCTCTGGGCCACCACCTGCAGCACCAGGCAGAGTAGGACATCTTTGTTAAGTCTTATACTACCCTTGATCTTGGAGGATGGAGCTCAGAAACACTGATCTCTAGAGCAGGTGCTTCTGCCTCCCCTCTACTCCCTACCCCTGCAAGGACACTCACAGTAGCTCATGTTCTCGTGCACAACACAGTCTCATGGGTATAATGGATATTATGGGAACCAAGATGGCTTCAAGAGAAATGAAGTAAATAAGAAAAGAGACTTAATTATTTCCACAACTGTTAACAAACAATATCAATGGCTGGCATTTACCCACTGTGCAGTGTGTGCCAGGCTCTATAAAGCATTCTACATGAATTAACCATATGAAGTAGACCCTATTATTCTTCCTCCACTCCCATGTTCCAGCCAAGGAAATGGACAGGACAACAGGCTAAGTCACACAAGGTCACATGACTCACACTGGAAAAAGATGAAATAAAAGCCAGCAGTTTAATCTCTGTGCTTTTAACCACGCTATATTCTCCTTGAGGACTATGGTGTCAGCGGAACTGCACACACACACACCTCCTTAGAGACTTGGCACAGATAAAAGAGTCTGTCAGCTATAGGCAATGCCCAAGTGAACTCTAGTCGTGGGGATGCAAGTGAGATTCATTCTGCATTTGCAGTAATATAGGAAACAAGTGAATCATTTGCAAACTTTGGTCGTTCACTTGTAACGAAGAGCAAGTTGCCTGTGACATGCTTCACCCGTGATCACAGCACAGGAACACGGTTGAGAACTGTGGCTTTTGAACAGGCTCCCTTTTGTCTGATCTCTGTACCTATCATAAATACCCCTGACCAACCTTCCTTGTCAGTGTGCCTGGCTTTGAGTGTGACAAGTGCTACAGAACCGACAAGTAGATCAGGTAAATAATGAGCCCGCTCTCTCCAGGGCCCTCATCCTGTCTGACAGTTGGTTAGATTTTCATAATATATCCAGCAGCTCCAGGCCACTGGGAGAGCATTCTTGTCATGACTGTTGAGGTCGATGGAGAGACAAGACCAGGGATGACTGCATTTCCTCTTACATAGAGTTTATCTCCCAAGGAACTCAAACAACTTTGTGAGCACTCTTCTAGGATCCCTTCTAGCCTCCTTGAGAAACAGACTAGGGATTCTATCACTGTATCCCGATGGGCAGCTGAAGTGCAGAAGGGCTTAGTGACAAGGACAAGATCACCCAGAGGCCAAAGCCTCTGTGGTAAGGCTCCTTCTTCTGCTAAGCAAAGCTACACTCCTCCTCTACTCACAAGACAAAGACACTCGTCCTCCATGCCCCACACACTCACATTGTCCATAGAGAAGGCAGCTGCCTCTCACACTGCCTCGACCCATGAGAGCCCACTGATGCAAGGGTGGGCTGGGGTGGGAGGGGCCACAATGGTTAAAATCCATTTTGTGAAATCTGCTGTCCTAAAGATAAAAGACAAGAGATTCTTGGTTTTAAAAACCTGAATTCAGGGTAAACATGGAGTTCGTTGCAGGAACAGCCGCTCAATAAAGTAGGGGATTACTCCATAAATCCTCCTGAAATCAAGAGATGGCAGAGCGCTGCCAAGCTAAGGGGCTTGCGCCTACGTGCACACAGAGGCTCCCAGAGCCCCTGGAGAGCCTGCACACTCACAGTTTCATACACTGAGTCCAACCTTGTGGAGGCCCCAAAGCCCCCAGGAACCCCCAGAGGGAGAAAAATGGAGCCCCAGGGACGCCTGAGGAGTGTGCAGATCTGCCTGCCTGGGGCCACTAGGACATCAGACAGGAATAAAGAAATGCGGCTTTGCTAAAGTCTTGCAGCTCATTGATCAGTTTAGCTCCAAAGACTCAGAAGCTGGGAGCAGAGAGGGGGCTCAGGAAAGATGGCCATAGGGCACCCAGCAGAACTGTCTGTTAGTGAGGGTCATTACAGGCAGAGTTCCCTTCCAAGCAGAGCTGCAGAAAAACAAAAGAAGAAAAGAAAAAGAAACAAGAACAAATCCATAAAGCATTCTTAACAGAAATTCTCAGTATTGGCAAGGGTGCAGTAAGAAACCTATAACCTGCTGCTGTGAGTGTAAACTGTGTCTGACTTCTAAAAGGCAATCTGGCAAATCATCCCCAAATCCTTACAAGTATGCATACCTTTAACCCGGAATTCTACTTCTAGAAATTTACACCAAGGAAATATTCATGAATCCGCATAAAGATTTATGTACAAAGATGTGCATCTCGGCACTATTTATTACAGCAAAAGATTGGAAACAACCTGTTTCTCCAACAATAAAAGGGTTGGTTAAATAAATTATGGGACATCTATATGATAGAAAATGATGCAGCCATTAAAATATTTGCAGAAAAATATTAAATGGCTGGGAGAAAATGCATGGCAGATAATTAAGTGAAGGAAAAAAGGCAATTTGCAGAGAAGTTTGTGTGGGGTGGTAATTTTGGGGAAGAGATGTCTAAAGCACAAAGGCTAGACATCAAAATTTAAGAGTGGGAAACTCTGGGTGATGGGATTGTGAATGATATTTATTTTCTTCCATGAGCCTTTGAAAGTAGAAACTTCAAAAATTGCAATAACTAACTGGTCACGTTACTGCAGTAGGGGAGCCCAACTTCGTATGGGAATCATGGAATAATCCTGTGAAAAGAGCTGATGCCCAAGGCTCCCACCCAGGGGCTGTTCAGGTAAACTCTGGCCATTTTCTGCAAGGGGGAAGGGACTTACCTACATCTACTAAGCTGAAATTCTCTCCCTATTCCCCACCTCGCCCAAGGATGACACTCAGCCCTTGAAACCTAGAGCAACTTTTCCATCCTTAATAACTCCACTGATGATAGACATAAGAGAATACAGAGAAAAAGGATGAAAAGAGAAAAAACGATGCCTCTGAGGTGTGTGTGGGGAGAGCTGGGTGTGACTGAGTTGAGTATACATGAAGACAGTCGTGGCTTTTGTGCAATGGAAATTACTATAGCAACAGGCTGAAGGGATGGCTCTCTACACTGAGAAGAACTCATCCAGGTCACTTATTAATTCTCAGACAAAAACTAGCAGAGAAGGGGAAGATGGGAAGGAAGGAGAAAGGGAGGCTGAGGAAAAGACAATCACCCAAGTGTCTACCAGGCTCCTTACAGCTTGGCAGAGGCTAACTAGGAGCCTTCCTCCCCCAGTGGATGATGGCAGGTTGTGTTTAAATGTGCAATTAAAATGGCAATAGAAGAAGCCAATGTGCCTGAGAGGTTGAGGGAGCTGCTGAGGAGCTGGGGAAGAGCCTAGAAGCAGAGCTTGCTCTCTCTGGGGTGGCAAATCTAGCCCAGGCTCCAGCCCAGCTGAGCAACTTACCCACTTCCCAGCTGTTTCCAGGGGTTTGTCCAGAGTGCAGCCAGCACTACCCCCACAACCCTCTCAACTCCCTACCCCTTGCCAGGCTTTGCTGAGCATTCTAGTTTGGAAGTGTCTATGTCCTGACTCCAGGCTGTGCCTGCTTTGTCTCTGGAGCACTGGAGAATTTGCCTGGCTTGCCGGTGGAGAGCTACACAGGCTCCACTTCTCACAGGGCTGGGCTTGGACAAATCTGCTCATTTCCCAGAGCCTCGGTTTGTTTGTCTGTAGGATGCAGACAGCATACCTACCTCTCATCATCACTGAGAGCACTATTTCAGGAAATGACAAAGAAGTGCTTTGTAAACTGCTGAACACAGCATCTGGATTAAAGACAAGGCTGACAGAAACACACACTGGTGTGAGTATCCTGGCTGCCAATATATGCAGCTACTTCTGTGGCATGGAGCAAGTAAGCTCCACCAGGAAACACAGGGAGAGGTTGGTCAGGGTCAAATCCTGCTCAGGGTTGAGGACAGACCTGGTTCAGAGATGCTTGAGGCAAGGCGGGTGGGAGAGAAGATGCTCTGCACCCGCCAGCACACCCCACCCCCTGCAGTTGGGTCCCACCTTCAGCAGAATGGTGTGGGACATGGAGGCGTTCGCATGGATGATGATGGTGGCTGTCTTGTCGTCCCGGATCTCTTTGAGGAGTGGGGTGGGGTCCCGGGTGTCATCCAGCATCCTGACAGAGAGTGTGTCCTTGGAGATCAGGAATTGCCGCAGCAGCTTCTCTAGGTTTAAAAGGCCTGGAGAAAGAGAGACAGGAGGAAGTGCCTGAGGGTCCACAGTGTTGCCTCAACAGACCCTGGAACCAAAAAGGATGCACAGGTGCTGGGGCTGGTACTGGGGTCTCAGACAGTGCTGAGGAGCCATAACATAATCTGAGCAGGTTTCCCGGCTCCCTGGGATTTCAGTTACCCCATCTACACTAAGAAGAAAGCTCAAAATGTCTTATCCTCTCCCTGAGTCACTGGGGAGCTCCCTTTTAAAGAAGAGCTTGAAGTTTCCCTCGTGAGGCAAGACAGTCACCACAGTGCACCCAGTGGCAAAGAACTGGGTTCAGAGACCACCAGGTCCAGGTTCCTTTCCCTACTTCCCTGACCCTTGCATGTTGCCTTGGTTTCCCCATCTCAGTAAGAGCTTTAACAGCAGTAGCTCTCAGGGAGGTGTGAACATTAAGTAAGGCAGCATGCAAAGAACTCAGGCACCTAGTAAACCCACAAAAATGTCCAGTAAGTCTCTAGAAAAGCCTTTGTTTTCATTTTAGAGGTGAGGGAGGAGGTTCCTCAAGATCCCAAAGCTCAGAAAACAGGTCTAGTGAACCTCTGAACTCCTCAGAGCTTCATGGCTGCATTAAGAGAAGGTATTATTATGATCATAAAAGAACAGGTTTTCAGCTACACTCCAGCAGGCAAGACTCACACAGTGAAAACGAGACTGTGCACTAATGCCATGCATTCTCTCCCTCCCCTCCTCCACCCCTGGTTACTTGCTGCCTGGAAGCTGCGGTGGGAGGAGTGGGCCCTGAATGATGCCACTGAGAGGAGAGGGTCTTCATGTGACCTTGGTTGTGGAAAGGCAGGCTAGGGAGAGTGTGTGCGTGCGTGTGTGCATGTGTCTGAAGGGTCACCTTCCAGGAAAGCAGCAGCCTCAACTCTGATAGAAGGAGGGTGGTAGGCATTTCCTCCCAAAGCAATGACATGAGTAACATTTATCAAACACTTGTTATGTTCCAGCTAATGCGCTAAAATTTTTACATGCCCTATCTCATGTAAATCTTTGCAGTGGTCCTCTAAATACTAAAGGCCCCAGAAGTAGGAGGCTGATAGGAGCTGGGGAGGTGAGTCACTCACCATACATGCTGTGGATTGTGGAACAAAGGCTAATTTCCAACCATTCAAAGGTTCCCAGGCTGCCAATTTCCACACTGGCTAGTAAAATCCCCAATTTGAAGGTGTCTCCATCCTTCTGATTCTCAAGGATCAAAAGATGATCGAGAGGGGACATTGAAGAACATCCACCTGCCTTCTCAGGTTACAGAGATGAAATGACTTTCCCGGCCACACAGAGACACAAGGACACAGCTGGGGCCAGAACTCACACTTTCTGATCTCCATCCCACTCTCTTTCCAGGAGACTATCTTGTCTCTTAGGACAAACTGAGCAGGGGGCAACAGGCTTAGTGACTGGAGAGGCCCAATGACACATCTGGGGACTTAGGGAAGGAAACTTTGTGTTTGGTGGCTTTTGCTGTTCTTGTGTTTTGTTTTAACAAGAAGAAGGACCAGCGTTGGAGAGGAAGAGCCTATCATGGGGTGACAGGAAGGAACACTGACCTTCCTGCACTGTTTTGAGAAAGCTTTCCAGGCAGCTGGCAGCTGTGGCAGGGAGGAAAGAAGCCCCAGGTGGGCCTGTTCTTTACAGAGGTTGCACAAAGAGTCATGCTGTGTGAGCCAGGAGATGGAGTTGGCCTTTCCTCTGTTCTAGGCAATATCTCTGCAGAGACTTGCAATCCTCACCTCTGTCTTTGCCCCTACAGCCCCTCCCCAAAGGACCCCATCTATAGTGGCCCTGATGCCTCGGGCACTTCTCAACCCTGAACCAGAAGGTCTGGATTCATGCTCAGAGTCAGCCCTCACAGGCTACATAATCTTGAGAGACCATCTAACACTCTGAGGCTCCATTTTTCATCTGTGAAGTTGATATATGAGGGTGAGAACCCCAAGACTGTGGGAAACATGCTGGGAACTGGTTCAGGCTGTCTGCATGTCATTGGTCCTGTATTTACTTATCTTCCAAGGAGCTCATGGGCAGGCGTAGAGAGGCAGCCTTCTCCACTGTCTGCTCAGCCACACTCACTCACTGACCCGTCCTGAACGCAAAGCCAAGCAGTGGACAGAGCAGATGGGCCGGATTCAGTTCCTGCCCTCAGGAGCTTGGAGTCCTTGGATACACAGCTAAATTCACAGCAAAGTTCAAATCATATTCCTATTTTCTCTGGCAGCCTGATATGTTCAGTCTCCTTTGGCCTATATTAAGTAGCGTATTCACTGCACCTTCCTCAGAGATGATGTCAAAAGCAACTCCTGCTTGGACAAAGGTCAAAGGGTCTGACTCAAAAGACACCAGAATCCAGGGGAGGCCACAGAGGCAGTGCTCCTGGGGCCTCTGCCATCTCCTGGGCATGCTGGGGTTGAAGCAGCAGCATACCTGGAGGGAGTAAACAAGAGAGGGGTGATGCGGTGAACCCCATGAGTCCTGGTGTGCAGTATGGAGAATCTTTGGACCCTAGCTGGGAAAGAGGCCAAAACCCCTGGGATTCTTCAAACTGGCAATGAAATTCAGTGGGACTATTCAAGCAAGCCCATGGGAGGACAGCAAGATTATGCTCAGCATGGTGATGACTGATGAAAGCATCCCAGGGACCCTTTATTCCTTAAAAACTTGAGGGTGTGATGCACTTCCACGAAAAGGGAGCTGCCCCACACATCTGATATCCTGGAGACTGTGCTCTAATCAACCCCAGCCTGCTACCTCCTTGGGGTGCTCTGTTGCCCTTTAAACAAGAACAGTGTAGTCCTCCATCCCATCTAGCACCCTGCTGTTCAAAGAGGCAGAGTAGGAGAGATCAGCAGCCAGTCCTGGGGGAGGTGTGCGGCCCACCCAGAACCACCTATCAGAGAGCCAGCCTTTTCCCCAACCTCTTTTCTTATACAACAAAGAAAAAGCACAATATCAGGACATGAATGCAACTCCAGCATTGCCAGGCAGGTATTGTGGCAACACAGCACTTTTGTGTTTATGTCTGTGAAATCTGAACTACTACACTGCCGGGAGATTGAAGGGGTGTTAAGGGGTGTTAAGGGCACCTGTCACCCAGAAGGGGCTCAACAAATCCTGTTTCCCATTCACTCCCAACCCCATCTCCTCCCTGGAAACATCTCTCCCTTCTCCAATCTTTACCCACAGCTCACTTCTCTAACTCTTACAGGATTTATTATCCATCCCCCCCAAATACAGCCCTTGGCTATAAACCATATAAAATATTTGATAACATGGAGATGCTTCTCAACTTACAATAGGGTTATGTCCTGAGAAACCTATTGTAGGCTGAAAATACCGTAAACTGAAAATGCACTCAACACACCTAACCTACTGCACATCCCAGCACACCAGAGAGTATGGGCTGATTCTCCTAATGACTGTGTGACTGTCTGGGGGCTGTGACTTGCTACCACTGCTCAGTGTCACAGGAGAGTATGAGACTGCATATTGCTAGCCACGGAAAAGATCCAAACGCAAAACTCCACGTCTGGTGTCTATTGAATGTGCATTGTTCTCGCACCATGGTGAAATGGAAAAACTAAGCCAAACCAAAATAAATTGAGGACCATTTGTAGACCTTTGTATGTATTATTTATGTGTGTGATTGGTCCATGAATTCTTTCAGTTTTGAATATCTCTGCATATCCTTCATACAGGCAAGGTGCACAGTGCTTGCTTGGCCTGCACTGAACTACAAACTGTGAAGGATTAAAAAGGCTCTGCATCCTAATCAACCAGGGGAGCAGCCGTGCCGGGCGAGGGCTGTCACCTTGTCACTAGGGGAGAGCTGAAGGAAGGGACACTGGCTGAGGAACCATGGGAAGAACAGTCCTAAGGCAGACTTGTCGTTGGCAGCCTCCAGGACAAAAGCCAGGAACAATGAGTGGATGGGAGTCACCGGAAACAGACTTCACCTCAGCATTGAAAAAGACCTTCTGTTTGAGCTGTTAAAGATGCAGTGGACTGCGCATGAAGTAGTGAGGTCCCCATCACTGGAGGTAGTCAAGTAGAGACTGAAGTCCCTCTTGAGGATTGTTGTAGAGGAAATTAAACCGTTGGGTGGAAAGTTGAATTAGAAAAACACTGATGTCTTTCCAGCCCAGAGATTCTCTAATTCTGTGAATTAGAAGAGGATGTTTTTTAATTGAAGACACAGGAAGGGATTTGCAGAAGAGAGAGTGTTGTTTAGCTATATTAAGAATATAAGGGATCTCAGTGCAGTTTGACCTTTTCCAACTGTCATTCTCCTCATCTCTGTTTAACGGAACTAAGGCGCTTACCAGGGGCAGGGGCCACCAGGGGTTAAAAATCTCCATTCTTCCAGCACCCCCCACCAAAACCCTCCTCTCCTGTGGGACTCAGGTTCAGCAGCAGGTCTCCTGCCAAGGCTGAGGCTGAGAGGACCTGGGGAAACGATTAGTCTCGCTCAGGATGCAGCAGGATGGATCGATGAGAGGCCCAGTAGGCCGGCTGTTCTGGGAGGAAGCAGGAGGCAGCCTTCTGGAAATGGAAGGCAGGGGCCCGGGAGGAGCCAGAGGGGGCTGGCTCGTCCATGCAAAGCTCAGCCAGAGCTGGACAGGGCTACAGGTCAGGGACACAAATACCTAAGGGTTGGGTCTCCAGGGGATGCACGGGACCCGTTTAAAAAATAAAAATAAACTTCTCTTTCAACAGACTGCCTTCTCTGTCTACGGCCTGATTCCCTTGGTGCAGGGTACTGGCTCTAGAAAATGCTCTTGATTCCCAGGAGGGGCAGCACCTTTAAACAATCAGCGAGGCAGCTGATGTCCAACTCATTTGAGAGGAGGGCAGTGAGGGTTTCATGAGACAATATGAGTCTAATGTGGTGCCCTGGGCCTCAGCCTGGAGAGTGCTCATCCCTCCCCCCGCCACACTTGGAGGCTCCCAAGCGTGGTTGTCAGACCTCCTCCACAAGCTCATTCTGACAGGTAAGGATGAGGGCTCCAGGTATCATGTCACAGAAGTTCAGGTGCTGGAACAGTGTATTTCCCGGCTTCCCAGTCTTGTCCCATCTCACTCTTGGCTTGGCGCTGGGACAGGTGCGGGGGCAGCAGGGCAGCGGATGGACTGAGGGAAAGAGGCTGACTGAGCCCCACTAAGGCCATCTCTTCTTTTGACACAAGCTTGGGCTAGGAGGGATCTGGCCTCCTAATTTCAGGGTGAGTGTTTCCAGGTCAGACAGCAGGCCTCTGCTGTGGGACTATCCTCCAGCACTTCCTCGGCACCCCATGGGCAGAGGTGCGCTAGTGCTCGCCACTACCCTAGAAGGGAGGTATGAGCATCATTCTGGAGTGAAGACAGATCAGTGGGGCAGGACAGACTCTGGGCCTGAGGTCAGAGAGTTAGAGGACTGGTTAGAGGTTAGAGGTCAGAGGTCAGAGAGTTAGAGGACCCAGGGTTTGACTCTAAGGCCTGGCCTCCTACTTCACCACTCGGAGTAGAAGGTCTTGGTCCTCCCCTAACACAGGAAAGATAGCCCTCACTTCTGTCTTGTTCATGGGGACTCAGAAGGCCAGGAAGAGATGGAGCCATGAATTTTTTGATCTCTTTGTTCTTCAAGCAGATAGGGAGAACGTTAATAGAGCCCATCTTACATGGTTCTCATGAAGTTATGAGCTATATGAGTTTAAATTACAAAATTTATTGAAGATAACAATATGTGGGAGCTGGGGATTTAGCTCAGCGGCAAAGCGCCTGCCTGGCAAGCGCAAGGTCGTGAGTTCGGTTCCCGGTACCGGAGAAAAACCAAAACCAAAACAAACAAACAAACAAACAAACAAACAATATGTAATATAGCAACCCCTGTTAATTTCCTATCACCTTATCTGAAATTCTGTATTGCTTCTATTGTTTGGGTATGTTTGGTTTATGTCTGTTTGTTAATCTGTTTTCATTCTTTTCCCTTTAAAATAAAAAAATTAATATTTTTATAATGTTAGAAATAGAACCCAGGACTGGAGACTTTAACATTTTAATGAGATAATATAAAAAAAACTCTCAGCATGGGGCTTAGCACATGCTAAGTGTTCAATAATGGGGGGGACTGCCACCTTCCACTCATCAGCACACAGGTGCATGGTTAATTTGTTATCATTATGAGCAAAGGCCTCCCACAGAGCCTCTCATGGGCGACCTGAGGAAGGCCCACTACTGCCTCAGTTACTCTCCCATAGGGTCTTGGGCATGGTTCCCTACAACCTCATTCTCCACTCCTGCCTCACCCAGGACTGTCAGATGAAATAATAGTAATTAAATTTGCGTCATGTTCTGGGGCTCAGTTACTTTCTCACCCAATTACTCCAACATGTATAATCATCTCTGTGTTACACAGGACAAAATGAAGGCTCAGAGACACAGGGGACCTACTCTACACTACCACAGCTCCTACCTGGTGGAGCAGCTTGGTTTGGCTCCAGACATCGGATCTTTTTATACCAAGCCATCCTGACTCTTTCTCTTGGGGAAATACTTCCTCCCTGGGGTGGGAACTGCCTCTTGACCAAATCTGCTCCTCTCCAACACATGGACCATGTTTAGTGAACAGAATAACCATGGGAGGACAGGGTCAGACCTTTGGTTTACTCTTGCTCCAGGTCCTGGCAGGCCTCATTTGAAAGGGATCCAAATCTTTTTCTTATCGTGGACACCATGTTGTCCACTCAGAGATGTCATCTATTCAGTCCCCTCAGCCATCCTGGGAGAGCGAGAGCATTATCCCCATTTTACAGCCTATACAACTAAGGCTAGAGAGAAGAGTCACTTTCCCTTGATGTAAGTGGCACAAGACATGGGCACGTAAGGCCACAAAAAGGACTTAAAATACATAAAAACACCAAAGCAAATATTTAAAAAAATTTTTTTGAGCCATGAACAAAGACGGTAGGGAAGCACACAGCATGACACACTGCTCTCTGGGTCCATTCTGGGGATCATAACAAGTAGGTTCATGGCTGGAAGGGTGAACCGACCTAAGGGTCCCAGTAGCCACCATGGGAAGCCCTCCAAACAGCCAGCTCCTTGGGCCCCACGGGGAGGACCAGGAAGGCTACCCCGGGGCCATTTGCCCCACCTCCTCTCCCGGTCCAGTTAGAAATGGACACTTGCAGGTACTCTGATTTTTTTTTCTCATGAAAGGAAAATAATATAATCCACAATATAGCTCTACGTGGTCCAAAACTTGCTTATTAAAAAAATCTACTTTTTAGAAGGAGAAAAAGTAGCACGATTCCCCATGGAATCATCTCCATTATGGGTGATTTCAATGGCTGAAAAATAGAATTAGATTCCTGTTCCTAATTCTGCTCAGCCCTGCATTAATAAGGGAGATGGAGGAGTGTCTCTGCCTGAGCTCTGAGCCACATTTCCTTTCTGTCCCTCATTCCCTCACCCTTTGATTAGATTTTTAATCTTCTTTGCCCTTGAAGTTCCCCGCTGTGCCCCACCTTCCATCTCCTGGCCCCACCGGGTGGGACTAGAGTCCGCAGCACTGTCGTAGGCAGCTCTGTGAGCAGAGCAGCTCAGTGTGGCTGCCGAGGCCCCTGGGTGGTAGCGTGGAAATCCTCCTCTCTTCCAGGCCCTTCTCTGTGCTCAGCTAGCCTGTACCTCTGCTCCAGGGACCTCAAAGACACACTGCTCTAGAGAGACCTCTGCCCTTCGAAGGATGCTGTCCCTGCCAGGTAGGGCCCACCCTCCCTCAAGTCACTAACCTGAGGTGTCTGTATGGATGTGTGGTGGGGGTGCTGCAGGAGGAGGAAGCCCAACTAGAGAGTCAGAAGATCTGAGGGAGAGTCTGACCCCAGTAGCTGAAGTTCCTTAGCTGCCCTGAGACTGTGTTCTTAGCACTTGCATGATTCAGGAGGAGGAGGTAAAATGAGAAACATAAGTAAAGGTATTTTGCCTCCACAAGGAGCTGTTGTGAATATCAGGGAATGTCCTAGCTCTAGTAGAAGCAGTCCTGGGCTGGGAAGCAACAGTATCTAACAAAGTCTTCAGTGCATATCACACATTTAACAAATGGAGCGATTAATTTCCCAAAGGTCCGTAAGGGCTAAAGCAGAGAAAACAGAGCTCAGCCTTTGTACCCATCACTCGTTACTTCCCACCCCCTGTTCATACCCCTGCTTCGTTCATGGTACATGGCATGGGCCAGTTCAGGCCTGTGTGGGCTGGTGGCAAGAAGTTCATGTGGAGAACCCTGGATTCTGTTATACTGTTCATGGGTATCAGATGCCACACTCGGGGAAGAATGTAGCATTTCCTAGCTGTGTTCCGTAAAACCCTAGCATCCTACGGACTTTTCTCAGCAACCTTTTGGGCCTCATGGTCAAACCTATTTGGAAGATGATAAAGTAAATAGTTATTTTGGCCAGAGGACATCTCAAGGAGTTCAGGTTATTGTGTATTATCTCTCCACAAGGGGGAAAAGAATGCAGGGTTATCCAAGCTTTTGCTTTGTCTTTGTCTTTGTGGGTTTTTTTTGTGTGTGTGTGCACAGGAAACTCTGTCCATAAACCACTCATCCTCATCATCAAGGCAGTGTAGGCCAATAGCGCTTTCTGCGGTGATGGGAATATTGTGTATCTATCTGGCTGCTATGGTGGTCACCAGCCACACTGGCTGCCGAGCACTTGAAGTGTGGCTACTGAGACTGAGGAATTGAATTTTAAAATTTTTATTTCATTTTAATGAATTCAGATTTAAATTTAAATGATTGTAAGTGGCTTGGGGCTTCTGCACTGGTCAATATAGATCTAGAGGAATCCAGTTTGAGAAACACTTGCGTAATGGTGACGGTATATTGGGTTGTGATCCAGGTAATCTGGGTTCAACTTCCGCCTCTACCATATTAGTTATGGGACCCTAGGCATGTCACACTATTCTCTTGGCCTCAGTTTCCTCATTTGTAAATGAAGGGGTTAGACTCTGTTTGCTGAGCTCCTGCCAAAGCCCCTCCCTGCAACTGCTGCCTGACACTGCAGTGCACCACACTCCCTGTAAGCTCAGATTGTCATTTTACTGTCTTCATTGCCGTCCATAGGCCCTGCTTATTCTCCAATGAGGCTGTTCTTTCTCTTTCTTTCTTTCTTTCTTTCTTTCTTTCTTTCTTTCTTTCTTTCTTTCTTTCTTTCTTTCTCTTTCTTTTCTTTCTTTTCTTTCTTTTCTTTCTTTTCTTTCTTTTCTTTCTTTTCTTTCTTTCTAATGAGGATCAGGGCCTCCCATATGCCAAGCAAGTGCTCTACTACTGAGTTACATCCCAAGCTCTTTTAAAAAATTTATAGTTTGAGACAGGGTCTCAAAGGTCACTAAATTGCCCAGGCCGGCCTCAAACTGACACTCTTCCTGTCTCAGTCTTCTGAGTATCTGGAATTATAGGTGTGGACAAGACTATGTTATTCTTCTCTGCTGTCTCATAGAGAATAACATGGTACCCAACACATAAGAGATGCCTAATAAATGCCCACTGATGGACTAAGGGAGGGGTTGGCATGTTTTTACTCATGCCCAACTTTCTGGCCTCTTTTAAGACCTGGGTATTGAAAAAGGGTTGTAGCCAACTTTCTTTCTCCAAGTTCTCTGAGCCCCTAGGTCCTTGGATCTAGTTCCAGTTTGCCAATCCTTTTTAATGGATCCCAAAGCAGTCTTTCCCCAAGGCACACCCATGATTAGATTGGCCTTTCCTCTGAGGACATTACTCAGGGGAAAGACCTTCAACTCCCTATGTTGATACTGGCTGAAGTCCACGCTGCCTCACCTGCTACTCAAGGTTCTCTGCTCCCTTCCCCAGCCTCTTTCCAACTTTAATACCTACTCTACGCTTTAGCCACCTCCTTCCTAGGCGAGGCATGAGGCTTCCTGCTTTCCTCACTTACATGCTCTCTCTTCTCTATTTATCTGAATCTTTTTCATCCTTCAAAACCCCCTGAAGCCCTGTCCTGGTCCCAAAGCCTTTCCTGGCATCCCTGCGCTCAGGTACCTCTCTTTCTTGAGTTTCCACCGTGCACATTTGACAGCTGGCACAGACTATTCACCACTACCTCATATTGATGGCAAAACATCTCTGTAGCCACTATAGGGTTCTGGAATGAGTGCTGGGCTTGTAGTGAGAAGGTCTGTATCTGATTCGGGCCCTGCTGCTGAAATTGTGTGACCTTGGGAAAGTCACTTTACCTCTGAGTCTCAGCTTCCTCAGCTATCAGTCAAGGAATTCCCGAACCTCCAAAAACACTGAATGGTTGCAAAAAATTAAGTAAGGTAAATATAAACCATATGGAATTGAGATTCTGTTACTTTGCTACTTGGGTAGCACAGAGTAAATATTCAGCAAAACTGTGTTGAAGGAACGAATGGGTGCAAGTATGCAAGCAGGTGCAAAGGCCTGGTAATGCAGATGGCTCGACCCACAACAGGGAGGAGGACGTTTGCCTTGAATGCTGTTGGGATCTCTGGATGGAGGGAGTACGTAAAAATACAGATGGTTCTGAGAAGTTACAGAAGAGAGCCCAGACGGAAGACACTGCCAGTGCAGCCCAGGAAGACCTGCAGGTTAAGACCTGTGTAAGCACAGAGGCCAGGTTCAGGCTCTGGTCCCCTGTGTGTGCCAGGCAGCGGCCAGCAGTTGCTGACTGTGTGTGGCTGTGCGGCTGCCACAGGGAGCACACAGACGCACGGGCTTGCTGGAAGGTGCTGGCTGAAATTAGCTAAATCTCATAAACACAAAACTCATGTCACAAATTGAGAGTAAGAGAAAATGCGTTTCTAAACCATGTATTTGCAAAAAATGCTTTATCAAGAGTTGACCTTGAACCTTGTTCCATCAGCAAAACCTGCTCTCCAGGGGAAGAAGCTCTTTAACCTATCAAGTACAAATGCATTCAATTTGATTCTCTCTCTCTGTCTCTCTCTCTCTCTCTCTGTCTCTCTCCTCTCTCTAACAATGAGGCTGGAAACACGAGAATTGAGTTTACAGATGCAAAATGTTTTTGGCAGTTGGCCAGTTTCCTTGTAACCTACTTCCTTTCTGTTCTGCTGGCACCCAGGGAGTCCTAGTAAAGGGTGCTGCTGGGCCATGCATTTTCTATCCTTCACTCTTACACACACACACACACACACACCAAACACAAACATATACACTCACACACACACACACACACACACCCCACAAACACAAACACTCACACACAAACACACACACACTCACACACAAACACACATGCACACACACACACGGACAAACACCCAAGGACACATGGCAATGCTTGAACCTGCTGGTCACCAGCTCCATGATCTAAGGGAGACCTCATCCTCCTGGTGTGGCTCCAGTCAGGGGCACAGGGAGCCAGTGGAAATCAGCAAAGCCATCCTGTCTGGGGTGGAGTGGCTTGGGGAGACTTACATTCTGCTTTGGCACAGATGAGGCAGGCGGTGGTGCAGTTGAAGAAGTTCAGGATTCCAGCCACAGCCACGCTGATGTCTGTGTTGCTGGGGTGCAGGTTCAAGGTTGTGAATCTCTGGAACTGGAACTTGACAAACTCCTCTGGGGCCACTTTGAAATGAGGCACCTAGCAGAAGGAACAAAAATGGGCAATAAGAGGATCCAAATGAGTGAGAAGTAAAAGGAGCACAGTGGGGGACCCAGGCTGTGGAGGGTGCAGGACCGACAGCACCTGGTCCGTGGAAGGAAGACATAGCGATGTCTGTGACAAGAGCCAGGATGGGACGCCTTTTTGGCCAGAGACCAGTGTGAATGTAATGTGGATCTCAGCGCCAGGTCTGTAGCGCTGAAAAGGCAAAAAAAATAGGTGTTTATTCTCAGAGGAAGTGGCTGGTGCTAGGCAAAGAGACGAATGGCCCTTAAAGGCATTCTCCTTATACTGTTCTACTTGTAGTTCATAAATCAGGTAGAGATGGCAGGAAGAGGAAAACACTACCCTGGGGACCAAAAGGGGAGCCCCTTAGCCCAACAAAGGCAACAGGTGTGTAAACCAGCTCCCAGCAAAGCTCCTGGGTGAATGCCAGGAGTGTGGCATGCCAGTGGATGTGTGTGTGGGGGAACCATCGCAGACCTGCCTGTGGGGAGGGAAGCAATGCAGCAGGAGAAGCCATCTAGAGCACTGCTGATGGAGCCAGGTAAATAAACACCTGCTCCAGCTGCATTATGGCAATGTCAGCTTCCCTCGGCCTCTATTTACTGACGTTTCCAAGAGGTGCTACTCTGCCTTCTGCCTCTCTTCTCTGGGGAAGAGACATTAACAGGCTGCCAGGGCTGCTTTATTGGTGGCTTAGGCTATTTGGTAGGTAATAGGAAAGTTAAAATGTAATAAGCTGCTATCCACCTTGATTTTATTCTGCCACTCTCAAAATACCAGCCAAGCACTCAGCCAGGAAAAAGCTAAGCCTGAGCCTGATTTTTTACTGATGTTAAACTACGTAAGATTGAAGGTAGATGGCAAGAAGAACCTCCTGGTGGTGAGTTACTTGGCTTCTAGAATAGATTATTCAGAAATGATTACAGAAGTTTTCTTTGTCTGGCCTGGCCTAGACGTTATGCTGCCAGGAGCCTGGGAAGATGCTGTGATAGTTTCTGTAGGATTCTAGTTATTTATCCTTTTAAATTTTGGGGTGAAGCCAGTCAGAGACCAGAGCTCTTTTAAAGTCAAGATTGGAAGACAGTAAAGATTTAGCAAAAACCAGGAAGAAAATTATTGAATTCAACTAGGATTAACCCTTGAACCACAGAGAGAGTGCAACCATACTTTTTTCAGCAGGAACTATAAAGTGCAGAATTGAGGAGAACCTGGCATGTTTTGAATAATGACTCTAAAGAGTGAAGTTGATCAGGGATATTTCTTTTTGCTTGCATCCGCATCCCATACATTCCATCTAAAATGAGGCTATGAAAGGGCAAGATAGAGGGTGAGGCTAGGCAGAGGCAGGTGCGAACTGATTTAGACATCTGAGCACCTCTGACCATGGTTCTCCCTTTCTGGATGCCATCAGCAGCTAATCTCAGAGAACCCTGCCCATTAGTACCCCAAAAGTGGGAGCCCTTGAAGATTCCTAAGAACCAGCCAGGAGTTGGAGGACGTGACCTTTAGGAAAGCAAAGGACATGTAGCTTTTGAAGTCTACAGGCTTGGGATTTACTTTCAGGGTAAACCACCTAGCCTGTCTATACTTCACTAGGGTGAAGAAAACCACTGATGCTTCTTAGAGCTTTGGGCAGATACAATGAGATCCCATGTGTGAAGGATATACTAGCCTGGAACCTAACGTGTACTAAGTGCTTGGCAATGCCTTTCCTCCTTTCCTTCCACTTTCTCCCCCAAAACAAGAGTTCCTATAAAGTTCTGGGAGCTGGATATGCAAGGGAGGGTGGAGGGGCTCCCTGAAAGGGATGCTAGTGGAGAGTCTCCAGCACTGGGCCGTTGGGAAAGCTGTTAGGGAGGAAGTTAGCTGTTTTGCCAGCCCAGGCAGGGATAGGTCAGTCCCCTTCTGCCCATCCTCCCTTTTGGACAAAGATTAATCCATAATCGATTTGCAATTTTAAATGCATCCCAGGATGTCATCATGGAGGTGTGTAGGGGGAGTGGTGAGGCAGAAAGCAGCCAGCCACAAGGGCTGCAGAGAGACATTACGAGCATTTAAAGGATGGACTCCTTGGTGAGAACTCCATTGCTCTTCCCTGGAGCTGGGGGATCAGTGTAAGGCAGTTCAACCTCATAAAATATTAACAGAAATGCATAATTTGAACGAGAGGAAGAGTTGCTCTGGAAGGAACATGACTAGATAAGGGAGGGGCAACCATCTGCCTGCTTCCTGGGTGGGCTGGCTGGCTGGTCTAGGGTACAGGGGCAAGCATAGCAGAATGGGGTGACACTGCAAACTGGGGGCTCAGTCCGTGTCCTGAAATGCCAAACAGGCAGGGGTGAGAGATCTGGCTGAGATGAAACAGCTACTGAATCCCAAGAGGGGGCCATTTTAGAGTGGGTTTGATAGGGAAAACAATAAGGGATCAATAAGACAATGCAGTGGGGGAGGGACAGAGGAGAAAAAATGGGGAGCTAAAGTCTTGGCGACTTGGTGAAGATCAGAGCCACTGCTGCAGTAATGGCATACCACAGACATAAGGTGGACCTTGGGGCCTGACAAAGAAGGATAAATTAAGCATAAAGGTTCATGTCCTGGGCCTAGGCCTGGGAGGTGCTGGAAGGGACTAGGGTGGGACAGAAACTGCTTGGGAGCCTATAAAGCTTAAGAGTTGCACTCAGTAATGGACCTGGCCCCTGGCAAGAAAGCTCCGAGGACTCACCCTATGGAGTGGGGCAGAACCAACCTCGGGTCAGGGCCGCAAAGCACTAGAATATGCAGATACCAATTCTGACAGTAGGCTCATGAAAGAGGGAGGATAAATTCTCTGCCTGAAGCCACAGGGACTCACCAAGGCTTCTCGTGATTGCACGAGAGGGTTGGGGCATCAAGGGGTAGCTTCCAAGAGGACATGGGGTTGGCAGAAGCCAGTCTGCAGGTCCCTGCCTCTGCAGGGGCAGCTTGCTGAGGATGGGTTGGCCTGTCTGCCAGTGGGTTTCTCCTCTATTTCCAGGAGCCAGACCCTCCTAAAAGTAGAGCTTCTGAGTCTTCAGTCCTCTAAGCGGATGCAAGGTGATGCTTCTTTCCCATGCTCTTCCCCGGCCCCTCCTGAGCTCTGGACCTCACATATTTTAACCACCAAGCTTCCTCCGCCCTGTACAGACCTGACTAAAATGCTCCTGGGGCACAGATGGACCAAGGGGCCACTTGACCACGGTCTCCCAGGGACACAGCAACAGAAGAAGGACTGATGGATTACAGGAAAGACTAGCAAGTTCCAACTTCTTTTCCAGGGAAGAAGGCAGGGAGAGAGGTCAGTGACTATTGCTCTGAAACTTGCCCCTGTATTTTGTCACTGAATTGAACTAGATAGAAGAAATGGCCTCCATATTTTGGGATTAGAGAGACTCCAGTCAGAGGTCACACCTGCGGAATAACCTCCTACCTGGAAGAATACGTGCTAGAATCAGCAAATGAAGAAAAAAGCAAAATAAAATCTCTTCTTGCAAACTTACAAAACAGGCTTTCAAACTTTACTTTTGCATAAAATGTACCAATACCTTCCTCCAAACCCAGAATCCCAATGTATGAGCAGATCATCACAGAGCTGCCTATACGGACTGAAACCTGAGGCTCAGACCTCTGCCCTCTTGTCCCCCCTCAACCCCCCTCCCTGCCACCACCAAGAGGCCCCTGGAGGCACAACCATGGACCCTAAGACTGATGAGCTCAGCTTACAAAACTAGTTGTCAACATCTCCCAAGGCCCCTCTCTCCATGTAACCTGAAGCAAAGCCAGAACTCAGCCAAGGGCCACTTCTTATTTGTATTGATATCATTAGCGACACCAAGACAGCAGCCTCAACAGGCCCTTCCAGCCCTTAAGAACCCACGATGTCCTTGGGCTCCACCTGCGGAATACGTATCCTTCCAACCTGGCCCAGTACTCACCTCTTTCTCCCCACAGATGTTACTGATGATGGAACTGGAGGCAGGGCTGGATGATGGTCCCAGGACAGCAACTACTCCCTTGGGGAGGATCTGACACACTGCAGCCAGCAGCAAGGGCAGGAAAAGAAACAAGGTATGCATAAGGTGGGGGCTTAGGCCAGCAGCCCTGCCTGGGCCCTGTGACCTTGACTTCTTTTTCATCTGCTGTGCCTCACTTCCTCCCCACCCTCACCCCTTCCAGCCCCTCCAAACCCAGTGTCTGCCCTTCTCCCCCTGGAATACTGGGCTTTGGGACAGTTTTATTGGAGTTTATGGACAGTATTAAATGAGGAAACGACCCAGGTTATGACAACATACGGCCACAGCCAATAGGGTGCGTAAATCGTCTGGGCTGTCACCAAAGGACAGAGGCTAGTGGAGGAAGCTGCTTCCTACTCAGCCTGATGTACAGTGGGGTGGAGCAGCCCAGACATGCTTGCTGCAGGGGTGAGGGAGGGCGCAGCTCCCAGAGCAGCTGCCCAGCCTTCAATCTCTTACCGCCTCCAAGTATAAAGATAATTGAGAGTAAGAAAGCCAGGCAGGCAGGGACAAAGGTGGCGAGCATGATGCAGATAGAGAGGAGGAAGGCAGGATTAAAGTCAAAAGCAGGAGAGAGAGAAGAAAGAGAGGCAGAAGGTAAAGGATAAGCAGCAGAGAGAGGTTGCAGCTACAAAAGCCCTTGTTTGCCTTACCCAGAGCCTGCAACATCCATTCTCTGGGTGTGTTAGAGACAACCACGTGCCCATGATCTTGCCCCTTCTCAGCTGGGAAGGTGCCCTTCCCTCCTCTACTCTGTACACTCACCTGTCAAGGATCACCTGACATGCACCTTCTCAGACCTCCTGGGTTCTAAGGTGGAATTTGCCCTGTGTGGCGCTCCCAAGGACCTCAGTTTGTACCTTTATTCTAAAACACTTGTAAGTGTGTCTGCTTGTTGCTTAGTTTTAGTAGATTTCAAACCCTTTTCAGTAAAGAAGAGAGCCACATTTATCTCCAAAGTGCTGCTTCTTATTTCCTTGGGGTACAATGTTTTCTACACAATAGGAGCCAGTCCACATTTGCTGAATGGATGGGACATGTGGTCAGAAAAGGAGGAAAGAATCTAAGATTTTTAAATGCTAGAGGCTGAAAATAAAGATGGGAGAGAAAGGAAGAAACAGTCGGAGAGAGAACATGAGCTCATTCTCTGCACAGGCATGTGGACCTAGAGCCAAGGCGCTGCTGTTCAGAATATACAAGGTTCCCAACTGCACACCATGCCATCTATGTCTGCAAAATGCAAAGTGTAACTCCATACACTTTCCCCTGGGTTCACCTTAGGAGTCAGGCAGAACCATTTCCCAGGCCAGGAAACTGCATGTAAGCAATGTGTGGATTGGGAAGCAACTGCCAAGTCACACCTGCGACCTGATATTTTCCCCAAGTGACAGTCTTAATCATCGACCTGCACAGCCAAGTGATCACCTCATTAGGGCACAGGTAGCAAGACAGATGCCAATACCAGAGTTCAAATCCCAGAATTGCAGTTTACCATATGAACTACAGATTTGTGAGGTCTTGTGGCATGGGCAGGAACCCACCACATCCTAAATCTCAACTGATTGAGAGGCTGCGGGCAAAGGGCATCACAGGGGTCTCATCAGTGCTAAGCATCAGAATCATCCCCAGGGCAGAGGTGATGATGACCAGGCCTTACCTCCAGAGAAGGTCTGCAAAGTGCAAGCTGTTTCCACAGGAGCGACCCCACCGTAGCAGCAAGTTTAACTGTTTATTGTCTTTTAATTCTGTACCCCATCACAGCCCTGCAACAGTACCCCTATTACATCCCTCCTGATTTTATTAATAAGCAAATAATACCCGAGAAATATCAAGTGCCTCTCTTAGGCCACACAACTACTCAAGGTCAGAGCCAGCATTTGGGTTCAAGCCTCCTGACCTGTACCAGGTTCATTCCAGCCTCTCACACATTATTTTTGTCTACATAGCTCCCTGCATCCCTCCTTCACTCAGCTACACTCAGCCCCTTACAGCTCCAGTCTCCTTGACCACCTTGCTCCACTGCATCTGCTCTGTCCAAGGTCACCATGACCTGTTACTGGTGCTCATCCAACTCTCTTCCTACAGCTTTTGATGTTGCTGATTGCATTGTTCTTTTAAATTTCACAACACCATGCCGTCCTGACACTCATCCAATTCCCTGATCATATTTTTCTTTCCTGACTCTTCTTCCTTCTCCTACCTGCTAAATTCAGGTTTTACCTAGTCCTCACCCTCCTGGGTGATCTCACTTTTGCCTCATCTCTGCCCAAGGGACCCTACACACTGACCTGTGTGTTAGGTTACAAAGTTAAGTTCCAACCACCTGCCTGCCAGGTATGGCCACAGGGGTTCCCTCTGGCATGAGCAATGGCACTATGGGTGCGGGTGGTGCAGTAATAAGAGCTGGACTCGGATGCTGGGCTGCCGAGGTTTAAGCCTCAGCACTCTTCCTTGCTAATTGTGAGAATTTCAAGAAGCTACTAGACCTCCCTGGGCCTGTTTATTCATCTATAAGACTAAGACACTAAAGGTACTTCTCTCATAGGGATGTTGTGAGGATTAAAATGAGTCAATAGAAACAAGTGCTAAGAACCACGTCTCACATGGTGCACAATCCTTCTTACTATTCCCACTGCAGTCTATTTGCTGTTTTTCATAATCCAATTTGAATTCATACTTCTATAAGGAAGGTTCATTTTTACCCCTACTTTATGGGGAACCAAGACTTAGAAAATTTAAGTAACTTGTTCAAATTTATACTAGTAATATATGGTAGAACTCGATTTGACCATGAAGACCCATCTGGCATCCAAATCTGTGCCCTTAGCCACTCTACTTCACTCTCCTGAGGTTCTCAAGGTTAAAGCCCTGGTTACCCTTACCCTGTCCTCCCCTTTCCTCACTAATAGTCGTTCACTACTGAGCCAGGGGCAAGATTCTGCCCATCTCACCCCTCCCCTTCTTGCCCCCCTCCACTCCATTGGTTAGGTCAGCTCCCTTCACCACCTGTTTGACCAAGGGGTCTCACTCCCTCTCCAGGATTCTCCATCTCCAATCCTTTCTCCAACCTGGGAGGCAAATTATGATCCTAAAATACTGATCTGCATGCTCCTCTACTGCAGAGAGCTTGTCTAATTTATCTTGGTATCCTCTCTCCAGAGCCTAGGGCTCTACCCCAAGTTATGTGGCCAGTAAATCGCCATGGAACCACACTAAAACTGCACAACACCTCCCATGGACTACTGGAAATGAATGAAATGTCTAACCCTAAGGGATCATGTGACCAAATGCACATGGGTCATACGCCCAGATGGAATATTATTTAGGCATCCAAAATGCTTATGAGTAGTTTATAATAGCATTAAAATATTTATGTAATAGTAGGAAGATAAAAAAAGCAGGCTATAAAACTATACATATATCTTTGTGAAGGCTAAAACTAGGCAAATATAGGAAACAGTGAGGCACTGAGGAATGATTGGAAGAAGATGCGATTAAAGCCAACATTTATTGAGTGCTAATTATGGTCCATTTGAAGCACTTTACAGGAATTGACTTATTTAATTCTAAAAACACGGTGATGAAATAGGTACTGTTACGGTCATCCTCATTTCACAGACATAAAAACAAGAAAGAAAAGCTGAAAAACAGAGTGAAGATTTAGCCACTCAAGCCCTGGCCTCAGGGACCAGCTCGTCACCCACAGCCTCCCGCGGAGAATGGCAATTACCTGGAATGTTCCCAGAGACTGCCTTGGCCACTGTGATGCTGAGTGATTTCCTTCTTTTATTTTTTTCATTACTTTCAATAATGAGCACGTATTCCTTTTATAATATAGTATAAAAAATACCATGTCATAGCAAAAAGAAAATCTTATGATAAAGTAGACCCAAGTGGGTTTGATCTCCCCACAACCCTGCCCTCCCCCCATTTTCTCCCACTGTACTGGCTCACCTAGAATGCATTTCCTATCGTCCTAGCTGAGCCATTGCCAAGTGGTTATCTCTGACTAGACTTCTCCTGCTGCCTGGGGTCTGCGCAGGCCCCAGGGTCAGGATTCTATAAGCACTGGGGGGCTTATATCATTATTTTCTCTACCCTCCAGCTGAAATGTACACTGTCCTTGCACCTTGAATGCAGGCAACAAACTATAGTACATTAACAGTACCTGTGGCTTTGTCGCCACCGGAAATCACAAATTTTTCCATCACATTGTAAAGCTGTAAATATCTTCAAATGTCACTTATATTCTTTTTACTTCAGCATTATTCTAGTAGTGAGACCTAGTGTTTGGCTTGCCTGTTTAATATGTTGATAAAGAAGCACAGGTATTTATATACCAATATTGAAATAGTTTAGCTGTATTTCCATATAATTGGCTTCCATGGTCATCTGACTCATTCTATATTATTCAGTTTGAAACATTTCTCTAAGCAGGGGCCCATTTTAGTATTCTCAGTATACCATGGTCTAGACCCTGTCTTGCATTTCTGCCTAGTAAATTCCTACTGATCCTCTAGCACCCAGGTCAGACCTTGACCCTAGGTGAGAAGGCACCTCCTATTCTGAATCAGCTGCCTTGAGAAGACAGGGAAATTTCTTTACTCTCTAATTTCCTACTCAGCTACTACCCCAAATAGGCTCATGATGTTGGCTCTCAACAGAGCAAAGTTTCTCCTAAAAATGAATTCTTACAAAAGGGTGTTTTTCATCAAGTTTATTTGGTGGCAAAATATCTAATAGACAGATGTATAGCTGTTTATTGGTTAAGCATATCTAATCCAAAAATCTAAAATCTGAAATGCTCTGAAATCTGAATTTTTTTAGCACTGATATAACACTCAAAATGTTTTGGATTTTGGAGCTTTTTGGAGTTCAGATTTTTGTATTAGTAATGTTCAACCAGTAAAGCCTATACAAATATTTTTTTAAAACCCTCAGAAATTAAAAACATACTTCTTGTCCTATGCATTTCAGGTAAGTGATAACCAATTTGCACAATGTGTAAATATAAGAATGTAAGCGTGCTTGTTTGAGATATTATTTAGGACACGGTATAATGAGCCACATGATCTTTCCAATGTCTCTGAACTTCAGATTCTAAACACATGGGGCCTCAGGGGTTTGTGGACCTGTGGGTGCCCTTCAGAGCTCCTCTCACACATGTTTGCATGTACACCTTCTTCTCTGGATCATAAACACATTGAGAGCATGGGCTACAGTTCTCTGGTAATTCCACTGGCCCACCAGATGTTTGCACAACTGAAATGAAATAACCCAAAATGAGTCCAGTGGAACTGAATGGTCCTCTTAGCAGCAGCTATGGCCTGGGGACGGCCTAGGATCTGCGACATGGTCTTTCATTCTGTGAAGGGCCTCTGTTCTAGAGCTCCCTGGGAGCCTGACTCTAGAGGCCAAGGCCATCTGAGTGAGGACTCTGAGTATTTGGTGGAGGGACGGCAAGAAAGAGAGACAGCTTTACCTCTGCCTCCTGGGGAGCAGGGAAGAGAGAGAATAAGGAGACATGAGTGACACTGCCATGGCAACTAAGTTTTCCAGCCGGCAGAGGAGTCAGGGGCAACTGTCAGAGCAGCTGCTGGAATAAAAGACAATGATGGCGTGTTATAAGCCAGTGGAGGGACTTCTTCCCCTTCAGATGCCAGTTCTGGTCTGGGTTCAAAGTTCCCTCAGGAACTTGGGCCGGACAGGAAGCACGCATGGAAACAGAGTCCTCCCCTGAGTCCACATAGATCCCTCTTCCACACAAGAGCAGCACAGGGAAGGGAAGGGGCTGGCTGTGAGGTAGGTGATGCACAGGGTTGGGGATTGCCACCCCCTCTGGGGAAGGGCTTCCTGGATGGGATGAGGAAGGCAAGTCCTCCTTACTGACAAGGTGGCAGTGGATGAGGCCACTCAGCTGCTCTCAGTAAACAATCCTGGCTTTACAGGGCTGCCAAAGACACAGAGCAAAAAGCTAGGAGAACTCAAAGACACAAAGCCACTTTGCTGAGCTGAAGCTCAAGAGGAGCAGGAGGACAAGGTCCCTCTTTGTGCCTGTTTATACCAGCCATGGAGCTCACAGGGAAGCTCCAAGCACTCCAGACAAGATGTACAATGCCTCAACTCAGCTCCTCTCTCCTCCCAAAGCCCTCAAGAGCGCCTTCCATTCAGAATTCTCTGTGGGAGCACAGGGGGCTAAATCCGTTGGACTTGCTATCCCCAAGACAAGGAGAGCAGCATGTGAGGGAGGGGTGTTGGGTCTCTCCACCATGATGCCGCACAGGAAGCCTGCCTGCTCAGGGTTGCTAGAGGTATCAGGGGACTCAAAACCATTATGTCTTCCCTCACCAACAACATGCTGTGCCAAGTCCCAGCCTGGTCGCAAACTACTGTGTGAGAAGCAATGCCACTTACAGGGGCTTTCCACACGCCAAGGACCGGCTAGTAGATGCACTACCTGGAATCCCTGCAATGTCCCCAGAGAGAGGCGTTGCAGTACATATTCCACCACTGCTCATGGGAACATGGAGAACCTACTGAGTGCTTGCACCACGCCAGGCACTGCCCTAAGTCATAAGCACCTCTCCATCCTCGCAACAATTTCATGAGATAAGAACTCCAGCCCCTCCCACTTTGGGGGATTTTAATCATTCCCAATGAGAATTTGGAGGCACAAGGCACATCCCCACAGTGCTGCTGGAGTAATGGATAGAATCCTGGTGCATCTGACTCCTGCCCCTGAGTGTGAGTGCTGGTCTATCCTACCCTCCAACTCTGGCCCTGACTTCTGCCCCAGGTAAACTCTATCATTGCTATGCTCATCTGCCACTGCACCCAAACAAACCCCTCTTTGTCCAGGCTCAAGCTCTTGCTCTTGCTATTGTCCCACTTACCTGGATGCTTTCTTCCTTTTTCTTCACCTATGGAAAATGCCAAGGTCTGGTCCAGACCCCTCACCTCTGTACCTGGCCTGTACTCTATCTAGTCTGACTTCTTGTCTGAGCCACTCCCTGGTACACCAAAGGAGAGCTACCTAGGACTTAGGTCACTTTGCAGAGTGTGGATCTCAACTTCTTTCTGGAAAAGAGTGTAAGCCCAGTTTCCTCATCGGTAAAGTGAGGGAATTGGATTGGATGATTTCTAAGCACTGTAACTCAATGCATGTTCAAGTCTGTATTGTGCATATGTGACATGGGTAACTCAGAGAGGAGAGCAGGGAATGTTTGTTGAATGACTCATCACTATTTCATAATTTATATGCATTTTTCTTCTGGCTTCTTCATTTTTTTTTTGCTTACGCTGACCTCAATTTACTCCATCAAACTGATGGAGGGATGCTGGCCCTCACTTATTAGAGGTACCTTCAAATCACTGGAATCACGCCCGTGGAGCCATCAAGGAGCTCGGCAGCCTATGCAGGAAGAGTGGCCTGAAAAAGCCAGAAAATCACATGCTGTGCTCCATGCCAGGCCCACGGGAGCTACAGTAGGCCCTGTCATTAGTGAGCCTCTGGGTTTCCATGGGGGACACTGTGGACAGCTGATGGCATGCTTGGCTCACAGAGACAAGAAGTTTTGCTAGGAAAGCCCTTGCTTACAGCTCTGCAGTAAATTAAACTGCAAACTGTCTCTGGCAGCAGCAGGGATGGTGCCTCGGGGTATCTGGGTGGTAAAGGGGTGGCGTTTAGTTAAGCTCTAATACAGTCACCGCAGGAGACACAGTGATCTGTGGAACAGAGGCCTGCTATGCCTGGTGGGAGCTCCCTGCAAAGAGAAAGGCTGTGATGGAGATGAGATATGGAAGAGAGGGAGGAGGGCTCCGGTGGGAGGGGAGATGACCTCATAGGTCTTGTCCATCCCTTTTATTTAAGATCTGTGGGCTGTGTAGGGGAGTTGGGAAGTCAAACACCTAGAAGCCTGAGGCAGTAACGGTGAAAGGGCAGAGGTTGGGGGAGACCCCATGGGTTGGAGGAAGCTTTACAGTGACCTTCACTTTAACTAAACCCACTGTATGAAAATCTATTTGAACCTAATAGGATGGGGGAAGGTGATCTCCACTGCTATCTTTCAAGCTCCCAGGCTGGGTGGTAATTAATACCCTGTGTGACGCTTTCTGGCTGTGAGCCTCATATTCAAACATCATATGAGGTGCACTGCTAGGTTCCAGCATCTTTACCTTCTTTGCACTTCATCATTTTTAATTCTGAAAGTAACCACTGCTTCCCTGGACTGACTTGTCCACCTTGAATGTGACTCATTAAGTGTGATGTGTACTGAGCTTTTTGAAACCCATCTATTATAGAAAGCAAGGCATAACTGTGCCCTGCTGAACTGCTACAGTCCCAGCTTCAGTAGGAGTTTCTGCATTCTACAGGCAAAAACATTATCACCAGGGGCTCTTTCATTCCCTTGAAGCAGGCTCCCTGACCACAGGGTAATAGGTGTGAACTTGGGGGAGTTGGTCAGAGTCTTGGGGCCATGCACATATTTTAAAATTAGCAATGCAAATTAGCCTGGGCCCATTAGCCCAGGGAAAACAGTCTGTGACACTGAGTGGGAGCTGGCTTGGGGTAGCCCACCTAACCTCCAAAGTCCAAAGCTGCCAGATGCATCAAGCCCAGATACCTAGAAAGAGAAGGGGAATATCCAATCAGGATGGCTGTTGACATTCGGCAAGCCACCTGAGAAGAACCTGGACATAGTGCTGCTACGTGGTTGTGGCCTAACTTTGAAACAGTGGAAAGACACTGAGAGGCTGAGAGGCAGCCTGCTCAGCTGTGACTGGAAGAGGATAAAGCCACCAAAAAGTTGCACCTGTCACTTGCTCTCAGCTGTGTGAATAGTGTAAAGGTTTCACCCACTATCTCGTGGGGTACTCTGAAGGACCCCATAAAGTGACATTACCGTCACTCTTCTTTTACAAGTGAGGAAATTGAAGCATGAAAAGGTAAACAGCCTGTCCACATTACACAGCTAATGAGTGGTACTGCCAGAATTTAACCCCAGTTGATCTGACTCTAAAACCCATGATCCTAATTTTTATATCCACAGACAGCTCAAAGTAGGATCACAGAGTTTTCGGCCCTCTTCTACCCTGGGATGCTGTCCCTTTCCTCCGTTCCTTTCCCTGCTTCCTCCACTGACATCTAGTCTCTGTCCCCGCTGGATTCAGCCAACAGCACTAACCTACCATCCATCCATCGTCCTCTTACTTTGGGAGAGATGAAACCTGTCCGTGAACTACTCAGGTGATGTTTAAAACCCATTGTGGGAAAGCACTCTGGCTTCAGCTGAAAGGCCTTTGGGGTAGAAAGATCCAGAAGCTTTCTTTTCTAACAAATGTTAATCATGTCTCTAACACACTGAGATGTAAAGGCTGAATGAGGGCTACTTGCCAATAAAATATTTGGCACCTAAAAGAAGGGCATAAAAAAGATGCTCAAAGCTCTGCAATGTAGAATAAAGATATCAATTCCTTTATTCCCAGTTCACCTGGCTTAATATTTTCCACGTATTGACTTTACTAAGCAGGCTGCCTGGGTCACTGCGAGTGGAAATATACATCTGCTAATGATGCCATCCACAGCAGGCAAATCTGCACTTTTGGTCCTGCCAGGGATGCCTGTAGGTGGAGCTGACAGACTCAGTTCAAAGGGACTAAAGAACTATTTAAAAGTCTGAACCCTCATCTAAGATCTAAACAAAGAAATCTTGCAGACAGGGCTAGAAGATCCATTGGAAGTCATTGCTGGTATATCTGATTTCACTTGGAAGATCTAGGGAAATTGAATTTTCCGTTCATTGTACTACAAATTCACCTCTATGACAACTAGGACTTTTATCTCTTCCCTGTTGAAAACTTATTCCCTAAAATCAAGCAAAATATCACACAGTAAGTGTTTATTGACTGAATGAGTTAATGAATACATGAATAACTATTTTGCTTCTTATTCTACCATATCCTCTTCTGGAGGAATCTGTGCCCATAGGCCCTGAGGACCTCATTAGCTCTGTTCTGCATAGTATGATCCACTCTCAGTCATAGCTATTGGACCAGGAATGGACACTGTCACCAAGGGTAGTCAGCGGACAATCTGGCCAATACCTGTGAGACTGTCCACACAGCAAAACGAACTGGGCCAAGCAGGTTCTCCATCTCAGGGACCCCTAGTAAGAGGCACTGTGGGAAGCTGCCACTGATGCAGACTCTGAACAGAGACTGCAAACCACCAGAGGGCAAGGACTGTATCTGCCTTGTTTCTGCCATTATTCCCAATCCATGATGTCCTGAGTCATGCCAGAAATACAGAAAGAGAGAAAGGTTGGTAGGTCTTGGGGTCATTACCTTCCTCCCCTTCTCCCTTTTCTGGGTCCTGACAATATCCTAACCTGCTGTACTTGGCAGTACAAATGTTTTTCCTTTCTCGAAATTCTAACAGCCTAGGCTAGAACATTGCTGGGTCCTCATATGGGAGACCAGATGTCTGACATCATAAGTAATTTGTTCTTTTGTTTTATTTATTTGCATTTGCCATTGAGTGTTGTTAAAGGTCCAAATGGGTTGGAATAGGAGGAGACAGGGACTCTTCCAAGTCTTAGAATAAATGTTAGCTAGTCTGGGCTTAGGCACTCTTGCTATAGTTTGGATTTTGAGTGTCTCCCCAAGGCCACGTATTAAAGGCTTAGTGTCCGGCCTGAGGTGCTATTAGGGCTGGTGGGACCCTTAGTAAGTAGGACCTAATAGAAGGAAGTTGGATCATTAGGGGCCTGCCCTGGAAGGGGATAATGGGAACCCAAGCCCTCTTTTTCCTAACTCTTGCTTTCTAGCCACCACTGGGTGAGAGGAGGTTTTCTTCACTATCATTTCCAACTTCAAGTTGCCAAGATAATACCAGAAACAGGCCATGGCATCACAGAGGAGGCACAGCAGATTGTGGACTGGATTTATAAGGTCTGGGGCTTTTTCAGAGGTGGCTGGTTCTAGGATGTGTGATGCTGGGATTAAATTGTGTGAAACTGGGATTAAGGGCACATGGTTACTAAATTAGTCTGTTGGTCGGTTAAGCATAGTTCTGGGTGTGGATAATGGGAAGGCCCACCCTGAATGTGGGTAGCACCATCCAAAATGTAGGTAACCTGGAATAGAGAAAACTAGAGGTTTCTGACTTTGCTTGCTGCTGCCTGGCCACTTTGCTGCTTGCTGCCTCACTGCCTTCTCCTTGCCATAAACAGTTTCTCTTCTGTGATGCTGCTCTTCCACACCACCCTGCCTTGGAACCAGCCAACTATGACCTGAAATCTTTACAAACCATGAGTTAAATACACCTCCTTCTTTAACTTTAGGTGTCAGGTATTTTGTCTCGACAACAAGAAAAGTAACTAAGACAGTAAACTTGAGTCTTGGTTTCTTTTCTAAAGTGGACGTAATGACACTTAATTCTCAGACTGTTGTAAAAATGAAAAGCAATGCCCAGCATATAGTAAAGGGTCTTCTGTACGGCTTAAGTGACCTAATATATGTCTGCAATGCAGCAATTAATAGAAGATTTTCCTACGTTTTAAATTATTTAAATCTCACAACAACTTGCAAGATTTTCAAAGTAGAGCTCCAAGTAGATTTTCAAAGTAGAGCTCAGTATTTCTACCTTAAGATGAAGAAACTGAGACTGATAGGATAAGTAGTGGCTTGTCCAAGGTTACTTACAGAGTAAGCAGCCCAACTCTATTCCAAGTCCCACATCCCAGTTTCCTCCCACAATGCTGTCCTCTGCACAAAAAAGCAAGACAAGCAATCAGATGTGCAATGGCTCAGCCACCATAGGGTTGCTGGTATTTCTTCTTTCCCAATCACACACAATTTCAATCAGGGACCTGTGCACAAAATATCCAGGACATGAATGAATCAGTCTATGAAGGAATGAATGAGTAGGGAGATGAATAAATGAAATAGTGTTCTGTCTTTATTCTATATATGATTCACAACAAATGCAGGAGTCTCATACAGGCTACACTCCTCAAAGGACCTCCTGGTGCATATTTTCCCCCTCCCCTGAGGATGTCTGGCAGAGGCCTGGCAATGGGGCAGCTGACACCACCAGCGAATCCTCTGCCAGCCCTGTCCATTCTACGTACTGGTTTCTGCAGTCTCGTACTCGCTGTCTCTGAGCAGCTCAAAGATGTCCACTTCGACCTTGGCCTTGCCCAGCCTCTCAGGAGCGCGGTTGATGCGGTTCTTGGCCAGGGTGATGGACAGCCTCTCCCCTCTGCTGCATTCCATGGGGTCGTCCAAGATAGCAGCTGTGGGCAGGCAACCACATGGAAATAGTTGGTACACCACCCACTACTGTTACCCCTCCTCCTTCCCAAACCTCCCCCAACTACTATCTTCCATTTCTGGGCAGATCTCTAAGTCTCTCTCCACCACAGCACTATTCCAAAAGCAAGTTCCCCCCATGTTTCAGGGGTTCTGGTTGCAGGGTGTGGATGTGAATCTGCACCCAAGAAACTGTAATGTGAATCTGCACCCAAGGAACTCTGTAATGACCCCAGGTCACTGGGGTCCTGTCTGTATGAGGTCACTGGGGCCCAGGCACAGGAAGACCCTTGGATGTGTGTCTGTGTGCACAGAGCAAGCCACACATGTGCTATCCTTTGAAAATGGAATTCCAGGCATATAAGAAACTCTTCCCAAGGTGAGAGAGGGCTATACGAGGCCAAGTTTGTGAGGCAGAGCTGTGGGTAAGCGAGGAGCAGTGCAGAATACTGCTGACACTGGGGCCCCAATCTCTGGTGCCCACGAACCATGTCACCCAGGTGAGCCATGCACCTACTCTGAATCTCTTTTCTTCATTCAACACTAGGGAGAGTAAGACAACTTCACCCAGGTGGTGTGAAGATTCAATTAAGATAGTGCAAGTAGGTGGGCCATCATCTGGACTTGGTCAGTGTCGCAATCTGTGGGGATGACTGGAATGGGGCAGTACCAATGGCTGACCAACTTCTGGAAGCAGTGTGGAGAATCAGTGTTATGGGGTCACAGAAAGGCACTTCTACCCCTTATTAGCCAGGGGATTGCCATTTCCTCATATGGAAAATGGGGAGAAACATCCTCTTTGGGCTGCTGTGAAGGTTACAGGAGTAGTATGTACTCAACACAGTATCTTGCACATAGCAGATAAATCCAGCAACTAAAATTCTTAATTCTCTTAATAGGTTAAGTTACAAAAACAAAAATCTACAAACAAAAATCTTTACAAACATTTATAATTATATTATGCTGTACATGGAGAAAGGTGGAAACAACCCAAATATCCATCAACTGATCGAAAAGTAAAACATGGTTTTTCTACATACTAGAATATAATTTAACAACAAAAGTGAATAAAGACCTGATACATGCTGTAACACAGATCTACCTTGAAAAGGTTATGCTAAGTGAAAGAAGTCAGACACAAAGGACACACGGACTAAATGGTTCTATTTATATGAAATGCTTAGAACAGGTGAATCTACAGACACGGAAAGTAGGCTAACAGGTGACTAGGTAGGGTTAGGTTTGGGGGAAAGATGGCATAACTGCTAATTAGTAGGGGCTTTTGTTTGTGGTGAAAAAATGTTCTAAATTTATTGTGATGATGGTTGCACAGCTCTGAGAATATAGCAAAAATGACTGAATTGTATCCTTTAAATAAGTAAATTATGTAGTATGTAAATTATATCTAAGTAAAGCCCTTACAGAAAAAAAGACACATGAAATTTATCTTGCAAGGCAAACAGACCCCACTAGCACATAACCCCTGATTCCCTGTGGCTAGGGTAGATGGAGAGATCCAGATTCCATGCTGTCTTTTCCATGTATTGCTCCCATACTGTCTCACAAGTCAAAAAACCAGGACATAGAATATTACAAAGCATTTTCCCCAATGTGTGCATATATTTGTATGCATAACTTCACTGAACAAGAAAAGTAACATTTCAGTTACTCAGGGTGACCAGCAGAAGGGCAACCCAAGACAAAGGCAGTAAGGTGAGCTCCTACGAATTAACTACCAACCGCCACATTCACCTGAGATGTGCCACCTGCAGAGGTAGCCAAAGGTCTACAAGTGTGTTACTAGGAACACTTAAAACCCCCACCAGGGTAACATCAAGGAGAAGACAGGAATGGGATGGTTCCTCAGGAAAGAGGAACAGAAACATTTGCACTGTGCTGTACCAGCTGACAACTTTTGACTAGGAGAACAGTAATAAGAGAGGTGATCCTTAAATGGTGTTCTTTGGGGTGCCCCTGGGGCTTTTCTAGAAGCTTTCTGGGGTTGTCTAGCCCTGTGCCATCTTTAGCTAGCACACCTCCACATCTACCAGTTATAGATATTGGGGTTCTGCATGAGATGCGATCTAGGAAAAATGTTTCACAACTAAAACAGAAACAGTTAGGCTGGTCCTAGAGCATAGGAAACATATGTAGAATGTCGGGAATTGGCAGTACCACCCAGCACAAATCATGGGATTGGAAGCACACCAGCTTTCCAGCAATCAGTGTACATTTTTCCAGTAGCAACACTGGTGTAAGTGCTTAGCAGACACAGTCTCACATGATCTCTGTAATGACTCTGAGACAAAGTGTTTTATCTTCATATGGAGAAGAGAAGTCACGGATCAGAGAAGTATCACAACTTGCCCATGTAAGTGGAGCTGGTGAGCGGCAGATGATCTCAGTGGACCTGACGTTAGACCCTGCCCTTTAATCACAGGTCATCTGTCTTCTCATGAAAGTTTGCTTTTCTATGCATTTGAGCTGAGGACAGGGCATGGTTGGTTGGACTCATGAGCTCTGTAGGCACTATGAAGGAAATGCCACCTAGGCAAGTATTTCTTTTTTTTTTTTAACTTTTCTCTGGTACCGGGAATTGAACTCATGACCTTGTGCTTGTAAGGCAGGCGCTGTGCCGCTGAGCTACATCCCCAGCCCTTAGGCAAGTCAATTCTGGCACACAAACACATGAGTTGGACTCTAGATCTGCCCAGATAATTTCTCTGCTTCCCAAACCCCGTGAAATTTTTAGACTAGAGGAACCTATCCTTCCCTCTGGCTGGGCCATGTGATCTCACTCTTACCAATGTTGCAGTGTACAATCATCTATTTAAATCAGTTGTAATAGAAGGATAAAAAGGAAATGAAGCTTTGTAAACAAGGAGGGGAAGAGGGGCTTAAGGCAGGGGAAGGGAATGAGAAAAAAAGAGGAATTAAGATATATCACATACAGGTACAAATTCTCTATGATGAATGTGATCATTATGTATAACTAAACTGTACCTATAAATGTAATTAAAATAAATAATCTGTTGTAATAAAATTAATAAAATAATCTCTCCTAAAACGGTTTGGATCTTAAATGGCTCCCGAAGTCCCACGTATTAAAGGCTTGGGCCCTTGCCCATGACACTATTGGGAGGTGGTAGAACTTTTAGGAGGTGGAACCTAATGGGAGAAAGTTAGGTCATTGGGGGGTGTGCTTGAAGGGGTATTGGACCCTGGTCACCCTTTGTCTCTCTTTGCTTCCCAGTGGCCATGAGGTAAGCAGTTTCCTCCACATGCCCATTTGCAATAATGTTCTGCTTTACCACAGGTCCAAAAGCAAGAGGGCAAAGTGACCATGGACTGAAACTATGAGCCAAAATAAGTCTTTCTTCTTTTAAGTTTAAAACCTCATATTATTTTGTTACAGAGGCAGAAACCTAACCCAATACCCACATTCCCTATGAATTTAGGGGCTAAGAAATGTTTCGACTTAGGTGTTTACTTTACAGAGTCACAACAGACTGCCCCTGTCCCACTGGTACACAGAGTATACTTATAGCTATATCATACCAGGCAACACACACCCAAGGGTCTGGTCCACAGCTGACTGGTTCTATCTTCTCTCTCTCTCTCTCTCTCTCTCTCTCTCTCTCTCTTTCTCTCTCTCTCTCTCTCTCTCTCTTTCTCTAAGGGTGTTATCTATGGACTTCATTTCCCCACCCCCAATGAATATGTTAAAACCCTAACTCTTCATGTGACTGTATTTGGAAATAGAGGTGATTAAAGTTACATGAGATTATAAAGGTGGAGGCCTGATCTTGTGGCGTTAGTATTCCTCTTAGAAGAAACAGCCTCTCTATTCTCCTTCCTTTCTTCTTTCCCTCTCCCTCCGTCACCATGAGAACCCACAGTAGGAAGGCAGTCACCAATAAGCCAAAGACAGGCTTCATTAGGAACTGAAGGGGTCAACACCGTGATCTTGTACTTCCTAGCTTTTAGAAGAGAGAAAAATAAAGTTCTGCTGTGTCAGCCACTTGGTCTATGGAATTTTGTTATGGGAGCCTGAGCTGATTAGGACAATGTGTTAATACAAATTCAGACGAGCAGGACTCCAGCCAGCCAGGTAAGAGAATAAACAATGAACTCACAGAGCAGCACTGGACACACTTTGAGATGGAGATAATGGGCAGAGGCAATAGTGAATATGGGAATCTTATATAAAGAAGATTGTGAGGTCCCTCTGCACCCCTTCTTGCTTTCCCTTCCACAAGGTTGGTTTATCAGGGACTCTGCAGTCAGTATTTGGCAGGTGCTTGCCAACTCAGTAAGATCCACAATCCTGCTCTCCCTACTCCCTACCCCCAGGCCATTCTAGACACTGTTTTTCATTAAGGTTTTACTTCTAGACAGTGACTCATTTCTGGCAGGGAAGTACCTCAATTGGCTGGTTGGTTGGCATCAAACATATTAGGATTGGGATAATCAGGATGACAATAGGAACTAAATTCTGGGGTTGTGGAGGCCAAAGACAAGGTGGAGGATTATGCTCTTATGGGCCGCCTCAGGAACATGCCCGCAGCAGGCTATTACTAAACAGCACACTTGTTCTCCAGCAGTCTCAGGAGAGGGGCCAGATGGATGAAGAAGAGCTGCACGCTCTTAATGTGCCGCGGATGCTACTAGCCTATGCTATGTCCCTCAGGCCCGGCTGCCTAGCTAGGCCAGGATGTTCAGAGCTCCCAGCTGCTGCCAAATGAGGAGTAGTACGGGCCAGCACATCCTCTGGCCCTGGGGACTGCTCCAGGGCAAGTCCATCAGCAGCCACGGTGAGGTGGGCTGGTCAGGGCTGCAGCAAGGGTAGTGCTGAGATGGGAGATGTGTGGGGACTCTGTCTGACCCCCTCTTCAGCCCTGGGGACCCAGTGCACTATGATTCCTCCAGTCCAGGCGGGCTCAATGTGCCGTCTCCTTGCCCAAGAATCCAGGGGTCTTTTGCAGTTATGTTGAGCCTTTCTCCCCACAAGCCCCAAGCTCTAGACTCTCTACGCTCTTCTCTCTGAGGCTCATGCCAAGGGAAAGGAAGCCTTGCCTTGGAGGAGCACCTCAGAGGGGACACTTCCCATCTGTGTCTGTGAGTGTCCTTAGCTGCCAGTATGTATGTATGTATGTATGTATGTATGTATGTTTGTATGTATGCATGTATATTTTCAATACTAGGAATTCAACCCAGGACTTGCACACTGAATTACATCCCCAGGCACTTAAAAAAACTTTTGAATCAGAGACTTGATATGTCACTAAACTGCCCAGGCTGGGCTTGAACCTGCAATCCTCCTACCTCAGCCTCCAAGAGTGCTTAGGGTTACAGGTATGCACACACCATCTTTGGCTTTCTGGGTTGTACTTTAAAACCCCAAAGTCTTCCCTCCTGCCTTTGAGTCTTCCCAGATTCCCCATCCCAAATTAATTCCCTCCCCCTTTGAACTCCATTACTTTACTGTTTTATTTGGTTGCCTATTTTCCCCTTCCCTAGAGTGTCAGCTGCTTGAGGGTGAGGTCTATGCCTGATTCTTTTCCATACTTGAAGACCTGTGAATGCACAGTGGTCCTTGGAGAATGATTACTGCAGGAATGAACAATGTGAGGCCACCTGACTTTGCATCCCCCACAGCAAATGTCAGATCAGTCACTGTCCATGATGCAGTCAGCCTAGATGATGATCCTATGCTCAGGCCTGCAGGGCAGAGGAATAGGCAACACCTCCAGGGATTGTCCTGCTCTGCCTACCTGTGCAAACTGGAATAGGGCTTACCATCACTTCACAGATTCTCAATAGCCCAGGTGTGACTCCTGAGGTGGGACAACTGGCCTCCACGGTCCCTGGGCTCCTCCAGAGGTCCAGTGCTGTAGATTCCAGGTACTTAGATAACTCTTATCTCTTTATGAGGGGAATAAAACAGTTGTACTGGGAGAGTCTTTATAGGCACTGTTTATAACACTGCCTACAGCTGTTTGTTCAGCCTGTTGCATCCCCATACTAACAAGAGACAGTGTGAGCCTCGGGGAGTCAGAGGGCTTTGCTCCTCAGCTGACCCTTGGCTGCTCACTCTCAGTTCCTGGTCCCCAGAGACAGCCTTAGCACCGTCACTCATCCAGCACCAGCCTCCACTCAGCTCTGACCTCACAGTGCCCTCCCTGAACCCTGTTGCTCCCAGGCATCACTCTTGCTGGAGCAAATTCCACCACCTTGCAGGCAGACTTGCACCACTAGCTCACACCTTCATCCAAACCTGAGACCCAATACGGGACCATCACCAGCCATCACCTGACTGGGCCAGCTCCCTCTCACGTCATACACTATATTTAGTGACCAGGACGGCCACAACAAAGTGCCACACACTGGATGGCTTACACCAGAAACGTACCCCCTCACAGTTCTGGGGCTGGGAGGGTGAGAGTGTGGTGTGGTCAGGGTTGGTTTCCTCGGAGCCCTTCTCCTTGGCTTGGAGATGGCCATCTTCTCCCTGCTCTCCAGACAGTCTTTGCTGCATGTGTCTGTGTCTTAATCTCCTCCTCTTCTAAGGACTCCTATCATGACGGATCAGGGTCCCCCCTAATGACTTATTTTAACTTCATTACCTCCTTCAAGACACTATCTCTAAGCACAGCAACGTTCTGGGGGTATCTGACTGCAGCAATTCAACACAGGAGTTTGGAAGTGGGCACAATTCAACCATTACATGAACCTTCACCTCCAGCCACTGCACAGCTCCCACATCCCTTACTTTCAGCTCAGACTGATGAAATGGAGGTCACTCTGTGGCAAATTCTTTGACTCCTTGCCCCTCTCTTCCCAACAGGCTCACAGAACAAGGTCTTCTCCTCGTCCAGATGAGCCACCCCATGGCTTCCCCCTCCCTCCTGGGGTTTGCCTGCCTCTTCATACCTCCTTTCTCTCCTCTGTCTGCAGTCTCTCCCAGGTCAGACTTGTTCCCTGCGCTGCATCATGGTCAGAGTCCTCCCCTTCCCCTACCATGCAGACCCTCCAACTGACCATGTAGACAGTGTGTCTGCCCTTCCACGTCTCCTTTCATTCAAGCCAGGCTTTACAATGATTACTTCATGTTTCCTTGACTTGATTTCATCCCAGAATCTCCTTGACCCATTGTGATCTGTCTTCTGCCCCGACCACCTCCCTTAAGATGCATACAGAGTCAACATCAAACACCTAATTTTGCAAAATCATTTCTTAGTTAATGGCAGCACCAGCTACTCAAACACTGTGTCTTTATCCTAACTCCTCAGTTCCAGGTAACCAGTTCCAGCTGCTTCTGGTTTTACCTCCTCAATATTTTTCAAATGAACCCTCTTCCCTCTAGTCCTAACTTTACTGTCAGTGCAGTCCTTTTATCTGCATGACTTACCCGCAGCCTCTCACTGTTCCCTGTTTTCCTGCCCGCAGTGTGCACCACAAACTCCAGTACTCTTTGGCTACTGCCTCACATAGCTTAAATGCATTGACCCCTGCTTAAAAGCTTTCCCTCCCAAAATACATGGACCTCCTTGGCTTGCCAAACAAGACCTGTCTCTTTCTCTATCTCCAACTTACATTTGGATTTTCTGCTCATTATTCCTTTCTACCTATCTACCTACTTACCTACCTACCTACATACTTATACACACAGAGCATTACTTCCCTTCCTCCAGAAAGACTTCCCTCAACATAAAACCCAACTAAGCACCACAACTATGTGTTTGCATAAAAACCTATGCCTCTCATGCTGCATTTCAGTAAGTTTAGCCTTCAACTTTTACTCTTTAATGCTTTTTAACCCTAGTGCTTGGTAACTTGTCTGACAACAGAAGGCATTTTTCAAATACTGGAGCGAAAGTTGCCTTGGCTTTTGAGGGATTCTATGCCAACCTCTCTTCCTTTAAAAATTACTATTCTGACTCATATACACATGGAAAACTGACTTTTGCAATGCTGCAGTAGAAAAATAATCTTTTCAGCAAACTGTGATGACACAATTGAATGTAATTTATGTTAAAGAAAAAGAAATTTTAAAGCCTGTCACATGCCATATATAAAATTAAAAACAAAACAGATCATAGATACACAGGTAAAACCTAAAACTTCTACAAGAAAATCTTTATGATTTTGAATTAAACAGATTTCTTAGCTTTGATACCAAAAGCACAACTTGTGAAGTAAAAAATGTAAACTGAACATCAACATCAGCAATGCCTGCTCTTCAAGTGGTACAGTTAAGAAAATGAATAAGACAAGTCACAAATGGGGAGAATCGCCTGGGCACACGGGGAGCCTCGGGCGGGGAGGGCCGGTCTTTGGACTGGCGGCTCACTCCCGGCCTCATAGTTCCCCGGAAGGAGGGCTTCCAGTGCACAGGGAGCTATGGGCGGGGAGTGTCAGTCTTCCCGCTGGCTAGCTTCCTGCCTAGTAGGCTCCTGGAGGGAGGGTCCTGGGAGCACAGGGAGCCTCGGGCAGGGAGTGTCGGTCTTCCGGCTGGCTAGCTTCCTGCCTTGTAGGCTCCCGGAGGGAGGGTCCCGGGCGCACGGGGAGCCTCGGGCAGGGAGCGCCGGTCTTCGGACTGGCAGCTCACTCCTGGCCTTGTAGGCCCCCGGAAGGAGGGCTTCCGGTGCACAGGGAGCCATGGGCGGGGAGTGCTGGTCTTCTGGCTAGCTAGCTTCCTGCC
>NW_004955412.1:21519739-21753249 GCF_000276665.1 Chinchilla lanigera | reverse complement strand
CTCCTACCTCTTTTGTCTCTAACTCACTATTATTTGTCTGTTTGTTTTCCTGAGAAACTATTTTGTAGATAACAATATGTAAAACAATAACCATTGATAATTTCCTACCATTTTGTCTGTAATTTGGTAAGTCCCCCCTATTATTATGTTATCCTTCCTCTACTCTTTTAAAAAAAAAAAATAAAACAAATGGGGAGAATCTTACACACAGGGCAAATAGTAGATAAAGGTTCTTGAATCCAGAATACACAAAGAACTTTTAAAAAATTTTATTTTTTAAAGAAAAAAAAGAACTATTTCTAAAGAAGATAATAGAAGAGTAACAGTGGTCAATACATAGCATATTGTTATCTTTAAAGTAGTTACTCAGAGTACAAGATATAGGCAGAGTCCAAGCAATATTAGCACAAACCTTTCTTTTCAATTAACTAAGAGAAATTAGTACTGTAACTCTCTTAACTATCATATCTATCTATCCATATTGATATAGATAGATATTAATTCCTTTTCCCTTCCTTTTTTCCTTTCCCCCATCTGAGTTTCTCTTTCCTTTTTGAACAGTTTCTTCTCATTTCACAATGTTTATTGTACAGTTTGGATCTTATTTATTTGTTCAGCTTCTCACACTAGGGAGACAATACAATGTTTACACATGGGATACACAAAGAACTTTTAACATTTCACGATGGGGCTGTAATTCGTATGTCCCCACTGCCAAGAAGCTCTGAACTACAGGTGGTACATGCATGACTATCCCATAGGACAATCCCATTGGGTGATACAAGCTGCCCAATGGGACAGTCATGCATGGACCACCAGTGGTTTGAGCTAGCAAGAACATATTAAGATTCAATACGAAAATAACTTACATTTGTTAAATGAGTGTTATGGTTTGTGCTTGGATGTCCCCCCAAAGCCTCATGCAGTCATGGAGTTAGCTTCTAGAACTTTTATGATTGATTTATTGGCGAATGCTACACCTACCCGCCAGGGTGGGTAGTTTGCATACAGTGTAAGGGAAGGAAAGAGGCTGCTTGCTGCCCCTCCTCTCCTTTTGCTCTTGTTGCTTTTGCTATCTTCTTCTGCATGAACTGCTGCCCTCTGCCATGTGCCACACTTGCCTTGGAGCCAGCAAAGTATGGACAGAAACCTCGACAAACTGTGAGCTAAATAAACTTTTCTTAAGTTTGGGTGTCATGTATTTTGCCTCAGCAATGAGAGAAAACTAACCAACACAATGAGCAAAAGATTCAAATGGATAATTCAATTACTCCCCAACACCCACAGCCTGACACCAACCAATCAAGCTCCCACCAGATCACCCTGATCTCCCATGATGGCCTTTCCCAGGTAAGGCATAGAAAACTCAGCTTCAGGCTTAGTGCCTAAGCTGATGGAGAGACCATTCTAAAAGGTCTCTAGCCCATTTTCCAGGAGCAGAGGATGGTGGAGTGAGTGCACACCTCGCAGGGCCATGACTACTAAGCAACCAACATAAACAAAAATGGCAGTTTTGCCAATTTGAGAATTTATCCACATGGATTGGTGTTGCTGGACCTTCAGAGCTACAATGGTGATGTTTAGTGCAAAGAAGAAATTGACAGCCTTTTGAACAAAGCAGGAGGATGAAAGAGTTGAATCAGGACCACCTCTAGTTTGAGAAGGGGCCAGTGACAGATTATGGCCCACTGCCGACAGGCTCCTGGTTGACTATAAAGTGGTGTAAAATGAAGATTTACCTTATCAGAACATTAAAATTCTATACAGTTTGGAAACATTCTTAGCCTTAGTGGGGATGTTAATTTGGCTGAATGATTTGGCCTGTCCCTGAATTCATAATGAGCAACAGCAAAGAAGATTACACTGGCAAAGATGTCCTGATTCTGGGAGGCAGATATTAAGTAAAATGGTCAAAGTGAAACCAAAGATGGTCACTGTGGTAGATAACGATCAAGTGATAATCGGTGGATTTAAGAAATATATGCAAAGAATTTATGGTGATGTCTTGGACAACTTTAAAGGAGACTGCTTTCGGGTTCTTATAAAGTATGTATTCCAGGACTAAAGAGGCATGCCAAAGAAGGAAAAGCGTTTAATTATGTGACTAATGACTTGACAGTTGTTCCAATCTCCATGTCTCAGGCTGACTCTTGATCTCTCGATGAAAGTATCAAAACAGGATGGGAAATATTTTCCATAAGGGAGCTGTGTCAATTTAACAAAGTCCCCTTGCTCTATGAAGAATGGCGCAGAGACCTGCAGTGTCCTATGCAATCCTCAAAGGAGATCATATGTACCCATTAAAACTTGGGATTGTGGCTATTTTATGCTGTTTGCAAGAAATCAAAATCTTGAACATGAATATCCCCTAATCATGTGTGCTGCAAACAGCCTTCCTCCATATGCTCTACACAACATCAAAACAAGCTAGATAATCGATCATGGATTCCTTAAAGTTTTCTCTTTTTAAAATTATTATCTTTCACTTTAAAAACACATGGAATGAATATATATATATACACATATATGTTATTTTTTAAAAAGTCAATTGAAGGACAAAAAAAACAGCACAGCAAAGATTCTGAAATGCACTGACTTCTTAGGATTTGATTTTTATTATTTTTATTTCTAAATGGGGTTTTCTGTTTTTGATTTTATTTGTTTTGGTACTGAACAACTGTAAATTTATTTTTTTATTTTAAAGAGAAAGGAAAGCAAAATAACAACAAAGATAAAAACAAAACAACACAAAAACAATAAAAATGATACAAAATTTCAAAGCAAGATGATAGGAAATTAACAATGGTTGTTATACTACATATTGTTATCTTCAACGAAGTTGAACAACTGTAAATTTAGATGTATGGAGGAATGAACATCATTATTTTGTTCTACAGAGAAGTTCTTTTTTTTTTTTTTTTTTTCCTCTGGTACCGGGAACCGAACTCACAACCTTGCACTTGCCAGGCAGGCGCTTTTGCCGCTGAGCTAAATCTCCAGCCCCTACAGAGAAGTTCTTAATGGTATTTTTTCCCCCAAAATTGACTTAAATATGAAAGTTTGGTGCTAATTTTAAAATGTTATATAGGTGGGTGGCAAATAAGCATGTGGAACACCTGCTGAACATCGTTAGTCACTGGGGAAATGCAAAGTGCAATCACAATGAGACATCACTACAAACCTATTAGAATGGCTGCAATTAAAGCCTTGGGTGCACCAAGTGTTGGTGAGGATACAGAATTAGAACACTCATATGCCCAGATTTTTCCTTAACTCTTCTCCTGCTTCTTCTACATCTACATAAGCCTAGTTATGAGTGTTCTCCAAATCTCACATTCCAGACCTAGTCCTCAGTCCACCCGCTCTTCACTATCATTCCCTTAAATAACTCAGTACTTCTCAACTATCAGCTCCAAGCAGATAATGCCCAAATCCCTATCTCCAGGTCCAATTTTCATCCAATCACCTAACTCCTATTTCTGACTGCTACTAGGAAATGTCCCCTTGGAAGTCTTTCCAAACTCTATGTCCCAAACAAATTATCTTTTTTATAGAATCAGGGGCTCTAACTTCCCCAGCTTCAATGAATAGCACAACTGCCCACATGTAACCCTCTGGTGGGAGTTGCCCTCACCCCATCTCTCCACCACTCCATCTGCTCCATCATCAAGGATGCTAGGGGGCTACTTCTCACTCACTGCTTGCTTTCTGTTCCCCATGCTTCCACCTCTTCTCTTCTACTTCATTTTATTAGCCTGTCTCCTGCCTCAGCTGCTCTCATACCAATGTAGCTCCTCCTCACTGCAGATCTACCTGCCCAGCCTGTAGACCTTCTACACTTGGGTTCCTTTCCAGGCTCACATTTTACCGAATACTATGGCCACTTGGCTACATCTAAGTTATCCTTGCTGAACACTAAACAGAGCATGTTGCTTTACTGTATTTTTTTTTACCCAGGTTGCTCCTTTTTCCTGGAAATTTTTCACCTCTTCTGTAGCCATATCTGAGTCCTACATAAATAACACTCCATTCTCATGTTTCTCTTCCACCCTAAACCCAGGCAAGAACCGAACTGCTCTAGCTCCGTGGATTTTACCCTTCTTAAATCCTCCAAAGCATTTGTTGTCTGTACCATTCATTTAGAACTTAATCCTGAACTTTGTAAATGAAACACGCAGTTCATTTATTCATTCCATCTTCCCTTATTAATTTATCCAATACCTATTAACAACCTAGCTTAATCAAGGCACTAAATATATAGAAAGGGATAAAATGTATTCATGCTTTCAAAGTATACAGAAGAAGATATCGCCACATAAACAAATAGCCACAATCAATATGGTATCAATAATGATAACATCTTATGCTCCAGCCATGAATCAGGTGTTTGTGTGCTGGAAAATCCCAAGCAAGAAAGACACTTGTTCTCAAGGATATCCTAGGGGTAGAGGAGGGAGCCTGGTATTACTGTCCAATGAAGCAAGTGGTTCCCAAGAGAGAATCATAAAATTTTAAGGACTCATGGACAAAGGAAAAGCAAATTCTCCAGGGTAGCAGGTAAATTAGCCTTCATGCATTTGCCTTCATACATTTATCATACATTTTAACATATGTTTGAGTACACAAGAGGCAGCCTTGAAAGAAGCCAGTGAGTGTCCCAGGGAAGTAAAGTGCCAAGTGTGTATCACACGCAGAGCCCTCAAGGTGCAGGGAAGCATAGGGTGACTGGCAGAGGATATTAGAGGAGGACAGGAGCCAGAGCAAGGAAGACTTTGTGTGACTTGCTAGGGGATTCAGTCAGTATCCTGAAGATGATGAGGGACAACTAAAAGGCTTTCAACGGGCCATGACATCATAAGGTTTGCCTTTTAGAGCTATCACTCTTGCACATACACTGGAGAGAGAGTAGAAATATGAACTGGGAGCTCCCTGGGGGCTCATTTAATAGCCTAGGAAAGAAAAGTGAGGTAGGTAGTGAAGTGCAGGGCAAGGAGGAACAAAGACACGGGGCAGATCTGAGCGTCATTGATGAGTTGAAGTCAACAGATGCAGCCTGCAGAGGATGAGATTGAGATGAGATGGCTCCTGGCTTCTCTTACATTTAGAGGACAAGATCACTGCTTGAGATAAAGAATAAAGGTGATAGAGATGAGAGGTGCTCCTTTCCATTTTTGGAGAAGGGCAAAAATGATGATTTTGGTATATTACTCATTGTATTTGAGGCATACTATTTTGTAATAGGCAAAATTACTGCCTTAGCTTTCTAAGAAACCATCCAGGCTAAAGAGAGATCTGTGAATGCTTGCAGTGAGGGCTTAATAACAATCTGGATTCAGCATTGGATGGAGAGCAGGGGACAGCAGGAACAAGGCTAAACTCCTGGAGATTCAAGGCTTCGGGATCGTGTAGGGAAGAGACTGAGAAGTAGAGTTAGGCCAGGGAATCTAAGGAGGACAGAAGTCAAATAAAATAAACATTGAGGACTTTCTAGGAAACCTGGCAGTCAGAAGGTCCTTGGGAACGTTAGCAGAGAGGTAGATAGTGCTTCGATGACATCAGGCAGAAGAGTGAGTGAGCAAAGAAGAGAGAGGTAAGCAGCTGTTTTAGAAGGCAAGGAACATGACTAGGACAGTAGATAGTGAGGCACCCTATCCAAGAAGAGCTCCTAGATTCCAAGGGGAGTGGCTCAGAAGGAGGAGCCAGTGAGGAAGGGGAGCTCATCATGTCAGAAGAGAGGGGCATGCTCTGAATAAACCTGGTAAAAAGGAAGACTTAGAGAAAGCCCAGAGCACAGGTCCAGGTCCACCCAGGAGGACAGCAGGGACGGCACCTCTAAGATGGCAGGGCAGGAGGGGATGAGGCAATGCAAACCCCGGAATCTTTCTCCTTTCATTCCTGTTCATGGTACAGCACCCTAAGTTTAACTGGATGCATGGGTTTCCAGCCATATATTAAATTTGCAAGCATCCCCCAAACTCATGAAAGCCATGGCTGAATTTGGGCTCACAAATTGTGACTGAAAGTGAAAGAACACCTTGATCATTGAGAGCCTTAGACTTTGCCCTTCTCTTGCTTTACTGGTTGGAAATGGTGGCAACAGGAACATATGGAAGGCACACACTGATGATGACAATACTGCTTGTCACTCCCTGTCCCTAGGCTACCACTTACTCTATCTTATGTGTGCAAGAAATGCACTTCTACTTTGGCTGTTTTCAGGTCTCTCTGTTAGAGTGGCTCAACCTACATCTCAACTCACTGCTGTCCAGCAGAAAGAGAATGCAAACCGTGTAGTCTTTTTAAATGTTCTATTAGCCACACTGAAAAAGGTCAAAAGAAATGTGGAGAATTAAACCAAAACTTCCAAATAGTATTATGTCAACACTTAAACAATACAAAAATCACTAATGTATTTATATTAGTTTTTATACTAAAACTTCAAGCTCTAGTGTATATTCTACATTTAAAACACATCCAATCAGACTACCTCCACTTTAAGGGCTCAGCAGATTGTAGTCACCTCCGGGTAGTGCAAGTCTAACTCAGACTAATAGACACCACTGAGAGTAAGCGCTTGGTGCGGGGTGGGGAGAGTTAAGTTAGGATGAGCAGGACAGCTTCTGTTTTCTTTAAGGAAAAGCAAAGTCTTTATCTTCTACAGTGACAGTGACAATGACAAGGTAGGTGACTTCAGTTGCAGAGCTTGATATAGCTGCTCTGATATGTAAATGTATTTCCAGCCACCAGGCCCAACTGGAATGAAAAGATGCTGGTGTGTCTCCAGACCCAGATCAAAGGAAGGTGAGTGGGTGTGGGTGTGCTCTCTTTCAAAAGCAGGAGGCCATCAAGTGCGTGGGCAAGACAAGGGATGGGGAGCTGAAGGTGCCACCAGGACTGTGCTGGGGCTGTGGTTATGGCCATGAAAGGGTGTGAAGCCCAGAAAAGGCTGTCTAATGGGTCAGACCCAGAAGAGACGAAGGTGGGGAGTATGAGGCGTGGGGCATAAGGTATGCATAAGTACAGGGGACATAGAAGCAAGGTGCCCAGAGCTGGACAGACAGGATGCTGTTTACAGATCATGGGGTTTGAAAATACAAGTTTTAAGAAGCAGAGAAGCAAGGGATGCCATGACCCATGGTTTGGCTGTGACAGTGACATGGAGCGCGAGAAAAGGTTGGCAGAGAGAAAAAACCAAGTACCCTCAAAGCAATGGCACTAGTAGGATGTGTCCATGGGCCTGAGGATGACGGGGCCAGGTAGGGTGAGAGAAAGGTGAGGATCTGAGTCCATCCTTTCATGATGCTGGAAGGTACAAGGGGAGTGGGGACTTCTAATAGGTAATGACAGGCGGAAAGTGATGCGAAGTTGCACCAAGGACCTATGGTGATGTGACTGCCACTCTTCTGAGCAAACAGTTCCCTCTGGAGACAGGCGGAAGGAAAACACTCTCCCTGCATGCCCCTGCAAGAATGTGTGTGGTGGGCATGACACCTCAGCTGAATGGGGGCTCTGTGTACCTGCTGCAAGGGCCAGACGGGTGGCAAGGACAGGAAGTGCGGTCTGGGTACAGTGAAGAGCAGCAAGGGCGACTGGACAACTGAAGCTGCCCCAGGTTGCAAAGTCACCTAAACTGGGAACACTTTGAGTATGGGAGCCGTATCTCCTGTCATTAGCAGCCCTGGCCATCTCGGCGCAGAGCCGGGCACATGTAAGGCATGTGTGCCTTTCAAAGTAGCTCAGAGATTCATCCTGACGTAAGTTCATGGCTGGACTTTCACAGCATGGCTCACCTTCATTGTCTACACTCCCACAGTTAAATAAAGGACATGACCCCTGGAAAAAATTATGAGTACAGTCCTGGACATAACCACCCATTATATCTACTTTGTAAGGTCTCTGTATATCTGGTTGATATTCCCACTTAAATTTGTTAAACTGGTCCTTCCTCACCCTGGATCTCTCCACTTACCCCCAAGTTTTCTTTTTGGGGAGACTGTCCCCATGTGTCCTCTTCTACCTGTGGTCACAGAGCCCACCTCAACCTCATTATGTGTGTGGGAGGCTCCAATATGCAGCTCAGACAGCCTGGATGCATGAGGGTGGTGTGCAGTGCCCAGTGTATCCACACTTACGGCTCACTGCACACAGAGCCAGGCTGGGGGAGGAACAGCGAGCTAGAGTGACCCGTTTGTCTTGTCTAATGGCTGCTAGTGACAGCCTTCTGGCCGAGTTGTGGGATAGAAAGGAATGAAAGGCAGAAGGGACGCAGAGGGATAGAGGCTGCTAGGAGCTTTAATGAGTTTACAGGCACAAGGATGGCAGGCAAGGTTTGCCTTTTAACTCCAGAGGAGACTGGGTCCAGATCAGCTTCACTGTGGTAATTCAACCTGGTGAACATTTATTGAGTGCCGATCTCATACCAGGTGGTAGTGGGGGTAGATGCATCTGGGAATACATGACACAAAGACATGAAGCCATAAAGTAGCCTTAGGTCTGCTCTCAATGACTGCCAGACTATTTGGGGAGATGGGGGTGGGGAGCTAAAGAAGAGATCACAAGCTCTGCGTTGAGCAGACACCCAAAAGTGAACCCAGGTGGGCATCTTGAAGGTGCCATTCCAAAGACCCACTCACCTCTGAGCTGGCACCACTCTCCACTGTGTTGTGACCCACCCATCACACCATGTCACATCACCACCATGTCACATCACCATCACATCAGTCACCTCCTCATTCCAGGGAAGACCTTAAGCCATACACCTAAACCGTAGCTCTGAATAAATGAGTGTTACGCCCACTACAGTTCACAATACAGGACCCTGTCACTCCTGATCAGAAATGGCAATTAAATTGGGAACCTGAGGACTGCTAAATTTGGGTGATGCTAACCTCTCTTCCTTTCTGGGGGAAGGGTAAGCAAGAGAAAATTACAGATTAGAACTGCTTTGAGCTCTTTGCAAGAAGATGGCTAGAAAAATCTGAAGGGCTCTTACTTTGATTGTTTCCACCTTGGAATTATCTGTTGCTTTCCCAGGAGATCAAAGCACAAGTAATGGATCTTTTATTCATTTTTACCCAAGGAAAAAGCCAGAATAGGGCAGGGAATATTCATCCAAGAAGACACTGGGGTTTAGAGTCTAAGGTAGGTACATTCAATGCAACAAGACTAGAATATTCATGTGTTCATTCATTTGAAAAATATTCAGATAATCTGTTATACTTTCTCTTTTTCCCTTTTCCAAAGGTGGAGGGGAAGAGATTTATATCAACAAAATTTGTCTAACTTTTAGCTCCCATTGTAATTATGATTTCTGATGGGGGTGGTGACAGCAACTATTCCAAGCACCCAGAAGACAAGCAAAGTCTTCAAGGAGCTCGCATTTAGAATCTGGATTGGTACCCTGTCTCCTTATCCCCAGGACTTCATTGCCTCCCTGTAGTCTTTAGAGATTTCAAATCTTTTGTGGCACTTCACCAAAACAAATGCCTCTCAGAATCCTATAGTACACATCATATTTTTCCTTGAAATTAACCTGACTTGTAAGTGACTCCTGGTGTCCACAGGTGCTCGGTGCTATCCTTGGAAGTCATTTCTGTAGGGAAGGGGAGACAGTGAGGGTGCCAACTCCAAGAGCAACAGACATTTTTCACCTTGGGCCCATAAAGTTAGCCCAAGGAGAGGCGGAAGGAGTCTCGGGTAGGGATGAAGGTTGTATCTGCCAATCTTCTTCATGAGAACACAGCAGACCAGGTCTTGGCCTTCCTTTCAGGGCAGCCTTAGGCGGACCTGTGACTGCTGACCCTTGACTGGCTGAGTTTCCTGAAGGCTATTAGCTGAAAGAATGCTAAGCTGACTCTTGTCAGAATATTCAAAATGTTCAGAGGGACAAGGGAAGAGAAAGAGCACTAACTGCAGGGGATAAAAAGCAGCCCCATTCAGATACCATATGCCGTAGAAGTAAAAAGCTAGTAAATTTAATTTAGTACAGACCACGCAATTACCCACTTTAAAAATTAAGGACCGAGACCATAAACCCACTAAACTTCAAATCTTCATAGTAGGCAGTTAAATGAGTGAGACAAAAAGAGAAGGTGCAGAGGGAGAAAGGAAGACAAAAACCAGAGGAAATGGGAAAGGTGAAGGAAAGGAGAGGAACTGGGGGAAAAGGGGTGGAGGACAAAGCACTATAGAACCAGCAAGACAGAGCTTGAGACAGGCACTGAGAGAGACACAGGGAGATAAAGAAACAGCCCTGATGCTCCCGATGTGCACACATATTCTCAGAGGAGTTTCCCATTCATGAGGTCTTCTGTCTCTGCTGCCGAAGAGACTTACAGTCACAACTGTGGCACAGATAGGGACCTAAGCTTTTTCTGATGATTAGAAAATATTCTCTCAGGTTTTTCTTTTTATTTCCACAAATGCCACCCTATTTCACAGCAAGGTTGTTTGACCTTGATACTATTGCTATTTGGGGCCAGATAATTTGTTGTAGAAGGTTGTTCTGAGCATTGTAGAAAGTTGAGCAGCATCCCTGGACTCTAACCACTAGATGCCAGTAGCACCTTCCCCAGTTGTGACAACTCAAAATGCCTTCAGACATTGCTGAATGGCCCTGGAGATGCGGTAGGGTTTCGGGATGGGGCTGCTCCAGCAGAGGACCACCGGGCCAGGCATTTCTCACATCACACACTCCACTCTCACTCCCAACAGCCATCATCTTACTTCTGCCAGGCAGCCACAGAAGAGCCCACCCACACAGCACCTCTTGGGTGGCATCACTACTCACCACCACTTCAAACCATCTCATTGTCCACTGAATAAAAATAATAATAGTAATACTGGCCGCCAACTGTGTGCCAGGCTTTGCTTCAAGCACTGGAAATAAGAATGGTGAACAGCACAGGAGACCCAGGCTCAAAGGTCTTAGACTCTTAAGCATAAGCGTTCGGTAAGGCAGATGAGAATCAGATAAAGAGAAGATACAGAGTAATTCCAGAGAGCAAGAAGAACTAGAAAGTGAAAATAGTGTCAATGAAGTAAATGATGGAAGGTGTTAAAAAAGGCCTGTCTCCAGAGAGGCACCATCTATGCTGAGACGTGACTGATGAAGGGGAAGAAGCCATGAAGAAAGAAGAATCTCCACGTTGAAGGAATAGCACTTGGATTTCACCATCTGGAGCATACTGACTGAGGGTAAAATGGAGGTCACATGATCTCAGGGGCCATGGCAAGAAGTTTAATCATATTCCAATCACCATGGGTGGTCACTGGAGGCTATAAACATAACCCAAACTTTCCAGTCCTCACCCTCGTGGCTTAGTCAGCTTGGGCTCTCTACTATCCTGACTACCAGAATCACCCATGATGCTTGTTAAAACACAGATTACCAGACCCACACCCACAGCTTGGTTTGGAGTGGGGCCCATCCCTCACAAGTTCTCAGGAGCTGTTCACACTACTAGCCCAGGGCCTACACTGGAGTAGCATTCTATGAACAGTCTTTGGAGAGGAATCTTCAGTCATACTGTTTCCGTGGCCCACCTCGCTTCCCCATCCTCCGTGCCTGTAATCACTGTGTTCTGAAATCCTAGTCTTCAAGAACTGGTTAAAAAGCTGACTCTCACATATTCCTGCAGTGACCCCTCAGACACACGGACCTCACTCCGTCAAAGGATCATACCAGATACTGTTGGGGAGATGTTACCATCCTCTGACCTTCAGAGTACACACTGTGACAGCCTCAGCCCTACTTCCAAACCATGACTTCTTCCAGGATGGGACCCAAACTGACAACTCTGACTTTAGAACTTAGAACTCTAAACTAAAGTTTAGACTTTAGAACTAAAGTCTCTCTTCTTTTTCTGCTTTGAAGGTAAACTATCATTAAATCAGTTTCCTAGATAAGTGACTAGTAATGTGTCTTCATATCATACCCATTAGGATAGCTATTACAAAGAAACATCAAAACAAACGAACACCAAAAATAAAAACAAACAAAAACCAGAAAATAAAAAATGTTGGGAAGGAAATGGAGGATTAGAAGACTTGCATTGCTGGTAGGACTGTCAAATGGTACAGGCACTATGAAGAACAGTACAGTGGTGCCTAAAAAAATCAGAATTACTATATGACCCAGCAATATCATCTATGGGTACACACGCAAAGGAATCAAAGTAGGGTTTCAAACTGATATAAGTAGAATAATTCAGCATTTGTCTTTTTGAGACTGGCTTATTTCACTCAACATAATGATCTCAAGGTTCATCCATGTTAATGGCAGAATTAGTCATAAAAGTAAAAAAATAGGAGCAGCCCAGTGTCCATCACCAAATAAATGGACAAACAAAATATATACAGATGAAATATTACACAATGTTACAAAGGAGAAGGTCTTGACACATGCTAAAACATGGATGAATCTTGAGATCATTATACTAAGTGAAATAATCCAGTCTCAAAATGACAAATGTTGTGTGAGTCTACTTATATAATGGATATAAAACAGACAAATTCTAGAGATAGTAAGATAGTGGTTTTCAGAGGCATGGGGATAGGAGCAATGGGAAGTTATCCTCAGTGGTACAGTGTTTCAGTTTTTCAATGTAAGATGGTGGGGTGGTGATAGTAGCACAACATAAATGTATTTAATAGTACTGAATTGCACACTTACAACAAGATGGCAAATTTTTTGTGTAATTTTTAACAATTAAAATAATTTTACAATTTAAAATGTATTGTTTTACAGTTTGCAAAAGACTTTCATACATTTTACTTGTATTTTTCCATAGAATATAATAGTGAAATAGTATCATTCCCATTTTATAGATTAGTATTTGGCAGCCTATAACATCTCAAGGACACAGAACGATGTGTTGAGGGATTAGAACTAAAAAATCAGATCTTTTCCTCTTCTACCAACACTGTCTAGTATATCATGTTCTGTACAGTAAGTCAACTTTTATGTGCTAAAAACATTGCAAACTGGCTAGCTGGAAAAAGGAAACAAAGAGGGAAAGAGAGAAGCAAGTATTTGATTTGAGGAAGGGTCCACTTTCAAGATTTACAGCGAGAAGGAAAATCAGCATGTTCTGCCACATATGGTGGGTATTACTATTATTATTTTACAGATGATGGTAAAGAAAACAGAGTCTTTAAGTCACCCGATCAATTTCATCACTAAAATAAAATCTGGATCAATGTGGCTTCTGAGCCCAGGTTCTTATTACTTGGAAAATGCAGCCACTTCTTTGTTCACAAATAGTCTAGATGACAACACAGGACATCCGGGTTTCCACACCCTAGGCTGGCAGTCAGCTTATTACTTGCCCAATATACTCCTTTTCACTTCTCCACAGACCAACCCACTCAGCTGCACTTTGCCTGGGTCCTGACTAACTCACTATGCACAGGCTTTTCAGGATGAGGAGAGAAGGGACTTGAAGGTGTCTCTCCTGCTTCTTCCTCCTGGCTTACATGAGGCCTACATACATACTACTTCCTCCAAGGGGAGCTGTCCCTCCTGTCTGTCAGAGAACTTTCTGCCCCACTGGACAAGGGAAGAACTGTATCAGGGAATCACTCCTTTCTTGAAGCCCTTCCCCTCACTCTTAAAGGCACACACAGATGAGGTCTTGGTGCATCTCTCCCACCAAACTAGCACTCACCACTGGCCAAGGTTCCCAGGGATCCCAGAGACAGAAAGGACCTGAGATGCAGAATACTCCCAGAATCTGTAACAGTCACTCTTTCTTGATCTTCTTGAGTCACAAAAGCATCTCATACTCCCTCTTCTGAGTCGCTTCTTCTTCCCACCCCTTCCTCCTCATAGTCTAGTACTTTAGAGCTGCTTGAGCTAAGCAAAGGTATCCATACCCTGTCCCGGTTTAGGAATGTGGAGGGAGCTGAGATCCCATTGATTTAAAGCAGGTGCTCATGGAATCTATGTAATGAACATGGCCGCAAAGGAAGTTCTGCCTCAGATTCTCCACCCAAACCTTCATTTCTCAGCATCCAGAACTGGCTAAATTTACCAAATGTTAACCCACTCCATGAATCTGATAGTAATGATGTCAACTTTCACTTTATTTATCATTAGAGCTGGCAGATCCAAAAGGTAATTTAGTGCTCGAAAGGCCGATGTTAAAACTTTATGTCAGGGGCGCATTGCCAAGTGCAGCCTAATAACGGCATCATTAAATACAGACTAAAGTCTTTATTTAAATTTACTTTCATCTCATCCCTGTCTATAAAACATAGGGATATATACAAAGTGAGTCTTTAATCCTCCAAATGCATTTATCTGCTCTTGTTTTCTCTCCTGGTCAGCCAACCTGCTGTCTCTGGAAGTTCAGTGTGTGTCCAATCCTGCCTCATGCCAACACTTTCCCGCTCCTGCCCATCAAAAAGACATTCATCATCCACTGGTTTCTGCCACATGCCAATGCCGTGCTAAGTAACAGGATGCAGAGTGGACAAATTCAATGTCTTCATGCATCATGCACTTGAGGAGCATCGATTTTTGTGGAAACGAAAGCAGCCACAGTTATGCATCATTAAGACATTTCCGTTAACAACACACAGCAGTACTATGGAGGTCCCATAAAATTACAACAGAGTAGAAAAGTTCCTGCAACTAGTGACTCTGTAGCCCTTGTGATGTCACAGCGAACACATTGCTCACACATTTGTATTGATGCTGGTATAACTGAGCTCACTGCACTGCCAGTCACATGAAGGCAGAGCACACACAACTATGTACATACAGTGATTATGATAATAAACGATTATGGTACTGGTTTATGAATCTACTAAAATTTCAGGTCATTATTCTAGAGTGTATGCCTTCTACTTATAAAAATGTTTACTATAAAACAATGTGCTGAGCTCTTCTGCCAGAAGCCGTGTACATCTTGTGTTCACTGGGTCTCCTGAATGCATGGATTCCTCTTGTGGTTGAGTTAATCTTAAGCTATTGTCTTAGTTACTTTTCTCTCTTGTTGGAACAAAATACCTGACGCCCAAAATTAAGGAAGGAAAGGTTTATTTTGCTTACAGTTTGTGGAGGTTTTAGTCCATACTTGGCTGGTTACAAGGCACAGTGGCACATGGCAGATGGCTACAGCTCATGGCGGCAGAACACAGCAAAAGCAACAAGCACAAAAGGGAGGAATGGCGGCAAGCAGCCTCTTCCTCTCCCTTACATATGCAAACTATCCACCCCAGGGCGGGTGTAGCTCTCACACCTATAATCAATCAAACTCTAAAAGCCTGCCCCATGAATGCATGAGGCTTTGAGGGGACACCCAGACACAAACCATAACAGCTATTTTGTTAACCATGGCTTTAGGAGCAATAGGCTATCTCTCTCTCTCTCTCTCTCTCTCTCTCTCTCTCTCTCTCTCTCTCTCACACACACACACACACACACACACACACACACACACAGAGAAATGTGTAAATTTATGTCTGAGGTACGTTTGTGTGTTTATGCATGTGCGTATAAGCTAGGTTTGGGTAACTACATTCTCTAAGAGCAATGATAACATTACCTAACAGGCACATCTCAGAACACACCCTATTGGTAAGCAACACATGATTGCAACTACACTGTCCCCAGACAGCCTCCTAACTGAATGCCTTACTTGCTGCCTCTGCTCCATGACACAGCAGCAAAGCCTTTCCTAAGTACAGTGCAGGAACTGGCCTTCCCCTCAGACAGAAATATTCACCCTCACTCTGCTCCACCTTGTGACTGTCCACAGCATTCATCAGCACCTAACACGCTCCACGTTTCTGGTGCATCTGTTCTTCTGCAGCCCCGCACTATAGAAATCTGAGAGGCAGGACTTCTACCCATTTTATCCCATACTGTGTCTGCAGCCCAGCACACTGCCTGTCACACGTAGGAGGCACACACTCACACTTGCTGAATGAGGAGTGCATTGATGCTCTGGAGAGGTACAAAGTCTTTCTGGGGTGATGACAGAGATCTCTGCCTTCTGGGGAGTTGCCTAGGAAAGTTTCACAAAGGAGATCACAAAACTGGGTTGTGACACAGAAATCTATTTTCTGGAGAAGGGAAATGGCAAGTCTAAGGACACAGAGGAATGAAAACAAACTGTCTGTGTAGCTGGAATTTGGGGTGACTGGAAAAAAGGGCAGAAAATGAGGCTGGAGGCACTGGGGGGGAGGAAATTATGAAAGGATTTGCAAGCCATATAAGGAAACATGAACTTTATTTGAAAAGGTACTAGTGGAGAGGCCATCATAGTATTTTTAGAACTGGAGGACAAGCCTCCAGGTGACAGGCCTCTCTACAGGACTCTACCAGTACAGGTTCCTGCCAGGCCCTGAGATGGCCATGGTGATCTTAGCCTCCTGGCTTCATACTCAAGTTCTCTTCATTTATGGACAGAACCGCTCTGGGGCAAGCTGCCCTGTTGTGAGCAGCCCTATAGACAGACATACATACCCAGGTGCTACAGCACCCATCCAACAGCCAGCAAGGTGCTGGCATCTGCTAACAGTCACAGTGAGCTTGGAAGTGAATGTCCTTAGCCTGACTGGGGCCTTGAGTTGACTGCAGCCTCAGCCAACTTCACCACAGCCTTGGGAGAGACCTTGAGCCAGAAATAGCCAGCTAAGCAGCTCCCAGATTCCTCCCCCTCAGAAGCTGTGGGAGATAATAAATGGTTGTTGTTTTAAGCTGCTAAACTTGGGGAGAATTTGTTACACAGCAATAGATCACTAACACTGCCTAATTCCTCTCCAGGAACATGCAGTGATCCTTTGTCTTTGGGACAAAGACTGGACTAGAGATGAGGGGTGTCCCTTACATATTGGCTCCTAATCAGAGATATCTACTGAGGTCAGGCGCAAAAAGAGGGGCACTCCAATGCCTCTGGCTCCAAATCCCAGCAGGTGGGAAGAATGCCAGGAACTCAGCTTCCCCCTGAGCAGGCAGACACAGCTCTCCCTTCCTCCTGCTTCTGGGGCTTGCAGCTCCCCCACACCTGGCACTCTGGCCCATCCCAGTCCCAGAGGTGCAGTAGCGATGGGAGCATCAGTCTGTTTTACTGCCTCCTCTCCACTTAATTCATGAACTAATCAGAAGACACTGCAGCCCGTCTGCACAACAATAACAGAGAACAGATGTTTCAGGGCAGCTTTATCTCCTATTGGCACAACACCCGGGGGCTGACCTTTCTCTCCCACGTTTACTAAGTGTTATTAACACTCTTAAAAAGGCCTTGGGTGCCTAAGTTCTCAGTCAACCCAGAGATGCCTTCACAGGAAGTCTTCTGCACAAGCCATCACACAATGTAGCTTGCCAGGGGAGGCTCTAATGACAACCAGGTGGCAAAAGGAGGGTTGGCCTGATCCCAACAATAACAAAAGTAATGTGCAAATACTCATGTTGCACACTGTATGGCAGGAAGACCAGGGGTTTTGGAGTCAGACACTCCTGAATTCTAGTTTAATCTCTACCATTTAGTTTTTGCCCCTGTGAGCCAGATATGTCATTAGTCTGAACCAAGAATTCTGCCAGGAACGTTTGCAGGTGTAAATAAGAAACCACATGAAAGTGGTCCCAGATCCACAGGGTCTGGAGTGCAGCACATACTTGGTAAAGGTTTCTATGCAAGGAGATATTTAACATCTCATTCCCACCCTATCTAGCACACTGTAAAATCCCTTTTCTCTTTGTTCTACACATGCAGTACCTATCATTACTGCCATGTTTTATACTTTATAAAGCAGTTCCACATTAGTGAAATCATTTGATCCTAAGAAAAGCTTGTTAGGCCTGAGGATCAGGGAATATGAGCCTGTTGTGGTTTAAATATGAAGTACCCACCAAAGACTCAGACATTGGTGGTCTGATCCTTGGTGCAGCCATATTCAGTGGGGTCTAGAGAGGTGACTGGATCCTGACAGTGCTGATCTCATCAATGCACACAGCTGGACAGGCATTGAGGTGGTGAGGCCCAGCTATAGGAAGTAGGTCAGTGGGGGCATACCTTTGAGGGGTTATTGTCCCTGGCTGCCCTCCTGGCTGGCTCTCTCTGACTCTCACCCTCTTTGCTCCTCAGCTGAGATAAGCACCTTTCTATCCCCCTGCCCGTTTGCCACAGTGTCTGCCTCATCAGAGGCCTCAAAGCAATGGACCCGATCAACTGCGAACTAAAACCATAAGCCAAAAGAAATCTTTCCTCCTTTAAGTTGTTTCTTTCAGGTCTTTCATCACAGAGACACAAAACTGACTAACACACAGCTCGAGTTTACCCAAGTCACGCAAGGGAGAAGGGGAAGAATCAGGACCAGAGCTGGTGCCTAGGCCAGTGATGGTGAAATGAGTGCCCAAAGTGCAACCCAAAACCCATTTATTTATCACAACCCTATTATTTATCACAAAGTGCCAACGCTGCAATTAAATCTGAATGCTGAGGTTTTAGTTTAGAAAAAAACAACTCAGACAATAACATGTTTTGTTTTAAAAGAAAAACAACACGTGCCATAGGTTTGCCCTAGACTAATTCCCAGTCTGACCCCAGCTGAACCTCTCAAGCCCTTCCCCCTACCTCTGTTCATCACAAAATTCATCACTTAGGACCCTTTTGAATGGCTTGTGTATGGTTTCATGTGTGTATGTTTATGTCTAGATTCTTCAATTGATGGAAGATTCTCAAAAGCTGCAGCCTGAGGCTTGTCAGCCAACAGTGCATAAGAAACATGCCCAGGGACATGTTGTAGAACACTGGATAAAGCGAGGCACATTACAGGGTTAGTCTTAAAAACCAACTCAAATTAAGTTTGAAGTGCTGAAAACAGAAGCCCTCAGGAATGCTTGGGGCAGAGAAAGGCAGGGAAGCAGGGTCTGTTGGGTGCCCTCATCTACCTATCTGCCCCTAGCTCCATCCTTCCCCTTACTTGCCTCAGTGCCAGGGATGTGACTCATGCCAGCATCAGTTAGGCCCTCCGGCATCATTTAAGTATGCATTCATCCATACATTCATTCACTCATTCATTCACACTCACCCTCCACTGAGTCCCACATGGGCCAGCAGCCCTTCTCCATGGCCCTACTTTTGCATCCCTGACTCCTCACTCTCTTCAGCCACTCAGCCATCCCTGTAGCCCTCACTCTCAGCAGATTATCATGCCTCCCTATTCACAGACTATCTCAGGTCTCACACTGTGGGGGTTCATTTTATGTGTCAATGTGGTGGGCTACCATGCTAAATGCTTAGTTAAGCATGAGTCTACGTGTTGCTGTGAAGATATTTTTCATTGTGATTAACATTTTAAGTAGTAGACTTTGAGTAAAGATGAGCAATCCCCATAATGTGAGTAAGCCTCATCTAATTAGTTAAAGGCCTGAAGAGAAACAGACTAAGAGAATCCTGCTAATGGGGAGGGGGCATGGGAAGAAAGGGAGGGAAGGAAAGAGAGAGAAACCTATTAATTCTGTCTCTCTAGAAAACACTAATGCACAGCCCTCTAACTCTAATGCCACTCTCCGGAAATCCTTTGTGTGAACAACTGTCCCTCCTTCTTTCAGTCTATGCTCAAAGGTGAGCAGAGTGAGGCCTTCCCTGACTCTGACAGGTAGAGCACTTATATTAAGCCCTGAACATCCTCAGACTCTGAGCATCCTTCCAGTGTGAAAATGACCATGCGGTGCTATAATTGGCTCTACCCAGTGGTTCTGTCAGCTTTAGTTCTCAAGGGTCTAATCATGATGGTTGTTTCTTCTGCTGACTCCCATTCATGCAGTACTGTTCATCTTTTTGCCATTGGTGTTGTAACTGTGGATGAGAAGCTCCTCTTCAGTGACTCTATCTTCAGAAATCCTCTGCTATTAGGGTTGAGGGCTGTCAATGTGAGGGGTATAGTTTTCTTTCTGTCCAATCTCCAGGACCACTGTTACTATCCTGTGGTCATTTTTTACACAGATATCTCAACTTGACTCTTGGATCAGCAGGAAGTATAACCTTAAGTCTCAAATCCATGGATATAAATCTCCTATGGACTGCTTTTTCTGACTCAGAGCCCAGGCTATCACCCTATACCTACTATGGTCCCCACTTCACTGAGGTCATGACCTTGGGGGCCTCATGCTTACATGTGGTTCTCATTGTTAACTATTGCCTTACACAGGTCCAAGACCTTGCTTTCTTTCTCGTTTGGCAATAAAATCCAAATCCCACAAATCTCAAGATAAGCAATACCTACTTCCTCTTCCAGGCTGCCTCAGCATGAATTCACACACTCACCACTTTACTTTTTAGTTCTCTCTTTATTCTTGGGCCCTGGTGGTTTTCCTTAATTTTCTTCTTGTTCAGCTACCTTTTAAAATGTTTGCTACTATATTTTTTCTAGCATTCCCTGATATTTTATAGGACAGGACTTTCTGTTTATCCAGTGAACCACTAACCACTTCTGCCAGAAGTAGAAATCTGCTGTATTTTGTTTGTCAGTACATCCACCTACTCCCGCTGGACCCACAAGCTTCTGGAGGCAGTGCAGTGCAATCAGCAAATTCAAGAGATTCAAAGCCTGTCTCTGCCACTTACAAGCTATAGAACCTTGGGGCACATTACCTAATCTCTATGTATGTCACAGTCTACCTACCTAAAAATGATAACATTAGCATCTACAGTTGTGATGATTAAGTAAAATAATACACACATAAAATTTCAAACAACAAGTACATGATCAACATTCAATACTTGATATTATTGTTAGGATAGAACACAACAGAGTGGTACTCAGCAGATATGTATTGAATTTTATTATTTTCTACTTTATATCCTCATTTCCTAGCACAGTAATGCTGGCACCTCACATCATTTAATACATGTTTCATGAGTAAATGTGGCTAGATGACTAGATGAGTGAATAATAAATCAACTCTTGTATTCATTTTCCCCTCCAGTCCCAAGGAAAGAGGTACCCCTCATCTGTGTAACTCCTATCCCTTTCTACCTCTTTCTGTTTCCCCCTAACATAGTCTAATTCCCCTCTCTCTTATTCCCCAGAATACAAAACATACTCATTTCTCCAATACAATCACACACTCCTCCTTTGACTGTATCTCCCCTAGCTACCTATTATCCCTACCTTCTAGCAATTTCAGCTTCTAAACCGACGGATTTCTTGACCTCCGAAACTAGGTTGGATACCATTCCCATGAACCACTGTTTCCTATCCTAATTCCCATCTTGGCCCTCAATCACTGTAGAGAACAGGAAATACAAACGTTACAGAGAATGGGAAATACAAGTCTTCTCTTGGTGTACTTAGCATCAGATCCTTGCATATTGTAGGCACTCAACAAATGCCAATGAAAAAAACAAATGAATAGAATCCAATGAAGAAATGATATGCATATATTACCCCCACTTCTAGGAACAGAGAAATAGAAAATAAAAAGAAAGCAAAAAAAGACTCTTCAGTAGTCAAAGCCTAGTCAACTGTGAGATGATCTAAGTGGATCAGTGGCTTGCCAAAGTTCCAAGTTAGATTTAGCCTCACAATTGCCCTGAGGAGCAGGCTCAGAGAGGAACAAGGCTGACCATGGGGCTGGAGAGCGCTCCATGAAAAGCATATACTTTGATATGGTCAAATCTCTATCGTACCAATTGTAGCTATGGAGCCACCTTGAGCTAGTCAGCTTCTCTGACCCTCTGGTTATTATCCTACAAAATGGGTAGAGCAGTGATCGTACTATTGTAGCTTCACTATCTCACAAGGTTTTGAGCCATGAAGCCAAACCCATGACCTTGCTGGGCACAGCCCACCCTACAACTCTCATGGGTTGGAGCAGCATGCCTGCTGTTTTCCTTGGCTAGAACTGATTGCTAGTGGCGTTACTGGTCTGCAGTTCAGGGAAATGTCCTGCCCCCTAGCTTCTACTGCTCTGGTAGGCATTGCTCTGGTAGGATTTTTGCTGGTGGCCCTGACCCCAAAGCCATTTTCTGTTTGGGCTCTGGGGCTCCTCTGGGCATCCTTGGAAATCTAGGTAGGGGTAGCCACACCCCATAGTCTTATTTGGTGCTGGGTACACTCTATCATGGCCTGCCAGTGCCACAGCTGGAGCACAGGGAGCAGAGCCTTGAAATAGCACCAAACGGTGAGTACCAAGGTCCTACAGGTGCACACATCCCCTCATTTGAAATCATTCTTTACCCTAGGCCTTGGCACTCTGTATTTATGACAGAGGAAAAGCTCTGATGATCTCAAAAATGTATTTAAGGTTATTTTTCTATTGTCTTAGACAATAGGTCCTAGATTCCATTGAGATGGTTCATCTCCACCTGTCTTCTTACCAAACAGTTGCTTGGTAACATCTTTGGTTTTCCTCTTCTAAAATGCTTTCTCATTCTTTACAAAATAGATGGGCTGAGAATTTTCTAACCTTTGAATTCTCCTTCTCTTTATGAACAATTGTATCTTTAGTTCTCTTTTCTCACATTTTACAGGAAGGAAAGCCACACGTTCAACACTTTGTTTATAAATTTCCTCAGCCAAATATGCACTCCATCATTCACAAATTTTACCTTTGAAAAAGAACCAGAACATGAATATGCCTCAGTAAAGCTGTTTGCCACTTTGTAACAAGAATAGCCTTTTGTCCATTATCCAATAACATGTTCCTCACTTCTGTTTGAGATCTCAACAGAATGACCTTAACTATCCATATTTCTATGACTGTGTTCTTGACCACTTAGGTACTGTCTAAGACTGAGGTTTCTCTAGAGCCCTCTTTTGTTTTTTCCTTTTTTAAACCTTATTTCAACAGAACTATGTTTATAGAAATATACTCATATTGGTTAATAAAATGCAATTTAACTTATCCCATACAATTTTAACCAAAAACTTGAAATATAGTTTAAGATTTTAAAAAGGATTTTCTAACTGGTTTATTTTTTATCTATTATAAGCGCATCTATCAAATGCTGCTAAAGAAGGCAGCAAAAACCTTGAGAAATATACCTTTGGTCTGCCTCAGAAAAATAACAAGTATTGCACTATAAAGTTTATAAAGGTGGTGCAACAAAAAACATTGTTGTACTGTTACAATACCAGTTTACAAAGTTCAGTGGCAGATATAGAAGGGGTTGGAAGGGAGCCTATGTACACACATGGAACTATAAAACCTATCTGTTTTAATAACATTGCATGTAGATTGTAAATATACACAAACCAAGATTCAGATGATTTCTTAAATCTCAATTAACACATTCATCTCACTTTATCTGCTGAGGCTAATGACAGACCTCAGTATCCTTTACTTTCGATTTTTTCTGATTTATGCAAGGAAAACAATTAAACTTCTTCCCCAGCCTTTCAGTTCACAAATGACAGTACACTACAGGCAAGGTATTCTTTCCGCTATCAACATTCATGGGGTGACATGCAGTGAGGTCCACTTGGGTTTTAATTTGTATCAGCACTCATGTGCAATTGGTCCCCAAAGTTAGTGAGCACATGACTTTAAAAGTAACTCTAAAAAATAAAATCCCCCTCTTGGAAGATTACAGCAAAACCACCAGTCATAGTTATAAGAAGCCTTACCAAGATAATGTAGCCCCTCATGAACTATGCCTCAACAAAAAAACAGTAGCCCTCAAATAAGAAGCAGCTCTGAAAAAAGAGGAAAACATGTAATTTAAAATATCTTGAAAACCAATGTGAATACAAATCCAAAAAATAATTAAGAAATGTTTTTGTAAGACTATCTAGGATTAGGCTTATAATATACTCCAGTACTTTATCGCTAGTTACTAAACATCAGTTTACAAATAGCATTGTCTTTTATCAAAAGGGAAATTCTAGTTTCAATTCTACTGTTGCGGGGGGATACTAGAAAATAGAGATTCTAACAGTTCTATACAAACATCGTATTTTGGAAATGGAAGAACTCCCAACTGGACCAGAGGTTCTGATTACTTTCTGATTCCTCAACAGAATCATTATTGAGAGAACACTGATGGCAATATAGGCATTTTCCTAGCATGTACCTCAAAAGTCTCCCAACTTTTACCCTTTATTCTGTTCCAAAGCTGCTTCTACAATTATAGGTATTTATTATATAGCAAAAACTCCCCCTTTTGGTGTCAATTTTCAGTCTAACCCATTCAGGCTGCTGTTAAAAAAATACTCTATATTGGGTGAGTTGTAAACAAAAAATTTTATTTCTCACAGTTCTGGAAGCTGGTAAGTCCAAGATCAAAGCACCAGCAGATTCAGTGTCTGGTGAGGGCTTGCATTCTCATTCATAAATGGTTCCTTCTTGCTGTGTCCTCATGTGGTGGAAGGGGCACAGCATCCTCTGGGGCCCCTCAATAAGGGCACTAATCTCATGCAGTCAGAGCTCTCACCACTTAGTCACCTCCCAAAGACCTTCCCTAATACATCACATTAGTGATCAAATTTCAACATTTAAATTCTGAGGAGACACTGCACTGCCTCAGATCATAGCATCCCCCAAAGACAAAGTCTCTCATTGCACAAAATATAAAGTTAAACATAAAAGTCCCCAAATATATACACAGTATGAGGGAAAATAACAACTCACATTCATTAAAAGGAAAGCATACCTATCAGTCAGTCTCCGGCGGGATTAGCCAATGGCAGATTCTTACTGTTATAGATGAAGCAAGGCCAGAGAAGACAGACAGCTTGATATGATGATGAGACTGGAAAACAGTTTGCCATTAAAAGAGGGAATGTGTCTTCAAAAGGATGGCTGGACCCAGAAGCTGAACTTTGGTTGACTTCCCAGTTTTGCTGAGGGTCAGCCCTCATTAACTTTCACTGTGTGGCATAAACAGATGCTGAGAGTTGAGGTCATTTTATCATGCCACTGTCACCCGGGGAGCTCTGTGCTCCAGGATTTGGGAAGATTTGTGTGTGTTTGTTTTATATGCCATGCTTTTGCTATAAAGGAGGATCGCTGCACTCTGCCTGCTTCCCTATCACACCCAGGGGGGCTACAAACCTAGTCAGTGTTTCAATGACTACTTACTGACTAACTGACTAATTGCAGGAGCTCTTTTGGGTCTAGCAACAAAAGTGGGGACCTTGTGGTGAGGAAGACCCTACTTAGGCTTAGGTACCATCTAGAAATGAGAGGGAAATTCCCCAGCCCATCGCCACCATTTTGAAGGATTAATCTGTTAGAAAATGTATTGGTTAAACTGAGAGGGAGCCGTAGTGGTCTCCAAGTGCTGCTTGTGAGCAGCTGGAAGAGTCTTTGTCCACAATGGAACATCTCACACGTACTGTCATCCTTACTGTGCACAACCCAGGCACATCACACTCTTATGCATCCTCAAAAGCCCCAGGCTCCTACAGGAGGATTCTGAGGTTGATGTTCATCCATTCTACCCCTTTCTCAGTGTGTGACAGCAACATAGATTAGGACTGAACCCTGATCCAGGGATGAGTCCTGATTAGTCTATGTAAGTGGTCTGAGGGTCAAATCTAGCCAGAACCTGTTTGCATGTGGATGGAGGAGATTGGGAGTAGCATGGTCTGTGAGCAGAGAATGATTTCTTACATTTTTAATGGTTGGAAAAATAAGAAGATATTTAGTGACATAAAATATTTTCATGTTTGTATCAAATTAAAATATTACTATTCATTAATAAAGACTTACTGGAATACAGCCAATCATTCATTTATGTATTGTCTACAGCTGCTTTTGTCCTACATTGGCAGTTAAGAAACTGCAACAAAGACTGTAGGCTCACAAAACCTAAAACATTTACTATCTAGTCCTTTACAGAAAAAGTTTGCTAACCCCTGTCCTAGGTCAGTTATAGTAATCCCATCTCCCTTACCGGAGTTTTGTGTTTTTTCCTTAAGATCCCAGAGTAAGGCAGTCAGACTAAGCATCTCCCATGACAATAATCAGTTCAGTGTGATTAGTGATCCAAATTGGCCCATTAAGACTTGAGTGGAGAGGATGCTGTCTGACTGATTCTCGTTCTCCTGCTAGACTTGGGAAAAATTGCTACCAATAGCCCACAAGAGGAGGTAGAGAAAAATTTTAGGATGAAGCTGATGATGTGGACAACAAACTAGAAGGATGGAAAGAGTGCGAGTTCCTGCCACCACTGCTGAGCACAGAATAATCCGTGCCACCACCCACCCACTGCTAGATATTCCTTTGTGGAGCTCAATCTATTTGATTTTTGTGTAAGCTGCTTTGAGTTTGATGTTCTGTGAGCTGCAGCCAAAAACACCTCTTGACCCTGGCCATTTGCATATTCTATTCCTTTTGCTCAGGAAGTTCCCCACTCCTCATCTCTTGTCCAACTAACATTTACTCACTTTTTAAAGTTCCAAAACAAATAGCAAGGTCATAGGAAGGTCATCCATGATCTCCTACAGTAGGCAATAACCCTGTGCTCTCTACCACCCCATTCACAGCACACTGGCTGCTCCTTCTATAATACACATCACTTATCTATTATTATGCATCTGCCTTGCTAGTCTTCATATGCCCTTAAAGCCAAAACTACATTTGTGCTCTCCCCTGTAATCTGGACGCCCAGCACAAAGCATGGCAATTAGCAGCTGACTCAACTGCCTAAGGAGCAACATTACCTAGAACACGTTTCATGGAGTGCTAATGTCCCAGGGGGTGTTGTTAGGAAAGGCACCAAGACGTTCCTATTTCTTTCTGCCTGTTGGAAACAAATGAAGAACAGATGATTATGCTCAGCTGTCCCTCTCTCTTCCCTCCATAATATTTTGCTCTAGGGTCCTGTATGGACTATATTAGTCAGCCACCCTACGGTTATCAGGAGTTCCAGATATGAGACCAAAATGATTTAGAGAAACAAAGCTAAGTAGCTATATTTACTACAGGATTTCTCAGAGATCTGGTGACAGTGTTGACCTTGCAGTGGTGGCACAGGAGCTGGCATAAGCTGGGTCTATGATTATGAGCCTGTAAGTGGGGAGTACAATATGCAACATATCCCAAATTGGTGTTCTGGTGATACCTTTTTCTCTACACCGAACAACGTTTTACCAGATTCTAGAGTTTAAAACTTTTGTGTGTGTGAAACTTACTGATTTAGGGCCCTTGGGGAAAGATAAATGCAGAGGCAATGCATTAAGAGGTACTCCAAAGTATACAGCACAAACTAGTTTCCTAATGAGCTTCTGAATCACAGTTGTTGGGCACAGGGGCCTTCGTGGTCCTCAGAATGAGGAGGCGAGGCAGACAACCAGAGGTGGGTGAAAGGGAGGTCCGGCACCACCGTCTATTTTACTGCCCTGAACAGAGTGTGACTCCTGCTTGACGGGCACAGGTGGTGCTGCATTAAGCAGTAAAGGTTGCCCAGGGGTCACTTGGAGGCTAAGAGTAACCTCAGATGGCATCTTTAAGCCTAATTCCTACTCCTGGGCTGAGAGCTAAAACCATCTTTTAAGCTTGGATTGTTGGCTATGAGAGAATTCCTCCAGGAAAGGGAGTGCCACAGCAATGCCACTTATTCTGCATGATTCCCCTCTGCTGGTTTTATAATAGTCTCCACGCTGTAAATCTGTAAGCTATAAGGAATTCACAGAGTCTCTTATGAAACACTGCCAAGGGGAGCTCAAATGAAGAGGCTGGAGGTTTCAGTTCCCTTCATGTTTTCTGGACACACAAGTATGGGGTTGGTAGAGGGGGAGCTGCTCCCTGATGCCCAGAAGAAAAGAACCCCATGGAGTCCACATATCCCCCATTCAAACCCTCCCCAGACAGCTGACACATGGTAACAGCCCTCTTGTCACTGGGGAGGACTGATGGCTCCATGCCCAAGAGAGAAAACTAGTACTTAAATGTCACTTTCCTCCTTTCTGGAGCCCAGGTCCTATTTTGAAACCCAGAAAATAGAACGTAGGGTCTGGGAGACTGGGTTTTCACTGCTTTCCATCTGACCCTTTTATAGCTGTGGAGGTGGACATATTCTCTGCAAAGATAGACTAACAATTTCTTCACCCTCCTGGCCCCCCACTGTCCTTGCTATTTTCTTCTCATCCACCCACCTAATGAGACAGGTGGCACTCTTACCCACATTCTGTACAGAGTATACCTGAAGTTCAGAGAGGGTAGAGGACTTCCCCAAAAAACACAAGAGGTCAAGCTGCGATTTAGCAGAGGTCCAGACTCCTTCTAGTAGGCCATGTCATTTTTTAGAAGCCCCAAGGCAGGCATCATAACCCAGGAGACAAAAACCTTGTCCTACCGGGTGGCACTCTCCATTTCTCTCCTAAGAGGCTGCTTCAGAGAACCCATTAGTATTTTTACCAGGCTGGTGGCTCCTAGTAACTAAGGGGGTGCCTCCAATGGCCCCTCAGGCCACTTTGGCAGTCTCCTTCCCTGCTCAGAGAGAGGCATCTCTATTAACGCTGCCACTCTGTCAGTGAGATAAGACACTCACCACTCATGGGCCATTGAGCTGATGAGCGTACACTTGGTCCACTCAAGAATAAATTGTGAACCTCCTTTAAGAGCAGAGGAATCAGCTCTACTGAACCGTGTTCTTCAGCAGGATGTGAGCTGAGCATGGCTGGGCAGTCCTGCTGCAGGTGTTCAACGCAGTGGGAGGCCAAGGTGGAAAAGGAGATCAGTTATCTAGGCTGTATAAAGCCTGCAAAGTAACTGCCAGAACAGCCTCATCTGTGTCACAGCCTGTCTTAATCAGATTTCCCATTGTTGGACAAAATACTTGGCAACCCCGGTTTAAAGGAAGAGAGATTTCTTTGGCTCATCGTTTCAGAGGATTCAGTCCATGGTTAGCTAGCTCCAAGGCAGGAACATCATGGTGGAAGGACATAGCAGAGCAAAGTTGCTTAGTTCATGGTAACTGGGAAGTAGAGCAGGTTGGAAAAAGTGCCAGAGAGGAAGGGGCCAGGAACCAGATATAGTACCCAAAGTCATGCCTCCATGACTCACCCAAACATACCCAGAAGTGTGTTTTACTAATTTGCTAAGTGGTTCTAAGTCAAACAAGTTACAATCTAGTTTAACCATCATAAAATCTTAGCACTTGGATGAGCTACCACACTTACTACTTTGTAAATAACAATGTCCAGGAGTCTTGGTGTCAAATTTTTGAGCAGTAGGCCCATTATAGGGCAATGGAAAATCTGACAGACTCCCAGGATGAGACTATTGGGGTCTATTTGGGGTCCATAAGAGACCATGCAGCCTCCAGAGAGGAAATTTCTCCAAAGAGAGAAGGCAGTAATAGTAAAGTTGGTTTAAGATCTTAAGAAGAATAGATAGCAAGGGAAATGACTGTGAGTTCAGGATGGCTTATGGACTTCACATTGTCCTTTGAGTTAAGGTCTAGAAAGTATGCAATAAAGAAAAATTAAAACAAGTGAGATATGGGGGCTGGGGATTTAGCTCAGTGGCAAAGCGCCTGCCTGGCAAGCGCAAGGTCGTGAGTTCGGTTCCTGGTACCGGAGAAAAACCAAAAAAAAAAAAAAAAACAAGTGAGAGGTTTGCTTCAGAATACTGAGCACATGAGGCAGCCTGGCTTCTGACCCTGAACAGGGGTGTGTGGTATGGGGAACTAGGGAATATTTTATATACATCAGGACACCTCCTCAGACTTAAGGGTCAGGAGTTAGGCATAGGCACAGAGTCACTGGAAGCCATGGAGGATCAACAGCAAGCTGAGGTATGAGGTCCTGCAAATTTACAGTACAGACAGTAGGCACATGACATGTGTTTGATGAATGCAAATATAGATTCAACACTGGACCTGGAAATCCCACATGGGCATCCACTGGTTTCATACAGTGCAGGTAACCAAGAACATCATCATCCTGGGGTAGGTAGCATCATTTCTTCCTTATGGAGGCCACTACATTGACACTGTCGCATTCCAGACGAGTTGGGAGTCCCATACATAGGACAGAGTTTCAAAATGCTGAGAGAATAACATCTTTCTCCTAATGCCAATCCCAACCATTAATGACTGTCACCTTGGGCAAGACATTTAACCTCCCAAGTTACAGTTTTCTTATGTAAATGCTGACAGTAACAGTTTGCCCACCAGGTTACCTGGAGGATTAAAGACAACCAAATGTCCTGGGCCCACTGAGGAGCAGGGGAAGGCATCCAACTCTGCTTGGAAGGCAGGAGAACCAGGCCAATCACATTTTCTGTTAGCATGGAAATGCAAGTCATCAAGAAGCTCAGGGGCCTCAGAAGCAGTTTATTTTTCCTAAATAGTTTTCACTGCTCATTTGCTTAGTAAACCCTTTTTAAATAGAGTTAGGTCTTCCTTCCCCGGGGCTCCCAATCACCCGGCTGTGCCATTAGCACTTGGCTGTGCCCATCCATTGGCTGGGCTGGTTTGTTTCATGCTGAAGGGAGTGGACTACAAAGGCTCTGCCTTCTTCATCCTCTGTCCCCAGGGCCTGGCATGGTCCCTGGTCATAGTCTCAATAACTATGTTTTGAAAGAACAGGTTTTGACTCTATGCTCTAACCAATTCTAAATTACCACAGTCCAAATTAATCAGGTTTCAGTGTAATTAACACTGACATATTTTGCAGTTCAGATTCACAAGTCTTACTTCAAAGGATATCATCAAGAAAGTAAAAGACAGCCCACTTAATGGGAGAAAATACTTGCAAATTATATATATATGATAAGGGACTTATATCTAGAGTCTATAAAGAACTCTTACAACTTAAAAATAAAAGACAACTAGACCAATTAAAAGTGGGCAGAAGATCTGAATAGATAAGACTTTCAAAGAAGATTTACAAATGGCCAATAAGCACATGAAAAGATGTTCAACATCATTAAACCTTAGGGAAATGCTAATCAAAACCACACAAGACAAAACCACATAAGATAGGACTCAGAGAAGTTAGCATTTTCATATGTTGCTGATGGGAATGAAAAATGCTATACTCACTTTGGAAAACTGTCTGGAGTTCCCCAAATGATTAAGGATATAGGTACCATATGATCTGGCAATTCTACTTCTTTATATGTATCCAAGAGAATTAAAAACATGAAAACATGTTTTCACATAAAAACTTGCACATGAATAGGAACACCACAGCAGCCAAAAGGTGGGGGAAAATATCTATGAACTAAATGAATAACATATGGTTTATCCTCAGAATGTAATTTATTAAAAAAGGGATAAAGTACTGATGTCTGTAACAATATGGATGAACCTTGAAAATACTATGCTAACTGAAAGAAGTCAGACACAAAAGACTACATACTGTATTACTTATATGAAAGGTCCAGAATGGGCACATTTACACACAGAAAGGACACCTGGGGCTAGCAGGAATGCAAGTATTAAGGAGGGATAGCTAAAGGGGTGGGGCTTCTTTATGGGGTGATGAAAAGTTCCTAGAAGTGACTGTAGTGATTGTTGCACAATTCTATGAATATGCTAAAAACCACTGAATTGTGCACTTTAAATTAGTGAATTGTACCATGTACGAATTCATCTCAATACAGCTGTTTTTTTAAAAATGAGACAAAAAGAAAAACCAGATTTTGATTTCTTCATGTTTCTTGAGCCTCTAATTTTGGAAAACCAGAACCAGAGTTACATTTTACCTGTTTTATCCCCTCTAGCACCTAAAACAGGCCTGGATTAACTACTCAGTAAGTATTTTTTGAATTAAAAATCATGACTGGCCAAAAGGGAAAATAGGGTAGGTACTGAGGCACTGATTCAAATTTAACATCACCAAGGAAATATGGAGTCTCCTAATATCTAGATGGGACTTGTTGATCTATTTCACTTTTGTCTCACCATAACCCTGTGGCGGTGAATCTTCTAGAGCTTCAATGATATAAGCGAGCTGCTGCAGCAGGCACGCCATAGATTCCCCACCACTACCATAACCACTTAGAATGGGTGTGATACCAGTTTTACAGAAGAGGAAATTGAGAACCAGTGGAATTAGGTCACTTGTCTGAGGTCTCACAGCTAGTGAATGATGGAAGTAAAGTTCAGTTCTCGTATCTCCTGACCTGTTGGTTTTTGTTTCCTAAGCAAAGCCATCCCAATTTACCACCTGCCCCTCCTCAGCCTTCCTCCCTTCTTTCCCTCCCCTACTCCTACACACACACACACACACACACACACACACACACAATCACTGTTGTGACTTACCCGTTGCTGATCCAGAGTCTGACATGTGTCTCTGCTCCCCAGTTGGAAGCCAGCTCCTGGGCCTCCCAATCCCACCCCCCTCCCCACCACAGTTATTGGATTCACGAAGCAGGCAGAACACAGAGCAGGGCTCAGATGAAGCACTTCTTTTCTGCTCTGAGGGAAGCTGGGCAAAACTCCAGAGCTTTCTTAACTTCTCCAAACCATCTATCCTGTGCTCCGGCACCCCCTTGCCAAGGACATGACAAGCCTCTCTTATGAGCCCCCACCCAGCTGAGCACCCTGTTCCTTCCCGACCACTTCTCTGGAGCCCGTAAGATGGAGAAAGTATGGAAGGGGAGGGCAGCAACTAGGAGAAAGCAACTCCAGGGTATTTTCCTCCTTCCAACCTTGGGCTGGAAGGACCTCCTCTAACCTCATCATAGATGGGGGTGACGAACTGAGAGGCCCGCTGTGGGTCACGTATGATCTGCGCCTTGGCTGTGCCAACAGTGACAAGAGTCAATAGAGAGAGCTGGGGATTTGGGGCAGGAGACCAAGTCTCGCTGACTGTTTCAGGGAGTGTATAAGGTGAAATCAATTTTTGAAAGTGAGACCACTTCAAGAGAAGGAAGAAACATAAGCTGGATGACCTTTTAGGGTCATCAGGCCATCACTGTTTTGTTTTGTTTTGTTTTGGTGCTGGGGATCAAACTCAGGACCTTGCATTTGCCAGGCAGGTGCTGTGCCCCTGAGCTACATCCCGGCCCAAGGCCCACACTGTTAACCCATCTGTGAGCGTGAGACGAAATGCGGGGCTTGGAAAAGGAGATCTCCCCACTGCCCACCAACCTGGGGTCACCGTGGCTTTTGCAACACCTCTGAGATGGTGCCTGGTGGGCTGTGTGACTCTGGATGTGGCCTTGCCTTTCAGGACTTCTCCCATGAAAATGCAGCAAGATTTGAGTATGAAAATGAGATTTTTAAATCAAACTCTCTTGCTTCCTGGCTAAGTGACCTTGGGAAGATCCCAGCTGGCCTAAGAGTCGTTACTGGTCGGTCATATCTTCTTCTCATTGTGAGAAAGATACACCGACCTTGGCGTGAGGGCCAGGGCTTGGCGAGGGCACACAGCTGACCCCTCACCCTGCAGGGAACAGTTGGTACCTTGCCACCTCCTGCTGCCCACACCTAGAAGCAGGTTCCTTAGAGTGGCTTCCTCCCCAACCTGCCTGTTAAGAGATATTTGAGTCCACTCCCCATATCCCACTCCAGTCTCTGCTGAGGGATCCAGGAAGCCCTGGGCAAGCTTCCCAGGATTATGCTGCTCACTCACTGTTGAGAACTGCTGTTCAGGGAAGCACAAAAGCCAGCCTGGACGCCCAGCATGGCTGAGGAGAGAGAAGACCCTTCCAGGGAAGGCAGCGCTATCTTCAAGATGGAACAAAAGCCTCGAGAACTATACATACCCTAGTGGAACCCAGGGCTGCTTTAATTGTATCCAGGAAGCTGCCTGTGAACTTCACCTGTCCACTTCCTTTGGAGTCTGAATCCTGAAACCTGCCCTATCCTTTCCCTGCCCTACCACTCAGAACCTTGCAGACAGGAGCTCCTTTGGAATCTGAGAAAAACCCCATCCAAGCCGTAACTTCCCCCTGATAGCACAGGTTTAGGAGAGTCTGCTTGGCTGCCTCACTGGCCCGTTCATTTTATTTATTTCATAAGACTGCCTATGTAAATAACTCCCAGATGAGATGCAAATTGGGATTTCAAGCTGCCAAGAACCTCTGTAGCCTTTTCCTTAGTACTTTTTAAAATTGCAACAGCACTGTAGCACCCCCTGCCTGGTCCTCCGCCCTAAGCTCAGCAGCCTCCTTGCCACATGCTGCTGGCAGCCACTGGCAGGGCTCTGTGGCTCCTGCCAGGCATGGGTTCTGAGTCTGCTGCAGAGAGCTGCTTAATTGCACTCCACGTAGCAGGCCTGGGTGGTGAGTGAGCCTGGGGGCCCTGCCAAGGTGAAAGGAACAACTCTCTCTCCATGGAGGTTCGCCTGCTGGTGTCTCCTTACCCCACATCTTCACAACAGGTCAAGTTTGATGCAGGTATGTTACAAGGAAGCCTCTTCAATTAACAAGCTTGGCAGCACACACATTTCTTTGAAACCTACAGGCCTGGGCTCAAATCCTGAAGCAACCACTAACCAGCTGTATGATTTGGGCAAATGACTGAAATTTCTCTGTGCTTCCATTCCCTTCTCCTTGACCAGGATGATAATGCCTATTTCCGTGCTTCACAAAGATGACAAGCACTCAGCACTTTACACAAAGTACTCAGTACAGCATCCATTGCAAAATAGCTAATCCATAGGTTATTATCATATTTTAATAAATATGGAACATAGAGTACTTCAATTTGGGGAGCTTTCTTCTAGGTGAGGCAGTACAACAAGGAAAAAAGAGAGACTTCTAAAATCCTTGTCTGCCAGCAGGGCAGGCACAGGTATACTGAGACCACAGGTCTCAACAACTTTCCAAGTCAGTGACTAAAGTCACTTTCCTTTCCAAGTCAGGGCCTCTCAGAGGCCCCTGCACAAACCTATGACATGTGTGCTGCTATTGTGCATGAACCACTGTGTGAGAAGCAAGAGAGTCCATTAGGACTCACATGCAGTGTACTCTCTCTTTTCATAGTTATTAGCCTGAGAGTCAAGAACCCTGGGTCCTGGTCTCAACTCTGCCACAGAGTAGCCTGTTGACTCCAGTTAGTCACTGTTACTTTCTGCCTCAGTTTCCCTATCTGTAAAAGACGGTGGAGGCACCAGGACCACAGAGTCTCCTTCAAGTGCCCACACTGTAGGATTCCCTGCCAGTTTCCCTTCCCTCCCCTGGCCCGGTAAGAAAGCACATTGACAAATGGCCCTGGCATACACAGTAGAGCAACCCTAAACTAGGGGCCCACTGCCTGATTGATTTCTCTTTCTAATTTGACAGTGAAAAATTAATAGAATAAAGGTAAATTTTAAAATAATTCTAAAGTTTCCCCTTTCCAGGAGTCCCTCAGCCCATCTGCAGAGAACCAACAAGGCTGAGGTGCTGAAGGCTGCACTGCAGGGCCTCCTGTGTGCAGCTGCCTGCGGGAGGGTGCCACATGGGCTTACTGCCGCTGCCCTGCTGTCTGTCCTCCCCAGGGCTGGGCTCTGGTGCCTGGCTGAGCCCGCCACCCAGTAGGGCCAACTCAGGCCTTTGAGTTTTGGTGCTACCGAGCTCTTCTGCTCTGCCTTTCCCCCCGTCTTTTGCAGGACAGCCCTGCAGATTGCACTGATTCCAACAGCCAAATGGCTTCCCCAACATTGAGCAGCAAGGAAACAGAGGCAGGACTGTTTGCTTCCCTGTAGTTCCTCAGCCCCATGTGTAAGTTGGGCAGAGAGAGGTGACCTGGCCCCATTGCTCACCTCCTCCCTGCCTTGCACCCCAGTGACCTGAAGCCAGCCACTCTGGAGGTCTGGAATGTTGCTTGTGTTGTCCCAGCCATCTCAGAGCAGTGGAGCACTGTAACAATGCCTGGCGTAGGGGATTGCCAGAACTTTCCTGGAACAAAACAAAAGTACTGCAGAGCCAACAAAAGACTTGATTTTACCTGCAAAATTCCAAACCCACTGAAGCTCTCATTCCTGCTTAGATACACCCACCCCAGCCAGTTTCTAAACCTTACAGTTCATGAGAAGACACTGGTAGTATCTTAAAAGACTACCTTCTATACCAGCGGTTGCAAACCTACGACATGTATACTGCAGTGTGCTGTTTGTGTCATTAAAAGCTCTAAATAGTTCGCTATCACTGTTCTATACTATCTTAGAAACTAAGACAGTAGCTTAAAAATAGACCCAGAGTTAAGGCAAATAAATCAGAAGAACCCACTAAGTTTGTGATCCAGGTGGTGGTTGGTTGGTACCATATGCAAGGTTGTTTTAATAGTCAAACTCTGCTAGTCTTAACTCCCCACCCATTCTTAGCATATACAACAATGATACAAACTGCTCTGAATTTGGTTAAAGGACACGAAGTTTTTCTGAGAAAGATAAGGAAGCTTTGTAAGAACTTCCAGGAAAAAAAAAAGGCAGGTTTCTATAACCATCTTAGGCAGATAGAAGGTGGCAGTTTGTTCAGCTTTTCTCAGCTTTCAGAGGCCCCAGCACAATTCCCTGCCTGAAGGTTTCAGTGGAAACTTCTTTTCCATGTGAGAAGCTAAGGATGATGACCAGGGAGGGCTGCAGGGAGGACATGGGTTTTGAGCCCTATTGTGAATGGGGAGCTGCACTGAGGTACAAGGGTGGGAATTCACCATCAGGTGAAAAGCCAGATGCAAACACTAGAGCCAGGACAACACAAGGGCAGCATGGTTCACCCATTCATTCTTCCCTGTCTTCTACAACCATTCATCGGTGCTTTCTAGACTTGCGGACACAGCTGTGAGGTCCCCAGTGCATGTATGAGACACGGAAACTGGATTCCAGAACCAGAGGGGCTTCACCCAGCTGCCTGCCACACAGTAGCTTGTGACAATACCCAACACTCCCTTCCTCCCACAGCTGGACATATCAGGGAGAGGTTTAAAGGTGATAAATAAAAGTAAGGAGAAAATGAGGTGAAAGAAGAAGACAGAATCAATTATTCCATGCAAATTAAAAGTGCTCAGCATGAGGGGAGAAGATGGGAGGAGGAACAGGAGATGTGGGAAGGTTTCCAGATGACGCCGCAGCCAAGTGCTGGAGGAGGAGCCTGAGAGGAGAGATTAACCTGGAAGCTGGCTTTCCAGATACCTCCCTGGGAAGCAACATACCCAAGCCAGAGCCTCGGTGCTGAGTGGAGAGCCTAAAGGCTGCTCCTCAGAGCAGAATCGCATTCCCTGATAGTGCTTCCTAGAGAGGATATTGAATTAGCTACATTAATCCACAGAGGCACCAGGCTCAGGGTAGCAGTGATAAGCATAATTAAACCACTTAGTACTGGATCATGGGCTTAGGTTACAGACGGTCAAGTCTGTGAATCCCGTTAAGCGTTCCTACCCGCCTGGCCATCACCCTGGGTCTTGTTTAGAAATGACACTGAGAGGAGAGACAGACAGAGACAGAGACAGAGACAGAGAGACAGAGAGATAGAACACCTCAAGATATTGTGTGAGGCCCTGCACCCACTTCCAAGTACCTTGAGAAAATTCTGATACAATGATTGCTAGGCATGGCGGTGCATGCCTGTCATCCCTGCATTCTTGAAGGCTCAGGCAGAAAGAAAAAATGCTCAAACCCAACTTGGGGAACTTAGCAACTTAGTGAGACCCTATCCCAAAATAAAAAAAATAAGAATAACAAGGGGCTGAGAATGTCGCTCAGTGCAAAGGTCCTGGCTTTAATCCCCCATACCATGAAAAAGAAACAAACAAAAAGATCACCTGATTTCATTTCAATCCTCAGACGATAATGTTCATGATATTGAACCGTAGTAGTAAAAATAGTAATGGTAACATTGGGCAATGATCCAAATAAATCACTAAGCAAAACTATCACAAAAGGGAAGGCTGAATGGAAGCAGAAATCCTGCAGCCCGCACACCTCTGCTCCCTACCTCACCTTCCGTATTGTCCTGAAGTCTTCTAAAGCAATGTCTAAAACCTTAGCTATTTGTCCAAGTTTTTCATCCGCTCAAACCACCTTAACACTCCCGACTTTACATCTGGGGTAATCCATTTATGGGGTTTGGGACCGTCTCCATCACAGCCTGGCTTGCTTCCAGACATCTTCACTGGCCTTAACCCTGACTCAGCCTGTCACAAGCCCCAAGACAGGAGCAGACCACAAGTCAGGACAGGCAGACCACACGTAGGCCTGGCTCAGAACTGAAGTGGCCCAGTGGCTTGGGACACGCTGTTAATCAGCTTCCCAGTAATGTGAACTAACAAGCACCAGACTAATAGAATGTGCTGAGGAAGAGTCTACTGCTAGTCCCTAATTGCTTGTTTCCTTAAGTGATGATCATGGCACTCATTCGGGGCTGTTAGCACATCAAGGCAGTCATGTCTGCTGGTTCTGAGAAAGGCCGGGGTTGGTGGCCTTAATTGCTTGTTAGGGTTCGGCAACAACACACAGCTGTTACATTGGGGCTGCCATATCTCATTGAGTCTTTTTCGTTTTACACATTTATCTCAATTAATTCTCACAGCAAGACCATGAGAAAGATGTAATTATCCTTGGTATACATATGGGAAAAAATGGTTCAGAGTGGTTAAGTAATTTGTGCAATGTCATACAGCTTACCAGTGGTCAAGCTGGGAAGCCAACTCCACAACATGAACTACTTTGTTGAACTACTGCCATCCTCCACCCTTGCCTTCATGGGGTAACTTTATCAATTCAATTGTCTATGTTTGAAATTCTAAGTGATATGCTCCAAGCAGGTAGGAAACCTGTGCTCTGCCCACCTCTCTGCTTGGATCCAGCATTCCTGATGATGGTGGAGAGACCTTCACAGCCCATGTGCTTGACTCACGATATTTTCTGATTAGTGGAGAGGAGCCAATTGGGCAAGCATAAGCCCCTCCCCACCCACTCTGTGGGACAGTCCCTTGGCTCCCAGGGCCATGTTCTACACCAGCACCCCATGTTCTGTGTCCTTGGACTCTGAGGGCTCAGTGCCTTTCCCTCCTGGCTAGGACAGAATAGGGTTTTTGAGCAACAGTTGTCCTTTTCATCCTGTTCCTATAACCTATCTACCTTCATTCCTACCTACAGATCTGTTTACCTACCTACCCACCCACATACCTACTTACCTGTCTATTCTACCTACTTACCTATGTACCTTTCCCACTTGCCTATCTACCTGTGCTTCCTGTTAATCCTTTCTACTATTTACCTTTCTGAACCTACCTTCTGTGCTACTTACTTTATGTATACCTGTCTACCTATCTGTCCTGCTTATCTGCCTAACTCCCTGTCCCATGTTCTTCTTTTAGGAAATGGAAGATAGCAACATACCCCTGTTCAGATTTACTAAACTGAGTAGGTGTTCTCTGGCTAAAGATGCTACTAACCTCCACAGGGCTAAGTCTCCTACACAACTGTGCCATTTTCAAGTTTTCAGAAAGGGAAACTCTGGCTTATAGAGACTTAACAAATTTCCCAAGGGCAAAGGGCAAAGAAGGAAAACCATACACTTGTCCTTTAGATCCTAGAGTTTTGATCACTGTAGTGGAGGTAAGGAAGGTCAGGGATACTTTTGGCAGCTCTAAAGAAACATCACAATCATTATTAATAAAGGCACTGACATTTAAGTAGTACCTTAAACGTTTCAAGGTATTACAATAGCTTGAAACAATATTACAAGAATCACCACATTTAATTCTCAGTATGAGCATAGTGGCACTTGCCTATAATCCCAGCACTCTGGGAGGCTGAGGCAGGAGCATCACAAATTTGAGACCAGCTTGGGCAACTCAGTGAGAATTTATCTCAAAATACAAAATTTAAAAAGGGTTGGTGTTGTAGATCAGTGAGGTGTTCCTGGGTTCAATCCCCAGAACAGCAAAAAAAAGTCTTCTCCACAATACTTTAGTGAAACTAAATTTAGTAATTTAGTTTGACCCAGGAAAGAGTTTATAAAAAATACCAAACTAGGAGTAATGGCCACAGGCAAATAATCCCAGCATTTGGGAGGCTGAGGCAGGAAAATCACTGCAAGTTCAAGGCCAGCTTGGGCTACATAATGAGTTCAAAGCCAACCTGAACTACATAGCAAGACCTTATCTCAACAACAACAGACAAAAAAAAAAACAAAAACCCAAGCCCTGAGTTCATCAGCAGCAAAGCTGGAAGCCCAATGCTGGTTTGGACATCATGTGCCAGAGTGCTCCATCACCAGTGTTGGGTGGCAGATGAGGAGCAGAGGCTAATCACTATCCTCCTGAAGAACACCTCTGACCGGCACCAGCAGTGGGAGAAGGCTAAACAGCCCACATTCAAAAGCCAGTCCCATCTCTTTCTCATCCTTTATCCTGGCCCCTAAGTAAGGAAAGTCACTAATTCCTGAAAGGTCTTTCACCGTTTTGCTCAGTGGTCTAGTATCACAAGAATCCACTTGGCCTAGAGGACAGAGGTTGTCAGGTTTCATTTTTAAAGGTTGAAAACACTCAAATGATTCTAATTTAAAATGTTCATACACTTTCACCCAATTCTTTCATTTCTAGGAATTATTCTGTAGAAATACTCTTCCAAATATACAAAGCAACATGTACAGGGATAGAAACAACTCACATGTCCACCTAGAGAGGAAGAGTTACTAAAATGATGGTACAGTCACATAAAGGAGAGCACCCAGCCTTGAAAGGGATGTAGGTATACTGGGCAGCTTTTCATTACTATAACGAACAAATGGACTAATCAGCTTATAAAAAGAGGTGTATTTTGGCTCAAGTGTTAGAGGTTTCAGCTGCTTTCAGGCCTGTGGCAAGGCAGTACATCATGGTGGGTGCACACAAAGAAGCAAAACTACTCAGCTCATGGCAAGGTAGAAAGACAGAGAAAAGGCGAGGTACCACAGTCCCCTTCCAGGGCCCACCCCAAATGGCCTGAAGACATCCCATGAGGTCCCACCTCTTCAAAATTACACTGTCTCCCAACAGGACCACACTGGACAATGCACCTTTTAATACATGGTTTGGTTTAAGATTTGGACTATACCCCAAAGTACAGATTTAAATGAACTGGTATACAGGATGCTGTTTAGAGTACAATTAGCAGGGTAAATTATAATGCAGTATGAAGAGAATGGACTCTATTTTTGAAAGAAACAATGTTATAGGTGCAGTGTGAATAGAAAAACTCCAGAACAAGTTCACCACGGTGTTTAACTTGGCAGGTGGGAAAGAGGCAGAATTACTGGGACTGGGAGTAAGTCTTTTACAAGGTGCCCAGTGAACTCTGGCAGGAGTTTTCTGTCTCCACTGTTTTCCCTCCAGCTGTGACGAGGATGAAAATAAGAGGCCTCTACCCACCAGTCCTATTTGGACATCAACAAGGGTGTTCTAGGAATGTCATTCCTGGTTACATCTCTCCTCAGTTCCCTTCTGCCATCGAGTCTCATCAGATTCAGAATGAAATCAAATCATAAAAATGAAATGCAAATTTATTTACTACTCTGGTAGGATTGGGCCATTCTTTTCTATCAATTTCCAAGACCAGAAATTGGCTTTTAAATAGATAATGATGATTCTGAGGGTCCAGCTATTACCCTGAAACCTCACATTTTGATATATCCAATGCTGTTCTCTTATATAAATAACAGTTATTACTGCAAAGCGATTTTTCCCCTGCACTTCCAAAGTGTTCCTGCAGGAGATGGCAAGAAAATGGATGCCATTAATATTCCACTTAGAACCGTAGCTTTTTCCAGCACTAACTTCCACATAAATCTCCCCATAAGCCTTTCAGACAAAAGCCATTGCGCTTCCACCCTGTGCCACTTCTAACCTTCTCTCCTCCTGCTTCTTCATTTCCTCTTCCTAGGAAAAAGAACATTCCATTTTTTGGTGAGTTTTTAGCTGCTGCAACACCACCACTGCCTGCTTAATCCAGGGCCTGCACCACCTATTGGTGGCTAATGTCCCTCCTGTCATGTTGTCTGCAGCTCCACTCTTCCCCCAGCAGCCAGAAAACGAGCCCTTTACTATTTTCTTCCTACCTATTTACTACTATTTAAAATCCCTAAGTAAAATGTCTACATAATGACAGACTCAACTGATTGACCCAAGGGGTAGGTTATGGATCTTTCAGTATTCAGGTCCTGCCTATCAGGAAAGGAGGAAGCCTGGGCCCCACGCAGCTTCCCGACCATTCTGAAGTCTCAGCAGCTGACACTGCCGGAGTCTGATGGAGCTGGGCTTTTAAAAGACAGCCAAAGAATCATTAACGTTCCTGCCAGGCCTGCTCCCTCTGGAAACTTCAGAGGCTCTTGTTATTAGGAAGTATTTATAAAAGGCTATGACACTGCAAAGTACTTTACAATTATTTCATGGGACACAGTAAGGTGTCAGGAGAATTGTGCCTGACGTTGTCTCTGCCTCTAGGGTCTTTTAGTGAGCACCTAAAATGAACTATTCTATCATTTGTGCCCTTAATACAGAGATCTGCATTTTCCTCCACAAAACTCCTACTCTAACCTCCTGTGCTAGTCATTAAAATACAGGCCAACATTCATATTCTAAAGTTCTTCACTCACAGCAAATCATTTTGTCTCTTACTACTATCTTTAAAGGTAGTCAAGACAATATCATCACTCTCATTTTAAAAATGGGACAGACACAGGCCAAGGAGATTAGCTGACTTGTTCAAAGTCACAGAGCTGGTGACCACATGATATTTGCCACATGATGTTTGCAACAAGTCCCCAAACAGTTTTGAGCTAGGACTCAAAACCAGGTCTTCCTTATGATAACTCCAAGATTCTCTTACACCAACCCTTTTCTAGGTTCCTGAGATGAGATCTCCATCTTCAGATTCCAAGGTCATGTTTGGTCATCACAAGTGTCTGTCTCACAGATTACACATAACTATCACTGCATCTACCCTCAAGCACAGGCCTGTGTCTCCTTTTAGCTCTACAACCCTCCCAGGGCAGGGACAGCATTTTACTCCTTTCTAAGCCCCCGCCTCCACCACATGGCTCACTAGGGTCCAGTGAGCTTTGATTGAATAAATGGTAAGATGCTATCGTTTGGAGGTGTCCTCCAAAGGTCCATGTGTTGAAGACCTGGTCACCAGCTTGTGGTACTACTGGGAGGTGGTGGGATTTTCAAGTGATAGGGCCTTATTGGAGGAATTTAGGTCACTGGAGGCAGCCCTTGAAGTGGATATTGGGACCTTGATCCCTTTTTCCTTCCCAGCTGCCACAAACTGAACAGGCACCTTCCATTTCATGTTCCTGCTATGATGTACTGTGAGCCATAGGCTCAAAGCAACAAGTAACTATGAACTGAAACCTCCAAAACCACAAGCCAAAACTAACCTTTCCTTTTTTAAAGATGATTGCTTCAGATATGCTGCCAATGTCAGAAAACTGACATATACGGTAACACTACTCGATGTGTGTATGCGTGCACACATGCATATACCCTGATGTCTGTGAGAACTAAAGGCATTTTATATCTGATCCAGCACTCACAGAAACAGCAGCCTCTATCAGCTGAAAGGAGTCAAAAGGAGAGAAATGGAAGCCAGTGTTTGAACTGCTCTGTGCCTCCAATTCCTCAACTGTACAATGAAGAGGCTGTGAATAGAAAATGCACTGATGCATGCTCAGAACAACACCTGGTACCTGATGAATGCTCAGTACTAGCAATTATATGACAGAGGAGACTAACACAGCAGTGTGGTTCTGGAGCATTTATCAGTAACCTACCTGCCCCAGGGAAGGTACCTGTTATGTTCTCCACACATAACCCACATCCCACCTCCCTCAGATCGTTAGAGCACTCGCCTAACTAGAAAGACCCCAGAAATGTGAGCTTGGATCGGGCATCTCAGTGCTGTCTCACCCCTGGGTTTATATAAAACCAAACCTAACCAAATCAAAGCAAACCAAACAAAAAACTCCGATGTCATCTCTATGCTACAGTGAGAAGGACCCCAGAGATGACCAATATTCAAAGCATTTTGCAGAGCACATGAAGGGAAGGAAGAAGAGGGCCACTGCATTATATAGACCCACTGACCGAGGCATTCAACTGAAGGTTATTGACAAATGGGCAAGAGGGCAAAGGATAGCGCTCCCATTTCCCTATTAGTCACTCAACTACACAGAAACACAGATCTCAGAGGTAGCTCCTCCTAGGCTACCAAGAATGCCTGGCTACTTCCTGGCAGTTCACCCGTCCTCTCCCAGCTAGGGCTTTACATGGGTACAGTAGGGCATGATGACCAGAATCTCAATATAAGCAGGACCATGGGAGAGTTGTAGATGACGTGTGGTCAGCATGTTTCTGTGGGAAGGCCCCAGTCTTTACCCTTACTCTAGCTAGGGGCTCTGCTATTCATGTGTGGAAGAGAGGAGGAGCTGAGAGCTATGGCCAATGTGAGAGGCCAGCTGTGACTGTCCTGAGTCCCTATGGTCTTTAAATAAAAAACAGATTCATGGGCAGCTATGACTTTCCCAGTGGCCTTACTATAACCCCAAGCTATGCTCAGCACTAACAGTTGTAGATTCTAGAGTCCAGCCAGGTACAGTCATTTTATTAAGATCCCCTGAGGCTGAGAGTATGCTCAGACACTAAAGGAGAGACAATCTGCACCTGCATGATGCCAGACATCTGGGTAGGTCTGCAAAAGTTCTGCCAATTGTCCATGTAGTCCAGGTTCCAAGCTGTTCCACATCATGCAAACGAGCCATCTGCATTTCCCAGTCACGAGTTTTGGCCATCACAGGAGCTGTCCTGGTCAATGGGTCTGGGGTACAGGTGAGGTCAGCTGGCTGGATACAGTTGCATGACAAGGGTAGTGTGTTTGGTATGTATGTGACCTTCTTAGCCTGACTCTGGTTATAGACACAAAAGTTACCTTACTTTAGGCTTGCCCTAGATATTAGACAGCCATGTGATTGGATCAATTCAGTGTAAGTTCACTACAAATGCTAGAAAACAATTACACATGCAAAGCTGATGCTAAGCATTATCATCTGAGGATAGAAAGCCTACTAATAAACACCTATAATCCACTTAGGCCCCCTGTGTCCCATAACACAATGGCTTCAATGGGCTTATATTAAAATAAGAGGTATCTAAACATCGTATCTCAGAAAAACACAGAATGGAAGAGAAAATTCTAGCAGTAGAAAAAGACTTCTCCCCAGCAGATCTCAGTTTACTCATTTAGTGACTCGTTTCTGGGGTCCCTTGCAAGCAGGTGGCAAAGGACATCAGAAATCTCAGCAGATAGACAGCTTTGATCTTACTGGAATCCTCTTTCAACAGTTGGCTACCCTTGCCCGTAAGCACAGTGTCTTCTACCTTTGTGGCCCTGTATGTAGAACATCCCCACCTTGGAGCTGCTGTCTCTACTCCCTGTCTCCGCATCACTTCCATTTTTTACCTCCACCCACCCCACCGGGCTTCTATCTCTCCTACTCAGAACAGTACTTAGTTGCACCTGCACCATGCCAAAGCCCAGGGGAAGTCATGGTCTGTGCTCACTCTGTTGGGTCTCCCTGCAGTGCTTTCCAGTTAGACTTTCTTCTCTAAGGTCCCCTGAAGTCCCATTTGTCTGTTGTGTACAGCCATTGCTGTTTTCTCCTGCCTTTTTGTGGTTTGGATGTGGTTTGTCCCTCAAGAATTCATGTGTTGGAGGCTTGGTCCTCCATGAGGCATTATGAGAAGCAGTGGGACCTTGAAGCATTTTTAGATCTGGTAATCCGAGCAGCTTCACTGGAGACAACAATATGTGATATAACAATCACTGTTAATTCCTGTCATTTTGTTTTGAAACCCTGTATCATTTTTAATGTTTTTGCTGTGTTTTATTTTTGGCTGTGATGTTGGTATTTTGCTATTGTTCTTCTTTTTTTTTAACTATTCTCTTTAAAAGAAAAAAAAAGCGGAAGGGAACATGGGCAGGTCCTTGAGTCACTGGGGGCTCCAGTCTCAGAGGAAATTAAGGCAGTTCTCCTGGGATCCTGAGATAATTCTCAAGAATGGCGTGTTATTAAAAAAGAGCAAGCCGATCCCTCACAGTTGTTAGACTTCCTGTCTGGTGATGTCACCTCTTGCTCCTACTCACACTTGCCATTGTGATGCTATCTGTTCTGGGCCCTCATCAGTCACTAGATCCATGGGCCAAAATACCAATCTTAGGATCTCAGCCTCCACCACTAAGAGCTGAATAAACCTCTTTTCTTTATAAACATAGCCTGTCTCAGGTATTTCATTATGCAGTGACAGAAAATGGGCTACTGTATGCCTCAATGGCCACTCCTTCCCAGTCTCTCCTTTTACCAGATGTTGAAATGCTGAAATGCCCTCAATGCTCAGTCTTGGGCTGGCATCTTTATACACATTTTCTCCCAAATGAGCTCATTCATTACCACAGCTTTAAATTCCACTTATATTTTCATAAATTTTTTTTGTTTTGATTTTTTCATCATTTATTGTAAAACACAGATACACAAAATCACACAAAGCAAATGGCTTAGTGCACGACTATAAGGTTAAGATAAAGAACTTTGCTGGCTTCTACACCAGGGAGTTTTCTACACCATTCCCTCACCACCCCAGACTCTTCCTCTCCAGAAGTGGCCTCTGTCTTACTTTTAGTGTAATCACTCTCATGTGTGTGTTCTTTTATTATTTCCCACCCAAATGCAATCCTAGACACTGTGGTCTCACCTGCTCATGTGCAGTTTAGTATGTCTCTGTATTTGTGAATTTGATAGCTGAATTCTGAGGCTTGATCATGGTCAAGGTTAACCCCTTGAGCCAATATAGTGGCCATGCTGTGCCCTTTCATCAGGGGGCACACAATGTCTACTCTTTGTTTTTTGGGTTTTTTGGTATTAACAGCTATTGCTGCTCAACATCTAAAATCTCAATTCTAGATCCATAATTAATTTTAAGTTTTCACATATCAGCTAGAACAATTTTATTTTTTATTTTTTATTTTTTATTTTTTGGTTTTTCTCTGGTACCAGGAACCGAACTCACGACCTTGCGCTTGCCAGGCAGGCGCTTTGCCGCTGAGCTAAATCCCCAGCCCCTAAGCTAGAACAATTTTATATGAGATGCTACCCTTCATCTATTATTTCATTACTCAGGGGTACCGTTCAGGTATGAATGACAGAATAAATGCTTATTTCCTTTTACTTGCTCAGTTTTCAAGATAAACTGGTTCCCCATTACCATCATAATATGACTAGTTAATATTAATACATTACTGTATTATGAACCCATTAATGCAGAAGTATTAAACCTCTGTTTAAGCATGAGTTTCAATCTATGACCATTACTATCCTTATTAGACCCAAAATTGTCATCTCTGGTCAGTGGGAGTCTCTTCAAATTAGCATCTATGTCCTCTTGACATGACCTGTTCCAGGCTCACCTATTCATCTCCTACCCAGATTTGGGTCAGCCATTTCTCCAAGAAACCCTGGTTTCTTTCAATGGCAAAATGGTAGATTATGACCATAATGTGATGTAAGAGACACTCTTGCATGTATTGGTCATGACTTCAGTTTTTCAGTGGATAGAGCCAGAGCAGAAGATATAAATATATTTTTTCAACTTCAGGTCTACAATATTACCTCTCCTAAATCACTCTGTACTTCTTTTAATAATAATACTAGCAGCACTATGAGCAAATCATAAAAAAGCTTAAGATGCTTTAAAATATTATCTTCATTCTCATTTTAATACTACGTATTTGTTGTCAGGTCACCTTGTTATCACATGCTATAATACATCCCCTTACCCTCCATCTTAGTTACTTGCTGCTGAGACAAAATATCCAAAGCCCAAAGTTAAGGTAGAAAAGGTTTTCTGGCTCACAGTTTGTAGAGGTTTGAGTCCACAATTGGCTGGCTCCAAGGCAGAGTGGCACATAACAGAGGGGCAATAGTTCATGGTGGTGGAAGACAGCAAAGGGAGAGAAAGAGAGAGGACAAGCCTCTTTCTGTTCCTTATATTACATTCAGGCCACCTGCCCTAGGGTGGGTATAGCACTCACACTCTTAATCCCAGCAGCGCCCTAGGAATCAATCACATAACACTAGATTCAGCCACCTCCAAAAAAACCCCTGTGGTTGCATGAGGCTTTGGGGGGACATCTAGACACAAACCATAACACTCTCAGTCTTGGTTCAATGTATAACTGTAGGTTTAGTGCTTACCACCTGCCTGTGTCAATGTCTCTCTAGTAATTTGGCTGTCTGAAACTCATTCTCCAGTAGATTCCTGAGGAAGGGCTCAGGGGAAAAATATTCTGAGTTCTTATATGCTATGCTAATTAATAATAGCTTGTACTCTTTATCCTTGAAGGTCAACTTTGCTAAATATTAAAATCCTTGGCTCATGTTTACATTTCCTTTTTTGAACACCTTTAATATTACTCCACTTTCTTCTGTCATAATATATAGGTCTTAGTTACTTTTCTCTCATTGCTGAGACAAAATACCCAACACCCAAAGTTAAAGGAGGAAATGTTTATTTAGCTCACAACCTGTGGAGATTTCAGTCCATAATCAGCTGGCTCCAAGGCGGGGGGCATGGCAGAGGGGCAAATGTTCACGGTGGCAGAAGACAGCAAAAGCAACAAGAGCAAAAGAAGAGTAAAAAGAGGGAAGCAAGCCTCTTTTCCTCCTTTATATGGTACACAGGCTACCTGCCCTAGGGTGAGTGTAGCACTCACACTCCCAATCCAAGCACTAGACAATGAACCAATCACAAACTCTAGATTCAGCAGCCTCCAGAAAGCCCCGCACCCATGACTCCATGAAGTTTTGCAGGGCTATTTAAACATAAACCTTAACAATATGATTACAGAAAAGTCTGGCAACAATATCATTTGCTTTCTCATATAAGTAGATATTTTTTTGCTTGGATGTCCAAAGGATTCTTTTGTCTTATTTTTCAAGGCCCAGTAATTTTACTAGACTGTTTTCATCATTCTAGGTCAATATTCTCTGTTACATAGTATGTTCCTTCAATATACAGCTCTAAACAGACATATTTCATTTCATGAGAGGATTTGCCTTGTGAATGTTAGGTGTTTTTGTTTTGTTTTGTTTTGTTCTAGTACAGGGATTGAAACCAGGATCTTCATGCAGAGCTCCATTCCCAGTCCTTTGTTTTTTAATTTTAAACAGAGTCTCACTAAGTCACTAAGCTGCCTGACTTGGGCTAGAACTTGTGATCCTCCTACCTTCGCCTTCCAGAGTGCTGGGATTACCATGCCTGCTTAGGATTTGTGGTTGCTTTGCTTTAGCATCTTTTTTTCTTCAGATACCTGTTCTCTGCACATTAGGTCTTCTTTGTCTATCTTCAACATATACTGAAAAATTTCTCTCAGCATTTTTATTTCATTATTGATTTCCTTAGGATTATAAAATGTTCCTCCCTTATGCCTTTTATGCCTCACAGGCATTATTTATAGTGTTGATTTGCTCTTGTGTTTGTTTTCATTTATAATATCATGTTTTTTCTTCTATCTCTAATTTTTCTTCAATTCTGTCATCCCATTTCTAACTTTTTCTACTGATTTATACTACTTCCATGCCTTGAATCATTTTAAAATGTTTTTGAACTCACCATAAAATTATATATTATAGGGTAGTGGTGGTGAACCTATGGCATGCATGCCACAGTGGGCTGTTATCACTGAAAGCTCTAAAAGGTTTGCCACGGCAGTTATAGGGTATTGTTACTGTGTATATCTTAAATATCCCCAAAGACCCATGTGTTGAAGTCTTGGTCATGGTCTTTGGAGGTGGTGGAACCATTAGGAGGTGGGGCCTATAGAAGGAAGTTAGGTCACTGGGGGCATGACCCTGAAGGAGATACCGGGACCCCAGCCCCTCCTCTCCCTCTCCCTGTTCCTCTCGCTCTGTTTCCATGAGGTAAGCAGCTTTGCTCCCACATGCATGCCTCAACACAATGTTCTGCATTGCCACAGATCCCAAAATACTGGAGCCAACCCAGGACAGAAACCTCTGGAACTGTGGGCCAAAATACAGGTAAGTCCTTTATTTGAGTCAGCAGGTATTGTGTCACAGCAACAGAGATCTTACTAACAACAAATTTTGGGTTTATTTGTCCTGTGTTTTTGAGCTTTGTTCTGGTGTGCTTTCATTGTCTGTAGGGATGTTATTCTCTCTCTCTCTTTTTTTCTTTCTTTCTTTCTCTCTTTCTTACAATAACTTCTATGGGATTTGGATGCAATCATTTCATTTTTATGTGAAAGAAGTTTTCTGTACTGTTTGACAGAGGCTTTGTTCAGATATCCTTTCTAACTCCACAGAGCTCACACTTTGTTTTATATGGTGGTAAGATATGTTGGCTTACTTTCTAAGATTTCCTAGTTTTATTCCCCTCACCAACTCTTATCTGGACTTGTTATTTCTTTGGTCTTTATCATCCTAACCCTGTTTAACTTTTACTCCACTCCTAACAAGTTCTCTTCAGTAGGTACATGGAAGAAAGCTTTAATAGTTTTGAGACTATGCAGGAACTGGACTGCTCTAGCCTCTTCAGTCCAGCTGGTGGGTTCTTGCCCTTGCCCACTAGTGGGCTGAGCAGAAACTGTCTCAATTTCCACTGCTATTCTCACACTGGCCCACATTTTCCATTCAGTATCTGCTACTACTTCGAGCTTCTTCTGTTCTCAGGTCCACCTTCCTTCTGCTTTCTACATGTAGACACCAAAACAGACAGGTTTTGTATTTGTTAATGGTTCCTCCCCACCTTATTGTATTTTGGAGTCTATGGGAATGCCCTGTCACTGAATGTTATTGTAGATATTGCCTATGGATTTTTAGTTTTGAGGGAGCTTTTTTGTTTGTTTGTTTTTTTGTGGTGCTACAGATTGAATCCAAGTCTTTGTTAGTCTATCACTAAGCCATACCCCTAGCCCTCGTTTTTAGTTATCTTTTAAAAAATTTTATTGTCCTATCGCTTATGTAGAGATTTGGGAATATCCAAACATTACACTGCTGCAATGGTCACTATTTTACCAAAATTTCTGCTGTTAATGACCCTCAAATTTCTACCTATAGCTTGCATCTCTCTTCTGACCTTGTATACCCAACTATTAATCTCTCTCTTTGTGGATAGCTAAGAGGTGTCACAAACTTAACTTGGCCAAAAGAAACTCACTTACTCTGTCTTCATTAATTTTCTCCTTCTCACTAAATGATACTACCTCCTCCCAAATGCTCAGATCAAAACTTTGGAGTCTGCCTCTTCCTCATACTCAAAAAGTAACCATATCCAAAGGCTCTGGCCATTCTACTCCCCCACTGCCTCAACTCTGGTCTAGGCCTCCACCATCTCTCTTCAATACCATCTTACTAACTGGTCTCTCTCTTCACTCCCCCTGCAAGGAAGCCAAAATGTCCTTTCAAAGCACAGCTCAGCTATATCATCCTCATATTCTACACATCCCAAAGGCTTTCACTGAAAACAGTAATATTCTAACTCCTAACTGTGGTCTATGAAACCCTATATAATTTGGACCATGCTGTCCTGATTCTATGTCTTTTTACTCTTCCTGTATTTCTACTTTCCTAATGTTGAATTTTTTAGTTTTGTCACTGAAGCATGTTGAAATGCTTCGCATCTCAGAGCACTTGCCCTTGCTGTTTCCTGTGCTTAGAGTGATTTCCCTCTAGATCTTACAGTCCTGCCTCCTTTTCACCATTAGCTCTGACTCAGACAGGCCTTCTTGGATACTCCTGGTAAACCTGTTGTCTATTTTAATCATTGTCTTAGCATTCATCAGTGCCTGACAATTTTCTTTGTTATTTGTATACATAAATATTGCTTATTTGTACGTTCTCCATCACCACCATTAACATCACTAGAATTCTCCTTATAGACAGAGATAGTATGTATTTGGTTATATAATAGGTGCTCAATAAAGATCTGACTATATTTCTATATTCCTCTGGATACGACCAAAGGAACTATCTCTGTACTATATCAAGCCCCCAAATATGAAGTATTTTCCTAAAATTTCCATCTGCCAACTTAAGTTTTTCACTCAGGACATGAACCCTATCTGTGTAGCTAAAGTGTCTTGAATACCTAACTTCTGTAAAGAGTAGCAGTTCTCAACTCTGTAAGAACCAACACCCCCTTTCTATAATTAATACTTTGTAATGTTACTTTCTTTTCTATTTGGAAATGAAAGTTACTCATATATAACTGCATACCTAATTGTTTTCAAAAATTCACATAACTCTCTAACTATAATATAAAGGAGTAATAAAAAGAAAGTAATTTATAATAAAATAGTATTTCATTAAGAAAATGCTTGAGCAGGACTATACTGGAAGACATAATGAAACAGTTGGATGATTGCACCTCTATGTAGAATCACCATGAACACAGCAACTACAAATTCAGATTAATATTGGAGTGCTGTGTTGGTAACACAAATACCACAAGCCCAGTTAGCAAGAATGATGAATGGTGATGTGACTTTATGAAATGGTGCACATAAAACTGTGAGCAAAACAAAGCATCATTTTCTTGACTTAATTAGTAGTTGCATTAAAGGAAAATTCAATCTATACTACAACTTGAAGAAAAAATTAATTCATATTTATAAATTAAATATAGTTTGTTTCTAGGTTTGCATATTTATGAGGAGGGTTGTCACACATGAATGTCCATCTGAACAACCAAAAGTCTTGCAGGAAACAGAGAAACATCTTTTTGTTGGATGATTCTGAATTTTGCAGGACACTCAAAGCCCTAAACCTGGCCAATTTAAATGCAAGGAGCACCCCCTCTCCTGTCACTGTAGAATCTCAAATCGACTTAACAAACTTACAAAATGCCTACTCCATTTGTATTATCATAAAAGAGTAGCTTTGCTCATGATCACCAAAAACTGACAACAATCCACATGTCCTACAGCTGGTGAATGGAAAAATATGCTGTGCTCTGTCCATGTCACAGAATTTAGTAATAAGAAGTAGCAAAGGTCTCATAAATGCAAAAATGTGGATGATTCTCAAATGCACTGAGTGAAGTGGAAGAAATCAAGCAAAAAGGCCACATATTGTATGACTCCACTCCTGTGACATTATGGGAAAGGCAAAAGTGCAGGGACAGGGGCTGGGGATTTAGCTCAGCGGCAAAGCGCCTGCCTGGCAAGCACAAGGTCGTGAGTTCGGTTCCCGGTACCAGAGAAAAACCAAAAAAAAAACTGGACTTCTTTGGGGCTGGGGATTTAGCTCAGCGGCAAAAAGCGCCTGCCTGACAAGCGCAAGGTCGTGAGTTCGGTTCCCGGTACCAGAGAAAAACCAAAAAAAAAAAAAAAAAAAAAAGTTCAGGGACAGAAAATAGACCAGTGGGGAGAAACAGAGAGGCTGACAGCAAAGGGATAAAGGGAATTTTCAGGGATGAAGCAAGTGCTCTACATCCTTGTTTGTGGGATGGTTACTTGTGTTTGTCAAAACTCCCCGAATTGCCTACTTATAAAAGTTGAACTTTATTACATGTAAATTAACCTCAAAATATTAAAATATTTAAAAAATAGGCATTGCTCCCTTGAGAACCACTGTATCAAGCTTCACAGTTTATAAAGCACTCTCAGAGGTTCTGCCCACTGTGAGGCTGGCCAGGCAAGATGCTCTGGCCCCATTCTAGAAACACAGCTAGTACGAGAGAAATAAACCCTTGTGCTGAAAGTCTGATTCCAAGGCCTGAAACTTACCTTTAGGTCTATTTGTGTGACTGGCAGCAAGTTACTTTTATTCCTCAACCTGTTTTCTAAATGTTAGTCCTGATCTCCTTTGATTAAATGACTTGTCTGAGGTCACAGAGCTGGTCAGTGGCAGACCCAGGGCCAGCCACAGGGCATCAATGTCTGGGCCATTACTTCTGCTCTCACTGCAAAAACTGAGTGCCCTCCCATGGGCTGGTAATGCACAAGGGAGCCCATTAGCTGTCCACACAGCTGCTGAGGGTCAGTGTTGAGAACAGGGTTGGAAACCAGTCCCGATAAGCAGTGAATACTGGAAGAGGCTGACTAGTTCAGGGGCTCCGATGTTCAGATGGCAGCAAGTCTGAGCAAGACAATTTGGTGAGGGAGCACAAGTCAAGACCAGTCTTGCTGTAAACTACCGTAACCCTGACAAGGGCCTCTTTTCTCACGGCCAGTAGCACAGGGGTTCTCAAAAGGGCAGAGTTCTTTCCTTTAGTCTTGGGCTGTGTAGGCTGCTATCACAAAATACGACAGTCTGGCTGGCTTAACCAACAGAAATTTATTTCTCACAGCTCTGGAGGCCAGGAAATCCAAGGTCAAGGTGCTGACAGGTTTGCTGTCTGGGAGGACCTGCTTCCTGATCCATAGATGGCCACCTCTGCATTATGTCTTCACTTAGCAGAGAGCACAGAGGACTCTCCAGATGCCTTTTATAAGGACACTAATTCCATTCATGAGGGCTCCACTTTCATCACAGATCACCTTCCAAAGGCCCCACCTGCAAATGACACTTCATTGGGGCTTAGGGTTTTGACATATGTATTTCCAGAAGGGCATAAGCATTTGTTGCACCGCAGTCCCCTCCAGGGTCTCTCTTCTTTCTTTATTTATTCTTTGCCCCATTCACAGTGAGCCTATGGCTCAGTCTCTCCCAGTGCATTCTGTCCAGTTACCTTTAAGAGGTAAAGATGGGTGCCTTGCACCACAGACCTCCAGAGGCCTTCCCAGGGTAGGGGCTGAGCCCAAACTCCAGCAAACCCTCCAGGGACCTTTGAGATGAGTTAATGTCAGCTGGGCATGGTAGCACACACCTTTGATCCCAACACTCAGGAGGCTGAGGCAGGAGGATAGCCTTGAGTTTGAGGTCAGCCTGGGATACATAGTGATTTTAAGCTCAGCCTGAACTACCTAATGAGATCCTATTTCTTCAAATAAAACAAAAATGAAGAAATGAAAATTAAAAAAGAGTTAATACCACCTAAAGCCTGTAACACCTTTATAAACCTTAACCACTGGAAGTGAGGAAGTAATCAGAAGGCAGGACAGATGCACCAAACCTCAGCATCTCCTTCCTCCCTCTCCCACACAATGCAGCCTTTGGAATTCAAGCCCTTCAGGACCCTTTGTGTATGATTCTCCTATGAAGCACCATTTACCAATGAGGAATAGCTAATGTCTGAATAAAGCCCTGTTACTTACTGCTTCCTTTAAACTGCATTAAGGAAAACATAATTGCCGAGTAAATCTCATTTGGGTTCGCTCTATGCTCCAAAGGCCCCAGCACAGACTGTTCTTCCCTCTTCTGTATAGAAAGAACAGGGCACGGGCTTGCAAAGATTCCTTGAAACCCGGAAACACTGGATGTGCATGCAAATGAAGGAGGCATGGTGTTCAGGGAAAGACGGCTGGTGCTGCCCAGAGATAGAAATGCGAGTTCCTGCTTAGAAGAGCAGAAGTGGAGAGTCAGCTTCCCAGGCTGAACCAAGATGTTTCTTTGCAAAAGCCTCAAAATCCTTCTGATTCTCAATTCATCCAACTGCAAAATGTCATTACCTCCATCAGGATCAAATGGAGGATTTTAAAGAAAAAAAACACAATCTAGAATTGTAAGAGATCTTTAACTTAAAATGGTCATTGCTGAATGGGGAATCTATGCCCCTTCTTGCCTTGCTCAGCACCCCATGACAGAGGCAACACAGACTACTAGCCCAGGTGCCAGCCTGCTGCCTGGGACCCAGGTTCAGTAATTACTAGCTGTGTGATCTACTTCCAGTATCTTAATCTCTCTGCACTTCATTCTTCATCTATAAAGTCATACTTAACTTTTAAAGGTATTGCGAGAATTGAGTTGGAATGCATATATTAGTAAGAAAAAGTATATGATATATAGTTAGTGCTAGTGTTATCTATGATTATCCCTTAACCGCTTGTTTAAATTCACTGTGTCCATCATTTTCTATACTCGGATGCTTTGACCCTTGGAATCCTACTGACCCAGGAGAGACACAAACCAGCCAGTCCAGAAGCCAGCCACCTTCTTTATGGGGTGCTTACCTTCTCCGCCACTTGCCATCTGGCCTAATTACTCCAAGGAGAGTACTAACACCTAGGCACAGCCCCAGTGCCTCAGAACCCAATGAACTGACTCAAACTAGTCAACCCCAGACCTGCTCCCCAGCTTGCCTGCCTCTTCCCACAAAACCAAAGTATACACTCCTGCCATCTTCCCCTTCCTCTTGAGCCATAGTAGTGTCCCCATATGGTCCCAACACTGCGGCATCCTCCCTCCTCTTGGGGACATGTGTGCCAAGATTTTATCAATAGCACTCATTCCCTGGTGTTGGCCTTGCTGTACCTAAATGTGCTCTGAATATGCTGTATTTTGAAATAATGCTTTTGCCATAGCTCTAATTCTCCTCAAACTGCCCTTATGAAGGTCATCCATGATGTTCTACTGCCAACCAGATGGCCTTATCCATGACTAAACAGGCATGGCCTTGGCCTTACTGTCATATGTGACTTTGTTGACTAGGTAACAGCTTAGAAGCCACCTGTTCCAAAGTCTTCCTGAGCCATGGCCCCCAAGCTCCTGGCCAGTGCCCCCTCTGCTCCCACAGCTCTTGTAATTGCCCATGTTTTTCTCTATAATTTTCATTAGATTGCCAACCCCAGGCAAGCATGCCTTTCCCCCAGTGTGCCATATGCCACCTCGTGCTGCTCAGTAACTGTCAGTTGAAAGAATGAATGAATAGGTGCATGAATGAATAGTCTTGTCCAATTTTTAGAACTCACAGTCATCTTGAACTATTCATCCTGCCTTCTACTGTCCTTCTATTCTTCTGTCTTTATTTTCCTTCCCACCATAACCCTCCCCCCTCTATCTTTACCATTACATTCTGAAACAGAGCACTGCCTTCGTAATCCATTTCTTAACTCCAAGTTCTCTCTCATCCAACCCATACTGTAGCCTTGACTTCTTAAAATATAACTACACTCTTCAACCTTCCTCCCTCCCTCCCTGCCCATCCTCACCAACCCCCATCAGAGTAAGTATGAACTCCCAGCTAATACCCTGGTGTCGGTACCTCCTCCTCTGCCCAGTTGTGTCTGCCTCTTCTCCAGCCACCCAAGGCTGTGCATCAAAATCTCCCACCTGAAAGCTCATTCCCTTTTCAGTCTTGAGTTCACCCTGACCTGTACAGCCACATTCACACCCTCAGCTCCCACCAGCCCTACTGTCCAGGCCCAGAACCATTCCAGATCACTCCCTATTCTCCATAGGTGCACGACTGCAGGGGAGTCAGCCCTGAGATCTGGAATGTGGTGGGAAAATATATATCACTTTTCCCATGGTCAAAAACATGAAAGGATGTCTGGAGAAAACAATCTACAATAAACCAGAGTCAAACACAAAATACAGTGTTGATCGATTTCATGACCAATTTTGCCTCAGCAGACCTTAATGTGCTGTGACTGTGACCAGCAGTAGTTTTAATGGTTCTTGCTCCTCAATCTCATACCCTCCCTCCCTTCCCTCTCTCTTTGTCCCCTCTACACAACACACAGACACACAGACACAGATACACACACACACACACACACACACACGCCAATTCCATAATGCTTCTCCCTTGCAGATGAACTTCACTTTATGTAAAAGTTGCTTCCTGAAACAACTTGAATTTTTATCAGTCAAACCTCACCCTCTCTAAATCTTACTTGCCCCATCTATAGTACTTCCTCATTACATTCAGGGAAGATATTCCAAGAGCCCAGTGGATACCTGAAACTGCAGACAATGCAAAACTCTATACATACCATGTTTTTTCTTATATATGAATATTTACAGTAAGGCTTAATTTATAAATTGGGCACAGAGACAGATTAACAACAACTACTAGTAAAAGACAACAATTACATCAGTATATGGTAACAAAAGTTGTGAGACTGTGGCCTACACCTCTATCCATACCCATATAAAGTATATAGGTATACATACTGTTATATGCATGTATATATATATATATAAATATATGGGTGTAAATAAATAAATAAATATATATATTTTATTGTACCACATCTTTCTTCTTTTGGACCATGGTAACTAATATTGCAGAAAATAAAACCATAGATAAGAGGGAACCACTGTACCTTATCTCCTTCTCTAATTGAAGTTCAGGAAACATAGTTCCTAAAACTTAAACCTGTAGCTTCCAGCCTCTCTCCTCCACCAAATGAATGTTAGCATCTAAGAAGAACAATACTCTGTAGTAAAAGAACCCTAGCAAAAACCTTTAGGCCAAATAATAATGATGATAATAATAATCCTTCCACAATATGGCTAGTCATTGTCCCTTCGTTTTATATTTTGTAAATTCTGGCTTGAATATTAGGTGGGAGGGATGGTCACAAAATGTGATAAGAATACAATGCAGACTTCTAAAAATGTATTACGGTAAAAGATACATTGCCATTAACTGGCTCCCCTCATTGTCCTCTTTACTTTAACATACTTGCCCTATTGTTCTTGCCACTTTCTGAAGTAGTTCTGGAAGTCTTCTTTCAGGTCTTTAGTTACACCGTCATCGCTGTTTCAATGGCCTGAATCAATTCAAAACATTTACTTTTCACGGTCATTTTGACTTTGGGGAAGAGCCAGAAGTCATATGGTTACAGAGCCAGTGTGTGAAGAAGAGGAGGATGCCATAATGTTTTGGTGAGCCTGCCTTCCCATTGGCTGGTACATGGAGGAGCATTCACTATAGTTTTGTCACACCTGGTAAAGATAGTCACAAAATAAGACTTCAAGAACTATTTTAGAAAGGGGCAAAACCAAAGGGATATGTGTGTTTGAGAGGAAGTATTCTGAGGGGGATTAATGGCAATGCCTCTTTTACTACAGAACATTTTTTATTTAAACATTCCCCATATATTTTGGTCACCCCTTATATCTAACTCTTTCCTGTTAGATACAATAACTTTTAGTATGAGCAGGAGTGTATACAAGCACCTTAGCTCTTGAGGCTTGAAGGAAAAGAAGAACAAGGAAGAATAAGGCAGCAATCATATGGACGAGCTGTTCGCCAAGGTCTCTAGACTGACTACACCTACTTTATCTCTACTCCTCTTCACAACGAGGATAACAGTAACTATTATTATCAAACTGAATTTACTAAAAGAGACAGCACTCAGTATCTAAGCACTAGGGTAGGAGGCCTAAGGTCCCATAGACAGTGAGTGTCATACCTGGGATTTGAACCTAGATCTGTCTGACTCTAAATCCTTCATGTTCTCCCAGGTTCTCTCTGAAAGGAAGCCATGTGATAGCTGCCCCCAACATACCCCCCACTTGTATGTAGTCCAGACAGATAACAGGAAACAGCACTTACAGGTGCCTATAAAAGTTGCTACACTCTTTGTATTATTTTAAATAAACTATTTTTAATTAAAGACACATCCAATCATGCATAAAATACCATTCAGTTATTAATGGTGTATGTGTAGAAGAATTTGAGATCTTTCATTTATTGGACTTTTAAAAAATCTGGCTTATTTAAAATTGAAAATATTCACCATATACTTACAAAAAACTTAATTGTGTAACTTACCAAAGTAGAGAGCTAATGTGTCCTTTTTAAAAAGCCCAAAGCCTACTCTTTTACTTTTTTAAGCACTACTTATTCTATTAAGAACTGGAGGAGGCCACCCTTTTTCCTAGCAAATCATTCAGATGAGTAACAACTCTGGTGTCAAAGCAAGAGCTCAGATAGTCATGAAACCATTCAGATTAGACTCAGCCTGGAACCAAAAGCAGGATGAGGAGGAAGAGGTGAAGGAGTCAAGCAGCTTTGAAGGAGGGGACTGGCAAGGAAGAACATGAAAGCAGGATCAAGGTAGCACTGGCAGATTCTGGGACAAGACATGAGCAATGTGGCCTGGCTGACCTCTTGCCCTAGGCATCCATCTATCCACTGGGGTGGGAAGGGTACTGGACAGAAAGGTGCCCTGCTGGCCAAAATAGATCAGTTGGGAGAGCATTAGACTGAAGAAACATGCCCTGCTCAGCACTGGCACGCAGACAGTGCTCAGTGTGCAAGACTCTCCCTCTTCTCTTCCAGTTCAGGGACAAGAATGACCCCATAGCCTGCAAGACTGCATTGATAGCTGCAAGTTGAATATTTCAGGCTTAGAACACTACAGGGGATGGGAGCAAGGAGCTGAGCAAATCACTACTACATCCAGTGTCACTGAGCTCTTCTTTAACCCCAGCCTAAATCTGGCAGGCCACTGCCAAAGCCTATTTCTTCCTGTCCTGTCCTCAGAGAAAATGGAGACTGGCCAGCATCCTCCTTTGAATATGGATGCGTTGGTGACTAGAGCCATCGGTTACTGCAACCTTCAGTCTACTAGGAGTCTGAGGTCATGTAGCTCCTTCCAGAATGCCTAGATAAAGACGGCAAAGAGTGGCTGGGGGCTATTCATTAACTTCTAGATCTGCAGGGTATGAAGGGCAAATCTACATCTGGCCTGAGTGGGCTTCCTTAGACTTAGGAGGGACAGTCACAGGACTGCAGTCTTGCAGCTTCAGGACTTACTTAGCCCTACCTTTGTATGAGAGAAGGAAAGAAGGCATCTGAACAGAGAGGAGATGGCCAGAGGGAGAAGTCAGGCTTCTCAGCATCCAAAGCAAATGGCTTATGATCATCCTTTCCCAGAATCAGGTGCTGTGTCTAGATTAAGAGGAAAAAAGCTGTACTGGCTTAATTCTAGCCAAAATTTTCTCCAGCCCTTTGCCACAGATGGCTGCCTAGGTTCAGAAAGAGCAGAGCTGGCCCTGGGAAGTGTGTGCTGGGGAGGCCCATGCTGGGGAGGTGCACACTGGGGAGGCAAAGCCTAAAAGACCCTGCCCAGCAGTGCAAAATGCCTGAGTCAGCCCCCAGAAGCTTGGCCACAGGGACAGCAGGTTCTTGCCTGCTAAGCCCAAGGCTAGGAGGCAGATGGACAGGCTTCCCTGATTAACACCCGATGTTTTCCCAGCGACTTGCACTCTTCCATTATCTCATTTAGTCTCTTCTTTCATATCACTTGGGTGCAACAGGAAGCAGGAGGGTTCTTGTTTTCTTTTGTGTAAGTAAGGAAATGGGGACTAAACAGGATGACACAGCCAGCATCACAAATAAATTGTAGAGGCCAAGGAATTTTTTTTTAACCCTTGGAGTTCAGATTTCCTGGCCCTGTGCTCTCTTTCTAAACAGGCTGTGGGGAGGAGGAGAACAAAGAGAAAAGTGGGCCCCATCCTTCTCTGTTGGTACAGTCACCACCCCTATGAGCAAGCTCAGTTGGCAAAAGTAAAGTAGAAGTCCCCCAGGGCGGGAGGTCCCTGCCCCATAAAAATGTACGCATCTCCAACTGGCCTCCACAGGACATGTCATCCTGGGTACTACCCACCACCTGGTGTTTGTGGTGGCTTCCTTCTTCTATCTCTCACTTACTTCGCATTAGCCAAGCTGGGTGATCACTGCCCAGGGCTCACATTAAGGCAACCAGGTCTGTAACGAGTGAAGGACAGTGAACTCCCACTTAAAGGTCATTCGGTCAGCAAGAGAAATCTCCCAGCCAATTTCAAACTGTCTGCCAGAGCAATGAGGAGTCACTGCCTCAGCATTCTTTTACCTCTTGTGTATGAAGAGGTCCCCACAGCAAATATTTAGAGGATTTGCATCTTAATCTCTGCCCATGTCCTCTCCAACTCTCTGAGCCAAAGCATAGCCCAGATCTGTGTAAACCAAGACCCTGGTCTTCTACGAAGTCTGAGTAACAGTCGTACTGTGGAACCAGTCTTCAGTGCAAATCTATGCTGAGCATGCTGGTCAGTGTGCTGGCTGCAGGGCAGGCTTCCTCTCCTGGAAGCTTTGGGGAGCTGGTCGCTGTCACTGTCACTGCTAGAAGGATTCCTGAGAGGAATGGTGAATGTCAGGTGGGAGGTGCGGAGTGTCTGATTTTATTATACTATGTTTCTGTTCCCCCAGCCAGCCTGCCAACTCTCTGAAGGCAGAGACTTCATCTTAATTATCTCTGCATCTCTGCTATCAAGACTCTGAGTTTGCACACAGCAGTCACTCAATTCATGTGGGGTAAATAAATGTACTGTATCAATTCAAATCTGGGTCTGGGCTTCGGCACATCAGGCTCTAGTTCCTTCCTGTCAGCTCCAATTGGGTGGCTCCCATTTCAAAAGCCTTGGCCAGCTTCCCACTTCCTATGAGACAGTCCACACTCCTTACCCTCTTTGCACTTAGGACCACGGTCATTAGGCTCCAACCTCCTACCATTTAGCCTGTTCGCCCCACAGCAACTTTCCAAGCATGCAGGCCACACGCTCACAGTGGTCCTGCCTCTGCCTTTGCTTGGGGGACTTCCCCCACCTGGAATCCGCTGCACTGTACACAAAGACGGGGCTCAAGAAGAGTATGTTTAATTCATTTGAATTCAATTAAAGCTGGAACCTAGAGGAGGCCATATCCTATTTTCTGCTTCATTTTCCCCAGCTCTATCTAAAAATGGGACTATCTGCCCCGAGTCCACTGGCCCACAAAAGAGAGATGGCAAGGTGCCTGCAGGTCTTGGTGTGGAATAAAGCTATCAATGTGTGACCTTTCCTTAGCAGTGGTTTGGGGCCACTGGGATTTCAGAATCCCTGAGCCCTTTGCAAATGTCATTCTCCATACCCGACCAGGAAGGCGTTAGTGGGGAAAATGAATGCCTGGAAAAGGGAAACACAGAGGGAAAGGAAGAGAGAGGGACCCAGAGGGAAAGGGCACACTTTAGAACCAGGAGTTCTTCACCCAGATTCACAGATTAACTTTGAAGGCTCATGAGCTTCAGGTTTCTCACAGTGTTTTTTGCTTTCTTCACAGAGGCCCCACAGCTTTCTTGGGGTTCTTAAAGGGGCTGGAAGTCCCGAAAGGGCTTTTTTTGCCCAGGTCATCTGCAGGTTCAACTCTCTTGCTTCATGATCCCAGGGTCCTGCCACAAGCGCTCTTCCCCCCGCCCCTCCATGACATCATTGTATCCAAAGCGTCAATAACTGCTCCATACGCCGATTCCCCGCACTTGCCCTGGATCAACAGCAGTGACCAGTGCCAGCAAAGATGCAATGACTTCATGTTTCCAGCCTGCACCTCTCTTCTGAGCTCCAGAGTCACCACAGAATTAGTTACTGACACACTGACAGCTCCACTGGGAAGCCCAGAGGCACTTGAGGGTCAGCGGGGCCAGCTCCTAGCATCAGCCCCCTCCCACCCATTTTTACTGTGGCTGGAGGACGCGTTCTAAGACAGAATTATTTCTTGCTTATAACTCTTTGTGCTTTTCCTTTGTACTAAGCGGTTGTCCAACCCTTTTTAACAGGACTCTAAGCCCATTATAATCTGGCTACTACCTATTTCTCCAGGTTCATCTCTTCCCACCTCCCCAACTCCCTACATTTAAAAAATCATCATATTCTCTCTTGCTTGCTTCTCTAACTGCTAAAACTGATCATGTCCCTTTCAGCTAGGTCTCTGTTTAAATCAAGAGTTCTTTTAAGAAGCTTTTACTGACTCCCAGGCTAGCTCACAAGCCCTTGCTAAGTAACACTGTACTTCTCCAATCAGGATGAATATGAAAATGTTCAATAAGCACATAGTCTTCTGTATCCCCACCCCTGCCCCATGAGATTTTAAGAACCAAGAAGCCAGAAACTACGTCTGCTGTTCTCAACTGTATTCACAGCAACTGGCTCAGCATCTGGAACACAACAGGTGCTCAGTAAATAACTGATAGAAATGAATCAATTGATAGCTGATTTGGTAGAAAAAGTAAGTAAGATGAATGAAGGGAGGAAGGGAAAGAACGAAGGAAGGGAAGGACGGAGGGCGAGGAGACAGGCTAGGTTAGTCCTTTCTTTCTGAGAGTACCTGTCTTTATTCTAGGTTGCAATAGCACTCTTAGCACATTAGCACTTTTCTTCTCCAGAACTTCCGTGCATCTAGGTTAAGGTGCACTCCAGGCTGACTGAATTCTGCATCAGCCTGGTGTCCAGCATGATGTAACATCAACAGCAACCCCAGGCACTGGTTTCCACTGCACTGTCATGACATCATCTCACAAGCAGTGTGCAAGACAGGAAAGGGATGAGCAGAGATATAATTCTGACCTGACTCCAGCCCCAATTCCATCCGTGACTTTCACTGAGACCTTGAATCGCAGCAAATCCATTCTCGACTCAATGTCCCCCTCTGTAAAATGGAGAATTAAGCCCTCTTTTTCCTATCTTCCAAGGCTGCTGCGAAGAGATAAGACTAGAAAAGCAGCTACCTAAGCACACGGAACTGTGAATATTCATGCTGTACATCTCTTAGGGTGACCTTAGAGGATACAACTCATCAAGTCACTTGTAGCCATCTCTCCACCTTGCATAGCTTCCCAGTTCCAGTCCTGCTGGTCTTTCTCCCTCCATTAAAAATCCTCTGTAGCCAGCGAGGATGGGGAAGACAAGGTCACATCTCTTAATGCCTACAAGTGATAGTCATAAATCCCACTGCAATTAAATCTATCCTGGTAAACGGCTGTAAGCACAAAACATGCTGGTGCTTTCTGCATTTGCCAATTACAACATGACAATGATTGAATAGCTCCATGTCAGGGATGTAGGCAGGGAGGGCTCTGTCTTTCTCCTGTTACACATGGAGTTTAGGAGCCATGGTCTCCGAAGCCAGGGACTCTCAAGGTGCCAGGGACAGCACACACAGAGCATGCTGATCAAGAGAACACAGCATTGGGGTGGGGGAAGGCACACTTTAGCATGTCAAGTGACAAACCTAAAATGATGAGCAGAATAGAATACTGAGGGAGAACCAATGAGATGGAATTTTGAATGGAAAATATAAAGACTTGTGTTTGGATTCAAGAAATCATTAACAGACATAAACCAGGGGTCACTTGCCTTGGACAAGCTCATTAAAAGAGAAATATATGGACTTTATATGTTCATATGTTTTTAGAACCACAAGCTTGACACAAGCTTGACATGAGCCAAGTGACAAACTGACACTTCTTAAAAAATTTTTTTAAAAGCACAACCTTGGGCTGTGTTAACAGTACCAGAGTTTCTGGGACCAAAGAGAGGTTTGATTCTTTAATCTCTGCTCTAGCCAGACTAATGCAGAATACTATGACCAGTACAGTCACTCTCTTTAAAAGGGCAATGATGCCTGGTATGGCTTGTATCTAGATGTCCCCCCAAAGCCTCATTCATTCATAGGTGGGGGTTTGGGAGGTGGCTGGATTAGGCTTCATGCTATTGGGATTAAAAGAGTGATAACTAAATTAGTTCAGTATAGTTCTGGGTGTGGATGGCACCAATCAACAGGCTTGTAGCCTGGATGGACTATAAAAGTGCAGACAGAAGGCTGGCTGCTGTTTGCTTCTTCTTACCTGTCCTGCCATGGACTGTTTCTTCTCTGCTATGCCCCTTTGCTACACCACTTTGCCTTAGAGCCAACTGACTATGGGCTGAAACCTCTAGAACACACCTACAAGCTGAAATAAACCTTTCTTCTTTGAACTTTGGGTGTTGGCTATTTTGTCTTACCATGCAAAAACTAATCTCTGAACCAAACTAGAAAAACACATAGAAATCATATAACATGAGAAAGAAATGAAGAGGTAGGAAATATTCACCCACAGGGAGAGAAAATTTGGAACTGCTATGGTTGTTGATCTTGAGTATGTATATACAGGGACATCCCAAAGATGCAAGAGTCTATCTTCTCCAGGCCCATGAGGTCCAAGCAGGCCAGAAGGAAGAAGCAGTGAGGCTCTCATTTTGCCTTGTTATCAGGAAAAACTCACTGCTACCAGGCTGTTGTGAGCTTCCTGTCCCTGGCAGGATGTGAGCAGAGGATGAACTTAGGAGAGAAAAATGGAAGGGCCCATGGCCTCTGTCATTCTGGTCTCTGCAAGGCCCAGAAATGACTTTTTGGAGATTTTCCCGACACAGCAGAAAATGGCTTCGACTGACTTGGCTAAGGGAGCTCACAGGCCAGCAAGCTTGCTCCTGTACTTTTGTCAGATCTTGCCTCTCTGGCCTCATTTTCTGCCTCTATAGCACCCTCCTTACCAACCCCACCCCAGTACACTGTTAGGCTGGATATCAAAGGTCAGCTTCCCTATCATGTCTTCTGAGAAGGCTTCTTCCACCCTAAGAGCAAGTCAGTGTCCTTGCACCCAGGCACTCTTTGCAGTTTCATCATAGGAGTATCCGCCCCACTTCACAGTTACTGCTTACTGACCTGTTTGTTTCACTTCCTTGCACCCTGTAAGCTGACAGTGGCAGAGACTTTGTGTGCTCTGCCCATGACCGCATCCAGGGCACCTCACACAGTGCACTGCATATCTCAGGCAGGACGTCACTACGTCCTCAGGGCATGAATGCACGAATGAATGGGGTTCTACGTGAAGCCACTCAGACTACAGTATGAGTAGGATTCAGTTGCTTCTGACTCTTCACAGAACACACCTCCTGTCTCTGCATAAGCTTTGGGTTTTTTATCACGGCTCCAGGACCCTAGGGAACAAATTCCTTCCTCTCCAACCCCAGAAGGTCTCCAAAGCTTCCAGGTATGTGAGCTATGCCTTCTCTTTGGCGAGTCCTGCAACAGACATTAAGTTCTTTCCTGGGAAACATTTAAAGATCAACCTGTTTGGTATGGTTTTGCCAGATGGTTAAAGGCAGGCCCATATCTGCTGGGAATCTCTGCCCTTAGATTCTAGAAGGGTTTGTTTTCTTGAACATGGACCATCCTGAGAGATTCCCTTGATTTTTTAAAAATATGTGCTGTGGCAGGGTGTGACTCAGTAGTGTTCCCTGAGACACTCACAGCCTCCACAGCCCAGGATGAGTTTTTCCTTTCTCCCTGCAAACCTAGGGCCATGGAAGAGATGAAGGACACCAGATTGTTCTGCTGTTGGAACAGCAGATGACATGCAGAGCACCTGGCCCCTTCTTAGTAAATCCAGTGAGGAAAGCCCTAAGGAGTCCAAGGTATTTGCTCAACTCTCAAAATACTCATTCTACTTTCACCTACCAGACATAACACCATTGCCCTTAAAATGAACATTTTATTACTCGCGTTTGTTTACCCTCTGCCTTTATTGCTGCTATTAATATTTAATGTCTCTCGAGGAAGGTGTGCTACCCTGACACAGAATCTAGTGCAGGGTATGAATGAATGAGATGTATTAATCAGAGAGACTGGCTTGGAACTCACTGCCTGCTGCAGCTCAGCATTGCCCATCCTGGGCCAGAATGAACAGCAGGGCCCTGTGGTGGCTGCTTTACCCTCCACACCCCAAGGACGCAGGCTAGGTACAGCTATCTTGGGTTATGCACCTCCCTCCGCCTGGGAGTCTGCTGAAGGCTCTCAATTTATTTATTTACCCATTTCCTTATTCTCCAGGCCTCTAGCAAAGAGCCTCCAGTCATACAAACAGACTTTCAAATAATATGAATCATTAACATTTAAAGTGGCAAAGCAGTAACCATTCATTCTGCCTCTCTGGGGTGGCAAAGCAGTCCGAGACTGGATCCAGGAGTAGTTGTGCAAGGTTCCAACTTCACGCCTCAGAGCCAGTGGACACAGATAATGGAGATGCATTTTATTCCATGGGGAAGAGCTCCAGGCTCCCATTTGACTTGTGCACACAGAAACTGCCCAACATATTCCAGTCTGTGCAGAAGGACTACTGTGAGTCAAAGTGCTCACTCAGGAGAAAGGGGCCGCACAGCTGGTGCCTCACACAGCTGGAATGGAACCATTTTGTCCATTCAGATGGCCACACTCAGAAGCAATATATGCTTGGTCATTGAGGGGTCAGAGTGTGACAACTGGGTTTATGAGAAAATGGGCAGGTGGAGGCCAGGGGCCTCAGTGACACTTGACTTTTGTCATAAATGAGTCATGTAGCCTCAACAAGGCCTTTTCACCCTGAGTGTGTCAGCTCTGTCCAATTCAGTTTTCTCATTTGGCAAATAATAGGGTTTATTTAATTTTCAAGCTAGAAGAGGCTCCAGAAATATCTATCCCAATCTCACTGTACAGATAACATCTGTCCTGCCTATTTCTCCAAGTTGCTAGAAGGATTAATTGAAACACAGGAAACCTTAGGTACACATGGACTTTGGATTTAGGGTATGATGTGGGATCAGTCATTTCATTTAGTTTCTGCCTTGCCTCTCACTGACTACAATACAAGTGAGACCCGGAAGCACCCCAGACAGTGGAGTACCAAGTTCTGGTTACTATCCATAATGCTTTGCATGTATGTGGTCCCGTCTCAGTTTCCACAGCACCCTCGCCTGCCCACTAGTGTGATCCCCACAAGGCAGACCAGGAGGATTAACGTCCCAGATGGGATGAGACAGACAGAAAGGCATACTCTTAAGTCTCATGGGAAGCTGAGAGGGGACTTTATGCCTTGTCCAGCACCCTTGCTTCTACACTTTACTGCTTTTTTAATAAAAGAAACACTCCGAGTCTTTAGGGTAATCAGAAAACCTCAAAGAGCCTCAAAAGAAAGGGGCTTTGTGGAATGGGGGGACAGCTGACCAAAGTATTTTGTGTATAGAACAAACACTTTTAGACTTGTCTATCTGCAGGGATAGTCAGAGGGGTCATATAAACGTAAAGTATGGTTATTATTAAAATCATACATTTCAAAACCAGATGGCATCAATTTCCCAGTCCTATCGAATTGACCTTTCCTTTTTATCAGTTAGTTAGCATTTGCAGAGGATCCGCTAGGAAGCAATTCCTAACCCCTGATAGAAGGTGAGATGGGTTGGGGAAGTGGGCCCCTAGTTTCAGATAAAACTTCGTCCAAAAATTTTTGGAAATGGTTATCTCCTCCCTAGCTGATGTCTTTCTTATTTCTCCTCATATCTCTGACATCTAACAACCCATAGCACGGAGTAGGTACTCAAGAGGGATGCAGGGAATTGCTGCCCTTGAGACAAGGCTTAGGTATCAGACTCCAGGGGGTGCTTGTTAAAATGCAGAGGACTGACTCAGACGTTGGATATTCAGTCAGCCAGCAGTCTGCATGTTTAATAAGCTGTCCAGGTAAGATTCTGAATCGGTGATCCTTGGCCCTCCCTCTGTAAAAGATGGCTTAGAAATGATTCTAAATTTCCAAGCTGGCAGGTTCCCTGGAGGGCTATTTATACATCTCCCATCCAGAGTCTTTCTCCAAACTCTCGGTTTTATAAATGTTCCTAGGCCAGACCAGGTAAAGGTTACAGCTCTGAGTCTGCTCAGGCTCTCGGCCTGAGCAAGGAGCCAGCTGCTTACTGGAGTCCTGCAAATACACAGTGGGGTATGAGTGAGACAGGAGGGCCTATGTATAGCAGTCCTGGCCTCCAAGCAGCAGGTTTCCTAGCTCAGCAAAGGACAGACTTCAGTAGACTGTCAGGATAGTCATCTCAGCAACTGTTTTTGGCCCCACAAGGCTGACGGCAATTAACCTTTAGAGGGGCAGCTTTACTACCGGAAAAAGCAGCTGCCTTTCTCCTCCAGAGGCTGTTTGAATTCCCTAAAGGAGCACCAGACTGGGGGCATCTCTCTGGATGTGGCTCAGTTCCAGGACCCAGAGATTCAAATGGGAAAAAACCCACACCGGCCAACCTTGCAGCTGCCAGGGCTAGCACCTCAGAGCCCCACACATCCCCGCCTCTGCCTGGCTGCTAAGTAGCAAGATATTTCTGGTCTCTCCCTGATGAGGATTATTCATCAGGGATGTCTGGTGAGCTGAGCTAGAGGTAGGAGGAGGTAAGGAGACTCAATAAACGCAATTCCCGCCAGGATTTTTCTCACAAAGGGTCTTTCGCATATATCAATGCAGTAGACCAAAAGCTTGGCTCCCCTCCCCCACATCCACAGCAGAAACAAATCGAGTACCATAGCTAAGATCATTCCCTGTGCCTGTGGCAACAGTCACTTCCTCAGCATCTTGTCCTTGTACTCATCGCCACCCAAAAGGTCCCAGGAGTTCTGTGTATGTAGTAAAATGGTTAAAATATGGCCATTCTTTCCCTATGGGTCATATGGAGTTTGCATGTTCTAAAAAGGACTACAGTGCTATCTCCCATCATGTGCTTTTCTTATGATGTGATTCTGGCCTAACTCCTATGGGAGGTAGCTTCCAGGGCCCCTTCTTTTTTAATCTAGGTGGGCTTGTAACTGTAGTACAAATGATTCTACAAGACAGTTTCTGTACATCTCCTTTGGGTTATTCAGGCTTGGAACTCAGCCACCATACTGTGAGGAAGATCAAGTGTCCTGCAGAGGGGCCACATAGAGAGGACCAGAGGCTTTAGTCCTAGTTCCAATGGGAGCCTCCAGTATGTATCCAGCACCAACTGCACAGCTAAGGAAATGCACCATCTCACAGCAGATCCTCCAATATCAGAGGTGGGTCTAGAACCTTCCCCCCACTGACTCCTACCAAACTGAAGATGTATGAGCTAAACCAATGCCTGCTGTTGTATTAAGTCATAACATTTTCAGATGCTTTGTTACACAGTAGGAGATTACTGGAACTAGTTTGGTTAGGCAGTGGAGTCCGAGCCTCTGGATCAACCTTCCTTAGCTTTGTCAGCCTGCCATCAAAAGGGGACTCTGAGGTTATGGAAGCACATAGATTCACTTAGAGACACAAAAGTACGGAGCCTGATGAGAGCAGAGTGCAGAGCTGATTCAGCCCACACTAACAGGCGCTGCCTCAGGTCTTTCCTCAACCTCTTCCTCTGCCCTGAACAGAGTGGCTATACCTGGCAGGCTGGCAGCCAGGATAGTGGATGTCAGCCAATTAGGTGACATATTGAGACCTTAAGGTCCTAGTTTCCAGGGCATGCAGTCCAACTCATGTACTGAGCTCCCCTTCCATAGCTCCCTGAGGATGCAGAATCATTATTTTCTCCCTTCACTTGTCCCTAGGCCTCTGTAAATGGGCATCATAATGTCCTCCTGAGAACCCTGTCCTGGCAGGCTTGCCCAGGTCTGGAGATTCAATGTTGATAAAGACAAAAAGGCTTTATTTAGAGTTCTGAGGTGCTCTAGAATCACTGCCAGAGTCAGAGAGGAGTTGTGATATTTATTCCATTCATGAGGCCTGTCAGTGTCAGACCACAACACTGTGATGCAGATGTCAGTGCCTTGGTATGACATAGTGATCATAACAAAGAACAGTACTTATAGGAGACAAGGCTACCAAGTAGCAAGCACCTACAGAACAGAAACCTGAAACTAAGTGGCTGGGCTGGCAGGCATAGAACAGAGAAGGGGCTAGTTGCCATCTCCAGTCACAGCTTCCTAGGGTCTTGGTCTCACATCTCTACTCTGTACTTCACAGTACTATGACAATGCACAGAACAAGCTACCTGTATGCCTTGTACTATAAAAGTTCCAGAAGGCTAAGCTTTTCCTGGGCCCAAGTCAATCCAGTCCTTTAAAGGTCCCCTGCACTCCTAAAACCTCAGAACATACCACAGACCAACAACCTCTGTTCTGGGAGTCCATTTGTCCATTTTGCTCCCAGCTGTAAGTCCTCCACAGGCTCCACATGAGCCTCTTCCAGACCTGTGAAAGGGCCAGGGCTGAGGGCAGGACTAAAAGAGGTTCACAGACAGTCACATGGTCTCAACTCCACATGTACACACCCACATGAGCACATGCACACTCAGAGCCCACACAACCCAACTCTGTCAGAAGAAAGAGGTGCAGAAGCTGGGAGTAAGAGCTGTGGATGCAACACTGGAACCGATTCATCCAGGAGATTAGAAGAAATTGGGCCTGAACGTTGGCCAGACAAGAAATTTACTCTACCCAGGGAAGTCAGAGGTGTAGGACTGGTAGTAAAAACATGTTACAAAGAATTATCTGTACAGATCAAACTCAGCTCTAGAGCCTTTGCTGCCTTCCTCAGACAGGCACAGATTTCAGAATACGACTTTCATGATCCAACTCCACCAAACAAGCAGGAAGAGGTTCTGCGTCTCACCTGAGCAGAAAGGAAACAGACTTGGTCATGGTGGTTTCCCAGCGTCCACAGGACTCTGGCAAGCTCAAGAGCAGACCAGACACTGGTCTAAGATTGCCAAGGGTGATGTCCTTGAGGCCTCCCTTTGGCTAAAGGGGAGGTCAGACAGAAGCTTGAGACATTGGGGCCTCTGAGAAAAATGAGTGATAATGTGGATTGGCACTGAATTTGACCCTTAAAAAGGCCAAAGGACTATGTAAGAAGTGGCTTTCAAGCTTTTATTATGGCCCATAGCAAGAAATATATATCACACCATTAAGCAGAATTCACATACCAATAGCTATATATAAATCTACAACAAACATTTTGTGAAACAGTAATACTTCACTGTGCATGATGCTGCCGATGTATCCTATTCCATTTTTGAAAAATTTTCTAAATTGCTAGTTATGACTCACTGAGTTGATTTCCCAACTCACTAATGCATCTTGGCCTGCAGTCTGAAAAACTCTGCTCTAGAATAGGGGTCACCAAACTATGGCCCACAGGCCAAATCGTACCATGTGTTTAATTTTTTTGATTGAAGTAAACTTTATACGACTCATGCCATTTCATGATACACTCTTACCTTTTAGCATATAGAATTCAACAGGATTTAGAGCATGCATTTACAATGTGCAACATTCATCTCTCTCTAGCTTCAAAAACGTTCTTATCAACCCAAAGGAAACCCAATTACTTCCCATTCCCTCCTGCTTTTAGCCCCTGGCAATCACTAATCTGCCTCTGTCTCCATGGACTCCCCCATTCTGTATGGTTCATATAAAGGAATCACATAATACCCTGTCCTTTTGAATCCAGCTTTGTCACTTAGCTTAGTATTTGCTTAATATTATTTAGTCTGGCTAAATAATATTCCAGTCTATGGATTTGCCACAATTTGTTTATCCATTTATCTGCTGATGGACATTTGGGTTGTTTCCACCTTTTGCCTATTATGTACAATGTCGCCATCAACATTTGGTGTAAGTTTCTGTGTATAGCTGTTTACATTTCTCTCTCCTATGCCATATGGTAGTTATATACTTAACTTTTTGAGGAACTGCCAAACTGTTTTTCACAGTGACTGCACCATTTTACCTTCCCACTAGCAATTCAAAAAGTTCCTGTCTCTGTGCATCCTTCCTAACACCTGTTACTTTCTGGGTGGTTTTAATTTTAGTTTTTATTCTTTATGTACAATTATCCTACGGGGTGCAAAGTGGTATTTTGTTAGGTTTTGATTTATATTTCATTACGATTAATGAAGTGGAACATCTTTTCCTCCATTTCTTGGCCCTGTGTGTATCTTCTTTGCAGAAATGTGTACTCAACTTTATTGCCCATTTTATAATTGGGTTGTTTATATTTTTAGAGTTGAGCTGTAAGTGTTCTTTACATATTCTGAATGTTAAACCCTTACCAGATATATTATTTGCAAATGTTTCATCCCATTTTGTGGGTTTTCTTTTCACTTTCTTAATAATGCCTTTTGATACACAAACATTTCAACTTGATAAAGTCCATTTTATCTATTTTTGCTTTTTTTGCCTATGTTTCAGCTGCCAAATTAAAGAATCCACTACTATACCACATCTGCTATAGTTTGGATCAGATGCCCCGCAAAGGCCCATATGTTAATGACTCACTCCCCAGCTTGGTACTGTTGGGAGGTGGTAGAAACATTTATAGGTAGGGCTGGTGGAAAGTCTCCATGTCACCGGAGGTATGCCCTCAAAAGGAATGTGAATCTAGCCCCCAACCCGTTTTTTTACAAATGTTGGCCATCAGGAGAACAGTTCTACCAGGCTACAGCTACATGCTTCCTACCACAAGGTGTTGCCCTGCCACAGGCCCAAAACCAATGGGTCTGTCAACCACGGACTGCAACTTCCATAAGCCAAAATAAATCTTTCATCTTTATAAGCTGATTATTTTAGACATTCCTTACAGTAAAAAAAAGATAATGAATGCAATAACCAGGCTCATAAAGATTTACCCCTGTGTTTTTTTCTAATAGTTTTATAGTTCTACTTCTTCTGTTCAGGTTTTTGGTTCATTTTGAGTTCATCTTCAAAAATGGAATGAGGTAAGAGTCCACTTTCACTATTTTGTCGAATATATATATAGCATTCCTAAAGAATCCACAAAAGACTGCTAGAGCTAATAACCAAATTCAGCAAAGTTACAATTACAAGATCAACATAGAAAAATAACTGACTTTCTAGATACCCACAATGAATAATGTGAAAAGGAAACTAAGAAAACCTGTTCACTTATAAAGGCATTGCAAAGAATAAACTACCTAAGAATAAACTAAGGAGATAAAAGACTTGTATACTAATACCTACAAAATACTGATTAAAGAAATTAAAAGTCCAATTAAATGGAGAGACATCTCATGTTCCTGGGCTGGAAGACTTAATATTGTAAAGATGGTAATGCTCCCCAAAGCAATTCCATACAAACAGGAATGATTTGATGTATTTCCTATCAAAATTTCAATGGACACTTGGAAGCTGGTCCTGAAATTCATATGGAAAAGAACCCTGACTAAAAAAAATTTAAAAAGAAAAACAAAGTTGGAGGATTCATACTGGTTGATGTCAAAACTAACTACAAAGCGAAAGTAACAAAACAGTGTGGTAACAAAAGAGTGTGACATAAGGCTAGCCAAGGGCTGGGGACATAGCTCAGTGGCACAGCGCCTGCCTGGCAAGCACAAGGTCCTGAGTTCAAGTCCCAGTACCAAAAAAACACAATAAGGTTTACCAAGCAGGTCAATGGAATAAATAAACCAAAACTTTTATAGCCAAGTGATTTCAACAACAATGCCAAGATTATTCAATGCAGGGAAGAAATGGTTCAGGGGAAACTAGAAAGCCACGTGCATAAATATGTTTTTGTAAATTACATTTCATTGGAACACATTCCTGACCACTGTTTATCTATTAGCTATGGCTGCTTTTGAGCTATCTACAGGTCTACAATATCTCTTTGACCCTTTATCAAAAAAGTTTGCAGATTCTCGTTCTAAAATCTTGCTTCTAATGCCCACCCACAGATATTCCTCCATCCAACAAGCATTTGTTGAGCACCCTCTACATACCATGTGTTGCTACAGACAGAACAGTGAACAAAACTGATAAATATCCTGTCCTTAGGGGGCTTATGTTACAGCAGAAGAATTATTTGGGGCAGCTCTGGGATCTCAAGAAATCCAACACCCCCCTAAGAAGTGAAGTTGTTTGTAAAACACTGGCAAGCATCTAAGCTGAGCTAGAGGCTGTGACTCCTCTTAGCTTAGGTACCTACAAATGCTCCCTGGTAGCTTTGGTCACATCTCTTTCTGCCTCATCTCCTAGGCTGGGACCAGAGGTATCTAGCAAGTGGTAAATTCAACAGTGCTCCTAAAAATTTAGTATGTTCAGGGCATTGTACAAGTGCTATGTAGGACATCAGTGAGTAAAATACAGTCTCTAATTGCAGCAAATCACAGTCTAGTGAATAAACCAAATACACACCATCGTAAGAGATGTAAAGAGACATTATCACATAATAAGCACCTGCTACATGCCAGACACTGTGCAAAAATTCCTGCAGTTATCTCATTTGACCCCCTTGAGAACACAGGAAATGCTGTCATCACATTTGATAGATAAACAAATTGGGTTTCAAAAGAACTGAGTGCTTTACCTTGGACTACAAAGCTAGTGGACAGAACTCACAGATCTGAACAGATACTGTATGAGTCTAACTTTAGCCATTTAGTTGTTAAATGAACTTTTATTGAGATCTCACAGTTTCTAAACAGTAGTCTAGGCTATTGGTAGCAAACGTTTTATAGGCTGAGTGCCCAAACTGCAACCCAAAACCAACTTATTTATTGCAAAGTGCCAACACTGGAAATTAAACTTGAATGCTGAGGTTTTAGTTTAGGAAAAAAAACAAAAAAACAAAAAAAACGCATACTCTTATCTTACATGTCGACAGAGAAGGTTCTGTGTGTCTGCTGCGGCACACATGCCATGGGCTCACCACCAGCAGTCCAGGCTCTGGTACTGCCAGGAAAGTCTCTTTACATCATCCAATTCTGTATCCACCATGAACTGGAAACAGAACATGTCATAATTCACTTGCCTGAAGGAATTTATAAAGTGAGTCTGGAGTGAGGAAGCAGACCTAAGTGAAATATTGACAATAACACCAGGTACAATCTAGTCTTCCCCCAGAAGCTTTAAATAACAGTATTTCAAAGGATTTCAAGTGCTATAGTGTGGATAGGGACAGCTTCATGAAGGAAACTGAGAGATGGTAGGGTTTATAAGTGGTCACATAGACCAGTAACCCTTCCCCTGAGTACTCTCACTCCTTAGAGGATGGGTTGGGCTGACAGCACAGGAAAAAGGTGTCTAGACACCCTGGAAAACTTGTAAACTAGCCAATACACCCTATAACTTTAGAGAAGCCCCTCTCCAATTCTGTTCTACCCAAGATGCATCATTTCAAGACAACTCAGTTCCTTTGAAACATTCCACCACCATCATGGGAAACAGGAAATTGGAAGACCCAGACCCTGAATCAGCTGGGTTTAAATGTAATTTTGGCCTCTTAGAATTAATTGCACCATCCATGAAGGTGGCCACTAGGAACAGATGTCTCTTTACATTTAAATTTAAATAAAGAAGGAGAAATTTTGTATGTTTGTATATGTAGGATAGTCAACATGGCTGTTCTACTGTCTTGCATTTCTTTGCTGAAAGAAACTGTCAGTGAGTCCTTGGTTGATCATCATTGCATGTCTCTATCTGTTTTCATGAGAAACCACTTTGAAGATATCAATATGTAATACAACAAGCATTGTTAATTCCCTACCACTTTGTTTGTAACTCCATACTGTCTGTACGGTTCCTTTGCTATTTTGTAAAATGTTGTCTGTCTGTTAATATTTTCCTCCTTTTATTTTTAAAATAAAAATTAAAAAAAGGAAAAAAATAAATTTAAATCAAATACAATTAAAACATCAGTCCAGTAGCGCTAACCATATTTCAGTTGCTGATAGCTTCATGTATGCCATGGATCCAATCCTTGACAAAGCAGGTAAAGAACATTTCTATCATCACAGAAAGTTCTACTGCCAACACTGACTTAAAAGCCTTTGACCTAAGGTTAGTAATGCCACACCTCTCTGGGCCCCACTTTCTTAGCTCTATAAACATTCTTCCAAGTTGGGGAGAAGTGAGATAATAAACTTGAAAGTATGCTGGTACCTTTCCCTCTCAATGAGCACAAATCCTCCCTCCTGCTTTCTGCAGGGATAAGGAGTTGAGCTCCATTCTGACAGAAATGACCATTACCCTGAGGGCTCTGAAAAGTAAAAGCATGGAGCATGAGGATGAAGTAAAATTCTGAGTAGTGAGCCCATTTCCCAGGCCTGTCTTCCTGGACCTCTTGGGAGTTTGTCAAAGGTATCATTCTCTCCCTGGCTCCACAAAGACGGTGCTCACCACGTTTCCCTCTGCTCACTGGCTGCTCCTCTTCATCCTCCTTTGCTGGCTTCTGTGATCTCTTAACTTTTCAATTCTTTTCTGTCCACACAAACCCAGTCTTATGGTTTTAAGTATAATATATGTGCTGATGACTTCAAAATTTACATTTCCAGCACAATACAGTCTCCTGAGCTGGAGACTCACATTCCAGCAGCCTCTAGACATCTCTAGGTATTGTCTCATGGGCATCCCAGACTTGATACACCAAGACTGAACCTAGATACTTTCAAATCTAGTCTAGTCTTCTCTGGCACAGAAAATGCCACCTCTGTAAGCCCCAACACAACTCTGGAGTCACTCCTGACTCCTCTTTATCTCATATCTCATTGCCAAACCGTCAGGAAGTTGTGTTGCCTCTACCTCCAGAATGTATCCAGAATTCCACCCCTCCTTACTACTGCTATTGCTACCTACCCCTGGTTCAAGCCACCATCCTTTCTCACCTGGATTCTGGCAAGAGCTTCCTAAATTGGTGGCCCTGCTTTTTCCTTTGCCCCCCTCAGTCTTCTCAGTGCAGCAACCAGAGTGACTTCTTCAAAATCTGAGTCTAATCATGATCTTATTTTACTAGAAACCTTGTTTCTCACCTGACCCTAAGGAGACTGTGTGGTTTGACTCTCACCCCCAAGTGTAGTTTCATCTCCTCTTGCTCTGCCCATTGCTGGCTATGGAATAGCTACAGGGGCTATTTGGCTGTGCCCTGGACCTGCTAGGCCCGTTACTGCCTCTAGGTCTCTATGCTCACACCTGCTATTGCCTTGCTGACAGGTTCTTCCCCAGACAACTGCTGGGCTCCCTTTCTCATGCCTATAAATTTTAATAAAGTGTTACTTTCTCAGTAAAGCATTCCCTGTGTGCCCTGTCTAAAATGTAACATCCTTTCCCCGGACCTCTGCCATCTCCTTCCTGCTTTATTTTTTTCCTTATCACTAATGAACTATACAGGCGCGCGCACATGCGCATGTACACACACACACACACACACACACACACACACACACACACACACACACTTATAGCTGCTATTCTTCCTAAGAGAGGGGGATTTCTGCTTGTTTTAATTCACTAAACCATAGCCAAATACCTACAACAGTCCCGGACTCAGGATAGGCACAAAATGGGGCGTGGAGGTTATAATCATGGCCATGACCACTAGTTATTGATATCCAGGGGCCAGTTGGGTCTCTCCTCCAGGCAGTCAGCTTGACCCAGGCTTTGGAGAAGTGGACTGGAGGATCAGGAGTCACAGAGAGGAGCAGGTACCTGTGCAGTACATTGTCCTCATCCCGCCACCTGTGTCAGAGGGTCATATGATTGTGTCACCATCTAGTGGCAATGGGAAATCTAAAGTGCAAGGTATACCATGTGCTTGGGGCTGTCAATGATGCAAAGAGATGCAGGTGGTAAGTTTTTCTGGAGCTGAATAGGATTTTTCCCGCAGGGGGAGAGTTCTTACTTAGGGAGGGTGATGAGTATTTACTATGGACTTGGGCTAGGCCAAGACCCTACTTCCTTCAATTAATACAATGCACCCACAATGTAGAAGAAGGTATGCACTCAGGTAGGGATGAATGGGATGAATGGACCCGAGATCTGTGAGACATCTTCTGTGGGATGAATGGACCCGAGATCTGTGAGACCCTCAAGGGTGTAACCAAACAAGCCAGAAATAAAAGAGAAGTTTGAGGATGGGATGGGGTAGAAGGCAGGAAGGGAAGGCAGGGAGGAAGCAGGAACTGGGATGTTCAGCTGGTAAAGGGAGCCCTGGAGCTGGGGAGATAGGAAAGAGCAGGCTCAGTGATATAAAGGCATCAAAACTGCTTTCAGAGGTAAAGTCTAGCACAACAGCTCCTCTACCATCTACATCAACAACCATCTTGGTCGAAATGCAGCTCAGACTCCATTTCCCTGCAGAACCTCCCTGGAATGCCAGGCAGAGTGCAACAATCCCTTCTAAGGCCAGGCTGTTAGTCCAGTCCTACGCATGCTGGTGATCATTTCGTGCAAAGGTGGCCTCCCTCAAGTTTGGTCTTCCCGAACTCCAAGTTCAATCTTGGCTCCACCATCAACCAGCTACATGGCCTTATTTAGGTCCCACCTCCTCCACCAGCCTCAGTTTCCTCACCTGTAAAGTTAGTGCTCCAGATCTAATGAGTCTGAGGCTCTTTCAGGCCTGATTCTCTGGGCTCTTGGCCATTAGCCAGGGCCCCCTGTGATGCTGTGAGGTCAGCCGTGCAGGCACATCATCTCTCTGGTTGCCGCTGGGGCAGACACGCTTCGGCACAGATGCACTCACACGCAGCCCTGCAGCGATTCTTCCCATCACTCTGCACTCCCAGGGTTAATTAGTCTGCAGCATCTATAGGCCCACTTTCTCCTTTAATAGCCAATTAGAGCTTGTTAGCGCTATTGTCATTTATAGGACAAGTCACAGAGGCACTCCCAAGCCCCTGCTCCTCCTGCAGAAGGAGGCAGCACAGATACCTCTGCTGGTGAGGGATCGCTGAAGGCCTGCTCAGGCAAGAATGGTTTTCCAAGGAAGAGGACCTCCAGGCCCCAGGAAAGACCCCTCAGTTTATAGAGCAGGGCTGTGTGTCCTAGGCCCATTTTGATATTTTTGCCTCAAAATGTTCTTTTTAGGGGCTGCATTTAGTAAGGTCTATGGACAGTGATCTGTGTGGCAGCTCCATCTGCCAGCCTGCCAGGCCTCCGCAGGGCTGATCAATATCCAGCCAGGCTGCCCTGCTAATGACACTGCAGCTCATCCTGGTTACGAGGGGCGTCGGCCTACTGCCACCTGCTAAATACAAGGCCTGGGCTGCACTAACAAGGCACATAGCCCCACTGTCCCTGCCTACTGTCCCTGGCAGCTTTCCAGGATGGGAAGCAGGGGGAAGACCAGACCCCATAGGCAGACCTTACCCCAGCCCTCTCTCTGTTGCATAAGTAAAAGTTCTGATAAGCATGGCCTCAAATGCTCTCAGCACTACAGAGTGATGTCTCTACATTGGCAAAGGAATTTCTCTTATGATCTTCAGTCTGCACAGCATGCCTCTCCCCTAGGGGCCTAGGTGAAATATGAGTCTTCAATCCCTTGGGAAGCCAGGAGGCCCTTCAGGGATATACTGGCAGTGACAGGGGCCAGAAGGAGGCCAGGCCTGGGTGGGAGAGCACAGTGGTGCTGCAGAGGGCTAAAAGAGGGTGGCTGACAGCCAGTATAGGTGCCTAGGACACTTCGACTTCAGCGGTTGCTGAAAGCTGGAGTGGTCCCAGACTCACAGCTAGGAAGCAGCCCAGCTTCTGAGTATGAACACAACTCACATTCCTGGGCCAGCAGGCTCCCATCCCCTGCAGAAGGAGGTTGGGCATGTCAGGGTCTACTCCTCTGGGAATCTGGATCATCAGTTGCTCAGGCCTTCCAAAGGGGTGGAAAAGACACAGGCCTGGCTTCAACTGGTTTTTAAAAATATCTCCTTCAGTGCTCCAGAGGGGAAACAGAAATAATCAAGTCCCAGAGAGGAAGCCTGAGGATGATAAAACAGAAGCAACTGGAGCTGCAGAGGAGGCTGTAGTGTGTTATAGCCTGTACTGCTAGTCCGTCTTGCTTCCTCTTTTAAAGGAAAAAAGTGAAAGACATTGGATTTTAATGAGAATACTACAACAAGAACCAATTCTGGACAGGCAGCCCCCTTTCCCTGCTCCATCTACCCCTACTGTACTCCAGAAGGTCCAACACTCAGTCTCTACCTCCCTTGCCCAAAGCCAGGTTGTGAACTGGGCTCCAGGGTGGGTGCAGAGGGCAAACCTCAGAAAACCCCAATATTTCTGGTTTTCAAACTATGCCCTCCAGAACACTTTCAGGTGCCACAGCTAGGGGCTAAGAATAAGGGGCAGAACGGAGCCCAGCTGCAACCCTTTGACATTCAGCTTTACCCAGAGCAGTTCAGTGTTGAGATTCTGGGTGCGATTTTATTTGGACAAAAGATTTAACCACTAAAAATAAGTCTAGAGGCCACTGATTTGGTCTGATCACCTCATTTTACAGATGAGAGCCCCTGAGGCCCTGGGGGAAGGAAGAATCCATCTTAGGTCACGCTATATGAACGGCAAATCTAGGACTGAAGCCAAGGTACCTTGACATTTAGTCCAAAGCTCTTTTCCCTAAACCACTCTTCCCCTAATCATTTCATCTGCTCTCATGGTTTCTTTTACTAATTATGCCAAAGCTTTTCTTTCAGCCTGAATCCCTGCCTCCTGCTTCAGACCTGTCTACCAACTGCCTGCAGCTCTCTGGCTCAGGAGTCCGCGGGCACCTGCAGTCACCATGGCTACACCTGAGTCATCTAAAATGTTCATTGCCATGGGACTCTCCTTACTTAACACCCCTCTTTAAGAGTTCCCTGTTACTCCAAAGCTCCAAAGCAAGGTTCAGGCTCCCTGCTATGACACACGGGGTCTCTGTGACTTGGTCCACATTACTCTCTGGTATCATCTCCTCCACTCCCAACCTGTCCTACCTGTCATTCCCCTCTGGAGCATCCTCCTTCACACCAGTATCTCCTGCAAAAACCATTCCTGCCATGCCACTCCTATCTGAGCTGGTTTGATGTCTGGCCACAGGATCCCGCAGCATGAAACCTCCTCCCTGTAGTTGCTACCTTGAATTTTCATGATCTGCTTATGCGTCATCTTCCCCCCTTAGACTGCCCACTCCATGGACACAAGTTCCATATCTTACTCACCTCTGTGTCCCCAGTGTCCAGCACAAAGGCCAACACAATGGCAATACAGAAGTTTGGTTTTTAAATGATTAAATGTGTTCTGTGGAGCTGATTCTCAGGAACAAAGTCTAAGAACTTTCTCCAGAGCTGAATCAGACTAGCTTTTCTCCAGCCATCCCCAGACCTATACAGGGGCTGATTATAACCCCACTCCACCCACACCCACACAAACCAAGGTGCGCACGTGTGTGTGTGTGTGTGTGTGTGTGTGTGTGTGTGTGTGTGTGTTTGCTGGAGACTGAACCCAGGGCTTTGCATTGGCTAGGCAAGCACTCTATTGCTGAGCTACATCCTGAGACCATTCTTATTTTGAAACATAGTCTGAGTAAGTTGCCTGGGCTCATCTTGAACTTGTGATCTTGCTGCCTCAGCCTCTCAAATAGCTGAGGTTACAGGTGTGCGTCCCTGTACCTGGCTCCCCGTACATTTTCTGATAGGGACTGCTCTTGTGTGTTTAATCTTATGCCAGGAAGGGCCAGGGTGGCAACAGGACAATGGTAATGGTAATTGTCTCTATCGAGAGGCAAGGAAGACAACTGTCACACCACTAAAACTTGGCCACTCTGCTTTGTTGGGCCTACCATCCATCACATCCTTCCCACTGCTGACTGGCTGGCCACCAAGAAAGACTGTGTTCTGCCCAGTCCAACCACATGTACATCATAGGAGGGTACCCACATGTACAAACACACAGTGCTACCGGGGAGCAGGAAAGGAGGCAGCACAACCAGAGGGAAAATCCTCAAGCTCTGGGCTGGAAAATGCTCTCCATCTGGCTCAGGAGCCAGTGAAAATACACAACAGCCCCCATACGGTGCTTCAGGCCACTGGTGGGATGTGGAGGCACATGGGCCCCCTGCCCACAGAGCAAGAAATGTGCTGAGTTCAAGCTAAAGGGAGAGCCATTCAGATCAAAGCAAGTGAGGCTTTTTTACATTGGGCCATGTCAGAAGAAAGCAGCTGGACCCCAGAACCTGAGTTCTATGAGGACAAGGGAAGCATCAGAGCCCTCCCCTGCCTGCTGCTTGGAGTTCCGCAGCTCCTGCTGTGTAAGTCTCCATGGCAGAGCCTTTCTCCTACCTCCTTCAAAGGAAGCTACACACAGTAGACAGTGAAGATGTTCTGGGGTCATCTCACAGCCTGTGTGTGAATCCTGGGTGTGCCATTTATTAGGTACGCTCTTGGGGAAGTTATTTAACAATTTTGAGCCTCAGTTTCTTTAACTGGAAAGAGGTACTAAGAATTCACTGAAATAGTATCAATGAGTACTTTACAAAGTGCCTGGTAGTTTCTTTTCCCTCCCATCCCAAATCTTCCCAACCTTAACTTGCAAGCTCTGATGCCTCCTAAACTCCTATCTCGTACCTGAGCATTGATCCATAGTGAAGGGAAGACCATTCCATGGGAAGGGGAGTTCAGGGCAGATGAAGAGTGGAGGCCAAGGTAAAATGGGAAAGCACATGAACTTCATCACAGGCAAAGCGGCAAAGAATACCCAAAACAGGGGTCTCTGACTGCCCCCCTATTTAGGCCCTTCTTGAAATACGCTCTAAAGCTTAGGCTTTCTTGCTTTTAAAAGAAGCCATGCAGGGAGATTGAATAGAAAGGAAGGTAATAAAAATGATTAAAGGAATTAGAAAGCTTGACCTATGAAGGGAGGTTAAAGGGACATAATATGTGGAACCCAGAGAACCAGGACCTACGAGGACATGATAACTTCCCATAAATACGTGAGACAGGGCTACATAAAAGAAGGGCAAGAATTATTTCAGGCAGCTTGGGACACCATTAAAAGAAGAAATGGCCTGAAACTAAAATAAGAGAAGTTAAATCTGGGCCTTGGGAAGATTAGCTGGGGGTGGGGGGGACAAAATCTGACGTGGGTGAAAAATCATCAGAAAGCGCAAACCAGAGGAACCTCTGCTGTTGTTCCTATCTAGGCGAAATGGCCCCTTTGGAACACAGTGGTGTCCTTTTCCACGCTGAAGTATTTACCGTTTCTGGGCATCCAATTCATGACAGATAGAGCCCTGGCTCTGGCTGCCCAGCTGCCCGTGTTCAACTTCACTCTTGAAATTAGAAGAGACAGGTGCACCAGTTCCTGCTGTGTCTGACTGGATCTGGTGGTAGGAGCCTGAGACCAGGAGGCCAAGGTCACAGGGTGGAGCCCAGTGTGGGCAATGCCAAGGCATGCTGTGAGCGAATGTGGCTGTACAGGTACCAAGCTAATGACACTGGTGCAAGTGCACCTAAGAGCACAAGCCTCACACAGAAAGATTGTCCTTGAATTCAGGATGCAGTGCTTTGTATGTGCGTGCTACCCATATGCATCTTAACACACTCTGGAGTGCGCATTCTTGTTCAGCAGTCAGCCCCCTCTATCTGCAGATTTGACCAACCACAGATAAAAAATACTGGGGGATGGGGATTGCATCTGTGCTAGATATTTACAGACTGTTTCCCTTGTTGCTATTCCCTAAACAATGCAGCATAACAACTATTTACGTAACACTTACATTGTGTTAGGGCTATAATCTGGAGAGGATTTAAAGTGTACAGGAGGACGTGTGTAGGTTCTATGCCAATATTACACCATTTTATATAAGGGAACTTGAGTATCTGCAGATTTTGGTGTCTAGTGATGTCCTGGAACTAATCTCCCATGGATACCAAAGGACAACTGCACTTCAAGACCACTCACTAAGACCACTCACACACCAGGACAAAGGACAGGTGAGGGGCATCAGCCAAAGGACCACTGGTCCCCAGTCAGGGCTGCTGAGGGCAGCTGTGCATTTACATTTAGGGTCTGCAGTGATGGAAGAATCAGGCAGAAGCTGCTTGTGAGCATTTTCCTAATCTGTTTGTACAGATCCCCTATCCACCATAAATCATTTTTATAATCCTTCTCAAACCTCACATAAAATTTATCTTTCTTTTTTTGCCTGAAATTGATTTTTTTAAAAACTTTAATTACAAAAAGAGATACCTAGAGCAAAATAAGTGGAAGGCCCATTCAATACTCATTTATTCCTTCAATCAATAAATATTGAGCACCAGGTAGCACATGAGCTGTGATGGAGGCTGAACTCCCTGCCTTCAGGGGGTTTGCACTGGTGACCATGTGGAACAGCCTCTAATAGACAGACACAGAAAGCTATGAGACAAGCAGAATGTGATTTATGTTAACAGAGGGGTGAACTATTAAGGCAACTCAGAGGAAGAATGATTTACTCTGAAAGCATCACAGAAGTTTCCAGAAAGGCAGTCACATGATGGGTCCTGAGCAAAGAGTAGACATTCATCAGGTAAAAGGACAGGGAAGTCCAGTCTGGGATAAGGAATACCAAGAATAAAGAAAGTTCAGAGGCAAGAAAGTGTGGCTTATCCTGAGGAATAGCAAGTGTTCCCACAAGCCAGAGAACAAGAGTGCAGAATAGATTTGGAGAGGGTGTAGAAAACATGATGAAGGAAGGCAGAGTAGGAACAGTCAGATCATGAATGCTACGGAGTCTGCACTTTATTTCACAGACTAGGAAACCCTAAGAAGTTCCTGGGCTGTGAACAAGGGTAATGATGGTCAGGTCCGTATTTTAGGAAAAAAATGAAGGTTCCATGCAGTCTCAGTCTGCTTTCTGTTACTCATAACACAACCCCACAGTCTGGGAAAGTTACAAAGAGGTTGATTTTGGCTCACAGTTCCGGTTGAAGGCTGAGGGGCCCCATCTGGTGATCGTCTTCTCCATGGCAGAGTCCTGGTGTGCTGCAGACAGAATATCTCACAGCAACAGCCAGGAGCTGGCATGTGTGCCTCCTCTGGTCTCTCCTCCTCTTCTCATAAAGCCACTAATCCCAGTCAGTGGCTGGGAGTCAGTCCTAGATGCTCTACCCCACTGACCTTATGGATCCTAATCACCTCTCAGAGGGCTCAGTTCTTAAAACCATGGTCAGATTAAGTTTGCGCCCTCTTCCTACCTCACAGTGGGGACTAAAGGGAACATAAATCACACATGTAGGAAAGACTTTGGAAGTGAGAGGTGGGACCAGGTAGCAGGCTCTCACCAGGCAGTAGGTTGTAAAGGCACATCCAGCGCCATGGGAGGGGCCAGGGACGCTCCTGGGATTCTGCAGAACCATGTCTGTGTAGCACCATATCTTCTCAACCTCCTTCTTCTCCTGAAGTGCCTTCTGCCCACACACTCACCTTAGAGACCAACTCAAGCTTCTGTTGGTCCCTGCCTGGCTCTCCCAATGCAGTGGGAGTCTTTTCCCACCCAGCACCTACCTCTGCTGTTCTTATCACCTAGTCACTGTCAGCTCCACCATCAACTTTGATCTTCATCTCTGTATTCCCAGGTCCAAACTAGGGGTTCAGAAAGGATTTTGTGATGGAGTGAACTGTCCCATCTATATTCTGTGACTACACCTCTCTACCTTCTAACCCCTCTGCTTATCACACTCCCTTCTGACGCACATGTGGACCGGTCCCATGTCCAAGGTCTCTCCCACATCCTACTCCTGCTCTGAGCCTCATACCTCATTTCCAAAGCAAATCGTCCCTGACGAGCCTCTCTCACTCCCATTAAAATGTGATGAATTATTTTCAGCTCTCATACAGGACTCCATATTGGATTATCTGGGCTGAAACACAATCTGTTGCTGATATCAAAATGCTGCTGCTTACCCAGGGGATTAACACTCTGACAAAATCATTAGAAACCTGATGGAGTATTGAGGCCTCCTGAGCTTGTGAATACTCATTCCTCAGCCTAATGAATGCCTTCCTCCTAGCTCACAGTTCCATTCCCATCCATTTCCCAGCCTCCTCCTTGGCTGGGCAGCCCACAGACTAGCAAGTGCCTTGAGAAAGTTTTGTCCCTCACTGGCTGGGCCACCTACTATGACTCCGAGCTATGAATTACCCTTGTAATCCTGTAGCTCCTATATGTTATCAATAAACATCAGACTACCAGGTAGGACGGGGCACTCTGTGACAGATCCATACTTCTATTGAGAACAATTAAGAAATGATGGATATAATACCACTTCCATCTGTTTCAAGACATCATAGACCTGCTGCAGCAAAAAGGACCAGGCAGGGCACAACTACAGGAAGCAAAATGAGGAGAGATGAGCTGATGCTCTGCAATAGCCTCTAACCTGGAAGGTCTGTCACTTCTGGGCACAAGAAGAGAGGCTGAGGATCCAGGCTTTGTATGGAGGATTGCTGTGGGGCAAAAAGCTAGCAGAGCTTCTGATGGGATTAGGATTTGGGAGATAAAATTAGACACTTGAGGATCCTCAAATACATGACGAGGACCTCCTTTAAGTCATTCACAGAACTCTAAATCTAAATGGAGCAAAAGCTAAAATACTATAAACCTAAACAGAAAGCCTCCATCAGTCCAAGTCCTGTATCAAAGAAGACCAGAATTCAAGACTTGTCAGAAAAAAGGCCTAGTGAACACACCAGGCTCTTCATCAATGCTGGTTGTGTCCTGGGGGAAGGGAGAAACAGAGGTAAACTAAGCGTTATTGTGATACAACCCAACTTGGACGCAGTTCAGTCTTTAATTGGATGAACATCACAGATTTTATTCTGCATAGCAAAGAGCCAGCCATGCCCTGAGGACAATCACAACTAGAGCCTGTATGGTGTCAGCACTGAATAATTAAAAAAAAAACAAATAGACATAGCAAAAGAGAGAACCGGATGACCAAAATACAAGGGCATGCAGTAGGGTTGGAGGGACCTTACACAATAGAAACAGACCTACAGATAACCCAGGTAGCAGAGTTAACAGAAAAGGACTTCACGATAAATTTGTTCCAAAAACTGTGAAGAAAATATACAAAACAGATACAAATGGTTTCACCTTAAAGTTGGGAACAATAAGAGTCACCTGGCAATTCTACAAGTGAATAATAAACATCTTAAAGAACATTAAGGGTATTAAGACTGAGTAAGGAACACAGTAAAGTAGAAATAGCACAGGAACCAGAAGAGGGAAAGGCTGCAGGCTGTGGTCTCTGGCTCTGCCTCCATATAGCTATATAACAATACTCATCTAGCTATATGGAGGGTTATCTGTAGGTCTGTTTCTATTGTGTAAGGTCCCTCCGACCCTACTGCATGCCTAGGAAGTCAATTCACTTATCTGAGGCTGGGTTTCCACATTTGCTAAATGGGATATGGGACCTCATCTATTTACTTTAGTGTCATGCAGATAAAACCAACATTTGTAAATAATTATTATGCAAATACAAGGTATCATTATTATAGTAATCTGCCAGCAATTCAAAACAGTCTGCTCCATCACCAAAAGTATCCTATGTTAGTGACAGATGATTCATATGCCTTGGAATAACTGTTACAAAGGGTTTTGACCAGAGAAAGCTAAGAGGAATAACAACAAACCAGTCAACTCTTGGTTATGTTAGGCTGATTATTCACTTTATGAATCACCCCTAGACAACTGATAAACCCAAACTATATTCTCCCTCCACTTACTTTGGACCACCCCCTTCATTTTCCCAGATGGTATATACTCATGGAATGCAAACTCCTATTAATATATTCCTGATAAAACATAATCAGCAAGGTAAATCTGAAGCAGAAATGCCAAAATGCCTCCAGAGCCAATAGCAATAACGTAAGGGCAGTCTGTTATTTTGATTCTCCACATCACTGCTCCCTTTTATTAGCATGCGTAATGGAGAGTGATGTGCTAGCCTGTCCATATAAAGATGGTACAGCCTGTCCACTACCAGCAGACATCTGGGCTTCCCTGGCATAGCATGCAGGCAATGGCTAGAGGAATTCTCCTTTGGGAATAAGGCTACTACAAGGTCATGGGCACAGCCTGAATGGAACTTTCAGTCTTACAGGGAAGATACTATGTGCTTAATAATTATAATACAGGATAGGAAGTGCTGTAAGTACCTCGAAAGGCATAATTCAATTCAGGAATGTGTGCAGAAGTTCTTTTGGGGTTAGGGTGATCACTACCTTCATCACATAGGTGGCGACAAAGTTTGGCCATGAAAGACAACAAAATTAGATATTATGAGCAGCTGGCAGAGTATAAGTAAGACAGAACTAAAAAATGTTGGCTGGTACAAGGAAATGAGTTTATTTTGAGAGGTTATCATGAAGAGGAATTATTTTAAAGAAGCTAACATTCATTGTGTGCTTATTATGCACTATATGATTTACACAGATTATCCCACATGGGATCCAAAACAATACTCTGAATCAGTCACTATAATCTTACTATAGAGGTAAACTGAGACTCAAAAAGTGAGTTAATCTACCCCAAACACTTCTGCTGATAAATGGAGAGCAGAACTCAAACCCAAGTGGATTTGACGCTATCACTAGCTTACATTCATGCTGCCTTGGAGGGCAGCAGTACCATCTACAGCCTGAGTGCCATTCCAGCGCATGGGAGAACCCCTACCCACAGCTGGAGGAAGAGAGAGGCAGATGATGTAACAGTTGTTTACCCAGAAATGGTAGTTACAGCCATCACCTTTGAGGGATAAGATTGTCCAGAAAGGGTAAGGGGAGAACAAAGGGCCTAGGGAAGAGACTAGGCAGAGAAATAAGAAGCCAGGCATGTGGCACACACCTTAAACCTAGGAATCAGGGAGACTAAGGCAGAGGATCACAGATTCAAGCCTAGCTTGGGGATCTTGGTGACTTAAACTCTGCCTCTGCCTCAAAATAAAAAATGTAAAAAGGAGGACAGTGATGTATCTCAGTGCAAAGGCCCAGGGTTCAATCCTGAGAGAGAGGGAATGATGGAGAGAAGAAGAAACTGACAAAGAGTGTAGCCTAACAGAATCCATGAGAGAGCTTCAAAGAGGAAGTAAAAACTACAACTGCTGCACAGAGGTGAAGCTTGATGACAGTACGGAGAAACACCATGTGGTTGGGGAAACCAAAATACCCTTTGGTTGGTGGTCTTCAAAAGAATGATTCTGGCAGAGAGATGAGTCCTCATCACCAGGCATATACATGGTGGGAAAATTGCCCTGACCGAGGGATGTGGGAAACAGTTCTGGGACAGACTAAAGCAAAACTTTCAAAGCTTTCCACCTAGCGGGCATCTTCTGAGATTAATTACTTAAAATATGCCTTTTGAGGTCTTGCCCTTGTTCCAGAAATCAGAATCTACAGAAGGAAGATTCTTGACTGTGTCCCAAAAGAGTCCTATATCACCAAGGTCAGACCAGTGATTCTCAAACTTTAATGAATGTGAGAATTACCTGGGGAGTTAGATAAACTGCAGATACTGATTGGGGTGGGCTTGAGATTGTGATTTTTAACACATTCCTATGAGATATCAATGTCACTGGCCCAAGGACCACATTTTTCACAGCAGTAGACTACACCAAAACTCTCGCTTTTGTTCTGGAGAGGTAGGTGCTAACAATCTGGTTCTTGATACCTTTCATTTTCTCTGCCCAATGCTCCATGCTCCTTCCCACACTCACCAACAGATGGCAGCAGATATAAATGTCATCTTCCATGGAAAGATAGGTGCAAATCCTACTCCATTCCACGACTCCTTTAAGCCTTCAACAGCACCCCTTATTCACTCCTCCAAGAAAAACCACTGGATCAGACCAGCACAGAAAAGCTTCCCTTGACTACTTTGGTATAAAAAGGGTGAATTCTGCTGTTGGGCACTTGTAGCATATACTGACTGCACCATTCATTGGGCACTTAAATGTTTTCCCTCGCTATAATTATTGAATTGTTTGGCACTGTCTCTCAATTTTTCCTATGTGTTAGTAACATCTCCAAAAGCTCTTAGAGGTCAGGAATCAAATAATATCCTTTTTCCTCTTAACCTTGACACACAGTGGTTTGTTCATCATGGTATTGAGTATGAATGAGTGAGTGGATCGATCGCCCATCAATAAATCAAATGCATATTCCATTTGCTTCACTTTGATTTCTTCCTAGGGGTAAAAAAGAAGGTTTGCCAGAAAGTGCTAATGATCTGGAAAAATTCTGTGCTAATTTACAAGTGTGTATTCATGTTTTAGCCCTTGAGAATCTTCCAACACTATACTAGGGACAACTTTCCTAGACTGGCAAATAGACACTGCTGGGCTAATATATGCATTATCTAGAACACAGTTAAGAGGCATAACAATGTCAGGGGGTCCATCCACACACAGGCGGGTCTCTTGAGACCACTCTTTACTATTCTACAGCTAGCCTACTATCATTGACCAATATGCCCTCTCAGGAACAAAATTCAGCTTTCCACTCTTTCCTGCTGGTTAAAATATTTTCGCTGATTAATTCTGGTATATACTTTAGTCCTATTCTACTTATATCTCATAAGAGACTTTTCTTCTGAGGTCTAATACTTTATGTCCATTTGATCTCTCTACTCAGATGTCTTACAAGCATCTCAAATTCTATATTTGCCAAATGGAACTCTTGCTCTCCCTGCCCTAATCTCAAAGATGTTCCTCCTTTCTTTCCTTAATCAATCATACCTGTGGTTACACAGCTGATCATTCTTGAGTTCTCCATCTTCCACATCCAACCCACTACCAAGACCAGTCAACTTCACTTCAAAAAGATTCATTCACTTATCATCTCCATTACCACTCCCCTAAGCCACTATCATCTCTGGCTTGAATTATGAAACAATTCTAAAACCATCTTCCAGCTTTCTACTCATACGTTTGTTCACTCAACAATGTATGGGGTACCCACTCTATGTTAATCGATGATCTTAAACGAGCATGGCAAATTCAGGAATGACTCAAAAGTAAACCTACTACAGTAAAGATATTTATAGGCATGATGGCACAGAAAAGGGCTGTGAGCAGTAAGAGGGAGACAGTAGTATCAGGAACACATCATGGAACACTTGACACTTAAATTGGGCTGTAGAGAATTAATAAGAATTCACCAGGCAGACACATGGAGCACAGCCTTCTGGATGTGGTGACAGAAGTGGGCAAGTGTGGCATGTTCAGGGAGCTTCGGGAATAGCACAGATTTGGGTGATCTGGTGGAGATGTGGCTGGAGAGGTGGACAGGGGCTGGGTCACACACAGAACTCTTTAGGCAATGTGGTCATGAGGAATGGGTTAAGCAGGGAAAAGGCCACTTGTCCATCCATCCCTAACTCCCCATGTGTGACTAGGAATACAGTTCCAGGAAAGTATGGTGCATTTTACCTAAGGGATAATTCAAAGTTGACCAGATTGAAAAAAAGAGAAATGGGGGCAAATAGTGGTATAGACAGGGGGTACAGTATGGACAATGCCCCAAATCAGCAAGGTTCCTGGCATATTCAAGAAACTAACGACGAGGCCAGGGTAGCAGAGCTGGATGAGAGAAGGGAAAACTGTCAAGAGTTGTAGATGGAGGCAGCCAAGGGCAGACTATGCCACAGGCCAAACAAGCAAGTGTGTGCGAGCTCTCTTGGGAATTCTCCTGCAGGCTGGAGTCAGCTCCCTGCTGGGGTGAAGCCTAAACCTGGGTCTTTGGTTCCATCACCTTGCCCTCCCCAGAGCAGCAGGGGGAGCCCTGCTTGCCACCTGCCCACCACTGCCAAGGTGACACCACTAAATGCATTTCTTCCCAGCCAGTGCCCAAGACACCAGGATTTGCATTTCAATTTGACTTCTTTCCTACGATTCCAGCCAAAGCTTGGAAATCACTCCCCCTGTCATTCTTTCACCAGCTCTGTTTTCCATTTTTCTTCCCTCTGCCCCTGTGGAGGGCTGTGTTTTTTCCTTGATGTCCTGCTCCTTGATGCAGAGAAAAGTCATCCTTAACAGCAGTTTTATTGCCCAGTGATATTAACACAATGAAGGAAATCACTGCTAATTTTTATGAATTATCTCATCATCTGCAACTAATTAGCAGCTGCTGAAAGAGCAGGCATTAGGCTTGCCCTCCAGGAGCTCTACCTCTGAGCATTTCTCTGGTAGCCCTACCTTCACCATCAAGGGAGACTCCAGGCTTGAGATGGGCACTTCCTCCCCACCTCTGAGCCTCCAACCCCAGTGCTGTCTGTTGCCAGCCTGGGGAGGTAGCCAGGAGCTGACCCACCTGCTGAGCGCTTGCTAGGCCGCCTGTGATGAGGACGATTTAGGTTAGCTGGAAACTTTATTAAAATCCAATCTAAGTGGACCACCAGCGCTCTCTGTTCTCGTTACCCACTGTCTCCAAAACCAGGCCTTGGCTTCTGTGCCTCAATGTGTTTATAAAACTGAGCAGACAGGTGGCCAACAGCTAAGCAGCACTTAGTCAGGGATCATCTGGACCCAGGTGGGTAGTATATAAGCAGAGGGACAAAAAGAAGAGAGCTAGGGGGAGAAAACAACAGTGGAAGAGGACAAAAGGGAAGGGGAACTGCTCCCAGGCAGCCTCAAGAGAGGAAAACTGCACAGACATAGAATGTCAGACCAGACAGGACCTCAGAGACCAGGGCCAGAGAAAACAGGCCCACAGAGGAACCCAGCCCCTGCGAGCCCCACAGCTCACAAAGCCTGGGTGTCTCCTCCTCCCATGCTTCACCTGCATGTGGAGCATTTGGGGTCACTTGTCCTTCCCAGGCCACTCACTCCAACCCCCCTCTGCTCTTTCTCCCCCTCCATCCCTTCTGAGACTGTCCAAGAATTTCCTTTTTCAAGTATCCAGGCAGATGGCCAAACCCCAGGTAGCCACTGGTGGTGTCTCAAAAACGATGGGAAGGGGTAAAGAGTGAAAGGCCAGAGGCCAGGCCCTCCTACTTCCCGGTGGTGGTCCTCCCTGAGTGTGGGTCAGACACTGGAGCCCAGCAGTGCAGGGGCCCCCTGAGGCTGGGTGAAGTACACACACCACTCTTTCTGAAGGTCAAATGCTTCACACCATGCATTTGCTGTAACTGAAAAGGCCAGAGACTCATCACTGGTGTCACAGGGAGGAGAGGTGTGCTGGAGAGAGCTCCTGAAAAGCCCCTTTTGTTCCTGGGTAAGGTCTCTTTCTCCTCCCTTCCAAACCCAGACTAACAGCCAGTGAACAGTTTTCCTCCCTCCCCCAACTCGAATGACCTAGGCCAATGATGGCGAACCTTTCAGAGCTTTCAATGATACAAACAGCTCGCTGTGGCACGTGTGCCATAGGTTTACCGCCACTGAACTCTTTGCTGTTCTCTTTCAGGTTTCTGTCCCAATGTCCCCATTTTCAAAGCCAATAGGTAGGTGGCCACCACAGTGGAACCAGTACCTTTTCTATAGCAGCCCAGAACAAACTGAGTCCTTTATACTTTCACCCAAGGTTTACCCAACACTGTCAGGGCTCAGAATATGATACACAAAGGTATGGTAACTTGGCATGCTGAGTACTCTGAACTGAGGAAAATTCACAGGGTCTCAGGAGCAGGTCTCACCAACTTTCTCAGGTCTTCCTGTATCCACCACCCCCTTTCACTCCCACAGTGGGTCACAGGAGCCAAAATTCTTCTTCCCCCAAAATGTGTCACAGTACTTAGATTTTTTTCTCCATCAAAGAAAGTCATAAAACCTAGAACAGTCCTTTCTTTCATTCTCCCTTCTTCCTTGAAGATCCTCATTCCAGAGCATTCCAGAGGGGTCCTGCCCCATACCCAGGATGAAAGAACTCCACATAGAAAGGCCAAGAAGAATCTGAGCCTGCAGGCCTCATGGGTGTCCCCTCAGCTTGACACCACTAGCTCATACCCTGTTGTCCAATCACATTTCTATGGGCTGCCCATTCTTCATTGAACCTAAGCAGAAAAATAAGAGTTTTCCCTGGGTCTTTGGCTTTTCAATTCTGAAGGCTCCTGAGTCATGTAACACCGATTAAATAAATCTTTGGTGCATTTCTTATTCTCCTGTCTTTTGCTTCAGGAGTGTTGGCTAAAATCTTTTGGTGGGGAGGAAGGGGCCACACCTTTCCAGCCCCACAACATCTACTGTGACCAAGGGCAGAGGCAGGCAGTGAGGGGTAGTTATACATGGTCTTTGCACCAACAGGCCGCTGCCGAAGCTCACAACACTGTGCCATGTGAGGTAGGACTGAGGCATAGTCGCCCATGCTATAGAGGGAGTGTCATTGGGTAAAGATAGAAAGGACAGGGAGGTTTCTTGAAGGCTATGGTTATCTATAAGCAAAGCCCTGAATGACAAACTAAGTTCTGCCAGTGGCAGGGTGAGAAGATGAGTATTCCAAGTAGAGGGAGCAAAGGTCCAGCAAACTGAGAGGCAGGGATCTGCCTGGGCTGCAGCATGCAGAGAACAGGATGTACCACAGGGAGTGTTTATGGGCTGGGATGTGTCTATGGCTTGCCTGCAAAGGCTTCAGATGCCCTGGAAAGGAGATTGGGCCTTCTTCTGCAGAATAGGCCCAGGAGAGCATGAGCCCAGGGTACAAGGGTTGGCAGTGAGCAGGGGCCACTAGTGATGCACATTCTCCCTGTGACAAAGGCCCCTCCTCAATGGCCAGAGGGCGGAAACTATGGCCTCTGATCTGCATGTACCCAGGCCACCACACCTCCCATCCATCTCTAGAGAGCACTCTGGCTGGGAACTCGCCTTCCCTGGGGAGCCTTTACTTGTCACACAAGCCTGGCCTTCCCCGTGGCACCCCAGCTGGCCTCCCCAAGTTTCATGCCGCAGTCCTGGGTGGCTGTGTTCCAGGGACCACTGATGGCTCAGCCTGAGCAGGCTATAAAGTGCTGCAGGAGAGAGCAGGGAAGCCAACAACTTCATTCTGCACCTTCCTTCCCAGGCTCCATGGGCAACAGGCTTTTCATTCTGTTCTTGGGCCGCTTACTCAGAAAAGTTAAGTTTAACCAAAAGAAAAGAAAAACATTGGCTTTGAAGTAGGGCAGGGCAGCATAACGGGGACATGGTCCCCAGAGGCAGACAGGCTCAGATTTGAAGGTCAGCTCTATCTTCTACCAGCTGTGTGACCTTGGATAAGTTATTTAGCTTCTCTGAGCACTGGCTTTGTCCTGTATAAAATAATGAAAAGAAGCAGAGTCAAATCACTTGCAAGGCATTTAGTGTCATGCCTAATACATAATAAATGCTTCCATAAATGTTGCTATTAATACAAACTTAGGTATATCCTGCTCTGAAAGCTCCAACTTCACTTTCAAGTTCTTCTTTCCCTTTTAGGATATTGGCTCCATTTCTACCCCTACCCCATTCATTTTCAAGGGCCCCTTAAAAAAAAACTTCCTGGGGGAGCCATCACCCAGCCCATAGAACCACCTGGCACACTACTTCTCCATGCTCTTGGCCCTTTTCTTGGTGGTTTCATGGGTGAGAAGCACCCAGTACATTTAGCAAGGCTAAACAAATACCAATAATATATGTTCAGCCATTAGCCACATAAGTAATCAAAGATCACTGCCATATGATTCCTGGTTAAACATCATTTGGAATCTAATAAATAAGCAGCTATAAATAAAGCCAGCATGCAGACTCTGCGCCTCTGAGCACCACAGCCTCTGCTCTTATATTTAGCCTAAAGCAGTGCCTTCAGCGCTACTCCTGCGGTTCAATTTTGAGTTAATTTCTCTCTCAAATATCTGCACAGGAAACCTGCAGAGGCTACGGCTATAGCGGACTTCAGTGTGGGGTCTGCCCTCTATGTCTTTAAAGAACCCCAGTGTCACACTGGTCTGTGCCTTTGTCATTCTCACTCTCTCCCTGTGCCTTCAGAATCACAAGGTACTGCCAGAGGCCCCAGGGCTCCACTGAGGGAGCACAGCAGAGGCACCCAGCCTAAAGGACACAGCACAAGGTCGGCGCCCAAGCATTCTCTTCAAATTTAGGGCACTCCACATTCTGCGCCAGGGGTTCCTCCACACCTTGGTTCCCACACCCAAACATCAGACAGTATCAAAGACACCTCTGGAAGATGATGCAAAGATTAAACTGTAGAACTTATAGACAGTGATGAGCACTGAGTAGCTGCTCAGCAAGCACGAATGTCACTCTATCTCCTGTGATACAGCCTTTTAAAGTGATGGTCCACCATTCTGTCACTTACTCCACTTTGGGTGGCAAGAAACACCCGGAAGGGAACACAGAGCTCAAAATGCCGCTGTGTCCAGAGTCCCTGGGTGGCCACAGTCGCCACCACTGAATTCTGGAGCCAACAGCTCAGCACTTAAAGGCTCCCTTGTTTTGCAATGCTCTTCAGTCCCTATGTGTGTTAGGGTCTTGCATACTTAGTACATGTGCTGATAAAATATTCCGTCTCCTTGTATCTCCCTTGCTGCCTACCGCAGAATAGGGCGTGGTCCATGTTGCATAAGCGCCAGCTGACAGAGGAACAGGTTGTCCACCTGCCCACCAGGCTGGACCAGCTCCAGACCCCAGTCTCCCTAACTCCCTGCTCCCAAAAAGTGCTTCTTAAAGCACAAGTGAGTCTGTCCTCTCCGGAAGAATGAGAGGAGAAATAAGAGTCTGCTGGGACTCTAGGGAGATGTTATTCTTTCCAGGCCCCATGGCAGGAAATAAACACATCACTCCAAGCAGGGCCCAGCAAAGCCCACGTGACAGCCTCAGATAACATTCAGCTTGCGGGCTACTCTGCTGGAGCCCTGACATGTTAGAAGCAGTGAGATTATTAAATCAATGTGATAAAGTACTTCCTGTTACACATCCCTTCCTGGCTGTCTCTCTTACCCACTGGCACAAGCTCACTGGCAATCACGTGGCTAACCCACGTGATGCTCTCCACCCATCGAGGAAACACACTGGCTTTGGTGCTCTGGGATGCTCAGTTCTCCCGCAAAACGGATAATGGTACCAGGAGTCAATTTGAAACAATAATTGAGTTAGAGACAGTTTCCAAGGGCAGAGTCCCATGCATCAGGTTTTTAAGTGATCACATCTCCCACCTTGGGGGCTGTCCACACAGAGCACCAGTTGTGGCAAGCAGAATGTCTCCCAAAGATGTCATACCCTAAACCCTGGGCCCTGACAAGGTGCCACCTTCCACAGTAAAAGGAACTTGGCAGATTGGATTAAGGTTACTGAACTTGAGATGGGGAGATGATCCTGGATTTTCCCAGTGGGCTCAATATCATCCCATGAATCCTTAAAATTAGAGAACGGTTCCCAGCTGAGGTCCGTGGACTTCAAGGTGGGAATGACCTCAACCTGTCGCTGCTGGTTTTGAAAATGGAAAAGGAGAGAGATGAGAGCCAAGGACTCAGGAGACTCGAAGGTGGGAATGGCTCTCCGCTGACAGCCAGCAAAAAACAAAAAGGCCCTGGCCCTACAGTGAAGAGAATTCTACCAATGACCCAAATGAGCAAGAAGCAGATTCTCTGCTACAAAAATACAGCGCTGCCAACATTTTCATTTGAGCTTGGTTAAGACTTGTGAACTACAGGCTGAGATAATAAATTTGTCTTGTTTAAGGTGCTAAATTTGTGGTAATTTGTTATGGCAGCAATAGAAACCTATAGCAATAGCACTACCGATAACAGCTATTACTTATTGACTTCCTACTGACTGTCGAGCATTGTGCTAGCAATTCTCCATATATTATCTCTCACATAAACCTCAACAATCATGTAGGTGAGTACTGTTATCTGCATTTTATACTAGACAAGAGACCAAATAATTTAACTTGCCCAAGCCACATGCAGAAACCATAATTCAGCTCCAGGTTCATGTGTCAGTAAAGGCCACACCATTCCATTACCCTATGATGACATCCAGCTGCTTGTCATAATTCTTGAACTACTCTTTTTTGAAAGAAACAAAAAACCAGGAACTAATATGTACTAAATATTTCTATGTGTCATACACTATGTATAGTATGTTACTTAGCACCTCTCAATTTATACCATGATTCATAAACTCCGGTATCTCCAGTTTACAGGTAAAAATTAATATGAGGAAGGCTGAGTCACTTGCCTAAAGGCACATGGCTACTAACTGGAATTCATACACATGAATTTTGAATCTAAAGCCAAACTTGTTCCATGATGCTTGGGATATGAAGACTTGAACTCCAGGCTCTCCTAGGGGGCCATCTTCAAGGCTTTATGGTAAGACAGCACCCACTCAAGACCTAGCAGGGAGCCCATTCAGGCTACAACTATAAGCCATTAGCAGGAGGAGTGGCCCTGGCTCCTGCCTGGATCCTCCCAGGGAACACACCGCTCTTTGGGCGATCTGAGGCAGAAGGTGATTAAAAGCTCCAAAGAGGACAAGGCACAGATATTTCACTCATGTATACCCTATTTCATCTCTATAACTCCACTGATGATCGCTACTTAATGGCTTCAATTCCTTTAGAACTATAAGTTTTCTAAATTGGCTCTAAAGATGACATTAGCATTCAACCATCACCCTCAGATGATGATCCCTTTAATTTCAGAAATTCCAACAGCTCCAGCAAGTATAAGAATTCCTTACCTATCTGCTTGAGGAAGTTCTCCCTCTTCTTTAAGTGATTGGCCTGGGATTTCTAGGTGACTACACAGAGGTCAGAGTGTACCCACTGCCACCCTTTCTCAGCACAGGCTGGTGGCTGGTGTCTCCTTGGAGCAATTCCTAAATGCAGCTTCCTATGGAAGCCCCTGGGGTGATCTGATTCTCTTTTCTGTCATCTCAGGGAAAATCCCTGTTCTTTCATCTGTGAGCTGAAAGCTCAAAGTCTCATGTTGTTAGATCCCTGTCGCTGGGGGAAATTTATGAGTACTGCCAGCAAAGTAGCACTTCCTCCCTGCCTTGTCACTCTGTGCTCAAAAGACCATGTCTTAGAAGGGCTGGGAAAAGTATACCTTGGAGAAAGCCACAGACGTGACTCAATTTAAGGAACCTCCAGCACCAGCCCTTTTGATGCTGCTCCAGGGCTGTTAAGAAGCAGCCTCAACCCTGAGTACTGAGACCAAACCACAGTCTGGGAGGGGCTGGGGTAGGGGGTAAGCTTCATTTTACAGGCACAGGAAGAGCTTAGGTTCACTTTACCTCAAGTCTGGGTAGCCAGGGATGGGTGGGAATGATCCAACAAGGGGCTGTGAATTTGGAGGCCACATTCCCACCAGGCTGTCGTACATGTCTACAGTGGATTGGAAGTAAATGAGGGGAGTGCCTATTGCTGACTTGGGGGTATCACATCTTAATTAGGAAGGAGGAAAAAAGAAAACCCATCCAAAGGAGGATGGCCAGGATGACCAGTGGATGGAACCTAAGCAGTGAGATGGAGGGAAGAATCAAAGCTGCTGCTGCTGACATTCTGAGGAAAGATGATGCTAGGCCTATGCTTCAGAGGTGACATCGCTAGGGAGAACACCAGATCTGTTCTGTATAGCTCTGAGGGACAGGTGGAGCAAGGACCCCTAGGAACAGCAGGGCAGATGGGGGCTTAACAGAAAGAAAAACCAGTTGTTATTATTATTTAAACATGGAGTGGGTTACAGAGAGTCCCTGCTGCTATTCAAATTTTATGAATCTGAGTACACACAGACATAACTGGTACAGACTCCTGGCAAATAGGAAGCAGGTGCCCTGATTGACACTGGCAGTGCCAGGAAAGAGCTAGAAGCAGGTGACAGTCCCAGCTGGGATGCTGAGTCCAGCTTTGGGGCTCTAGTCTCTTGGAAAACAGAGAAAAACAAATCCTGAACACAGTCCCAGAGGAGCTCCAGCACAGTCAGAATATTTAAGTGAGGTCTCAGACTCGATGGTAAGATAGAGAGTTGGATACTGTACTGGCATTATAGCTGGGAGGAGATTTTAAGCCAAGAGTGTAGTGTTTAAGTCTGAGGGACAAAGTAAGATCTGTAGCCAAGACTAGAGTTGATGCTGAGTCATTTAATTCTGGCTTGGACTTCCTCAGAACAGGAGCAAGATTAGCCTCAGGAACTGCAGGAATCACAGAACATAGGGACCGGGAGCCAAAAGCATCACTGCACTGTTCTCAGTAAGGAGTGTTTGATAAGAGCTGCCTCCATGGCAGCTGAGGCTGTCAGCAGATGACTTCCAAAACCTTTCCACTCTAAAGCTCTTTAGGGGTCTCCCTTAAGTCTGCATCATTTATTCATTCATTCATTCACTCAGTAAATATGTAGCAAGCACCAGGCACTGTCTCAAGTGCCAAGGAAATAGTAGAGAACAAAAACAAACAACTTTTCTTCATGGGAGTACAGAGACAAGAAACAAATAGAACTAGAATGTCAGATGGTGACAACTATTGTGGAAAAGGTACAGCAGGGAAGGACAGAAAACGTTGCTGGTGGGAGGGGTAGAAGGTGGGAAGGGTGTGAAAGGGTGAACTGCGCATATATCCAGAGTGTTCAAAACAGAACAGCAAGTGCAAAGGCCCCAAGGTGGGAGCAGGCTTGGTGTGTCTGAGGAAAAGCAAAGATACTAGTGGGGCCTGTGGCTGGGGCCAGGGCTGATGTGGTATGACCATGAGACAGAGCAGTAAGAAATGAGAATAAAAAAGTAACAGCACAAGGGGCAGATCACAGAAGGCCCTGTGGGCTACTGTGAGGACTATGTCTTTTATTTTGGTAAGAAGCCAGCAGAGGACCAGAGCAGAGGACTGATAGGACCCAACTTACATTTTAAAAGAATCACTTTTGCTTCCATCTTGACAACTGAAAGTGACAGCACAAGACTGAGGAAGGAAGCCAACAGGAAACTTCATGGCAACCCAGAGGAGATAGATCACGGCTTAGAACAGGGAACCAACAGCTTGAAGTAGCAGGAAGTGGTCAGGTTGTACCGGATGTGCCTGAGAGGAAAAGCCAACAGGGTCACTGATGGAGACGGAGTGCAGTATCAGAGGAAGACGAGAGGAAGGATGACTACAAGGCTTGGAGCCCAGGTCCAAATAGACTTGATGGCAGTTATGACATGGGGAAGACAGTAGGAAAAGGAGGTTGGGAAGGGAAAAGCAAAAGCTCCATTTTGGCCATGCTGAGTAGGCAGTTGAGTGTTAGGAATTATGGAGGGAGGTCAGAGCTGGAGATGAGACTAGAGAGTCACATGCTTATAGATGCAGTCAAGCCATGAGACAGTGAGATCACCAAGGGAGCAGAGTGAACAGAGAAGGAGAACATCCAGAGCCCTGGGGTAATGTATACGCAGAGATCAAGAGATGGAGAAAGACCAGCAAAGGAGACGGAGACAGGAGTAACCACTGAAGTGAAGCAAGAACCAATGGGATGTGATCCAGAAGCCAAATGAACAGGCACTGCCAGCAAGAGGCAGTGAAAGACTATTGTTAGATGCTGCTGCTGAGCCCAGTAAGATGAGGCCTGGAGAGAGATTACTGGGTTTAGCAATATGGACGTCATTGATGAAGAATTAAAAGTCTGATTGAACAGAGTCTTACTGACAAGGAAAGACAGGAGAGGAAATGGAGGCAGACTGAACAGACAATTTTTTTAGGGCTTTGCTGTAAAGGGACAGAGACAAACAGGGCACTAGCTGAAAAGGGCAACAGCTGAACAGGCAGGGGTTAAAGATGGGGATCAACTGGATCTATTAGCCAGCATCTGAGACAACACTCCAGTGTGAAGGATGCTGGGAGGGTACGAAGATAGAGCCCATCCCCTCAGGATACTCTGAGGCTCCTAAAGTAGATGGAACTGAAATAAGGTTTTTAAAACATTTGCATAAAACAGGTGGGTAAGTACCAATGAGGACGGTGCAGCATATTTCTGAGAGTGAGCACTTGCCCACCTGCACTCTGAGAATTCTGGAAGCAAATGTTCTCCAAACCAGGTGGGAATCTACATCTCCTGGAGTGAGGTGAGTTTAAAACACGTTTTAGAAAAAGAGAACAAACAGGATTTAGTAGAGGAGTGGGGAAGGCTGCTCCAGGCAAGGAAAGGCTGAGATGGAAGCCAGATAGCTCAGTCATGTTATTAATAATAGAGGTCACTTTCACAGCACTTATAACTGACACTGTTCTAAGAGCTTCCTAAAAAACACGGATGTTGTCGCATATTACAGGGATGTAATATGGGCCAAAAAAAACCAGGGATAGTTGTTCCATATTACAGATGAAGAAGGTGAGGCACTAAGAAATTATGTTCTTGCTCAAAGTCATACAACTAGTGAAGGGTGGCACTCAGATTCACAACAGGCAGTCTGGTTCCAGAGCTCATGCTCTGGCCTAATCTCTACACCATGCTGGATCCTTACATGTTATCCACAACACGTCTGACTGCATTTCCCCCTTGCTCTCCAGACCCCAGTTACTGTGGAATAGTCATTAAGGCCCCTGGGTGAGTCAGGACACACTCACCACACAGGTTCCTAATCAGGGTGAGCTTAAAGGGCCTCAGTAGCCCAGCCCAGCAGGAGCTGACCAGGCTCTATAATTCAGTTGGAGGAGAGAAGACACCAGGGGTTCTTGGCCAACCCAACAGCTCTCTGCAGTATCCTGCTGCCCAGAGCTCCCCACTAGCCCCCATGAAGCCTACAGTGAATGTGTGCCTGTGATCCAGACTAATGAGAGCTAAGTGTGACTATGGTCTTGCCTGGAGCTGAGCTGTGAGGCTGTGAGGCTGTGAGTGGGATGTTCTGGCTCTGCCGATACACACAAGTGCATCCCACCCACTCGGACTCACACACTCTCGGCTGAGATCTAACAGCAGCTGCCATCATCACTCGCTCATCTCCAATTTCCCCATTTGTGGCCACAGGGAGCAGAGAGGCCTGGACAGGCCAGGTCTACACCAACAAAATGAAAGGATCAGTAGGGCCATTACTGTATTACCTGGCTTATCCAAGCAACTGGAGCCAAATGGGGTCATGGCTTTAATTAGGCAGATGGTTGCCTCAATTTAAGTTCTTGTTAATGATTATTAATGAGGACACAATGATACTGGAGTGCCTCCCTGTGAGAGTATAAGACCAAATGTTAACTATTTTATCACTGAGTCCCAGGTTGGGAGGAGTCTTAGAGGTAACAGGTCCAACATTTCATTTGATGCTAAAATTCTATCCAACCCTTCTGTGCTACCTCCAGTTCTGGGGACCCTGGTATCCAAAAGAGCCCATTCCATCTGCCTAGCAAACATACTTTTTTTTAACATGGAAGCAAAATCTCCATAATTTCCACATTCCCACCCACTTCCCTGCAATACAGCTTGCAAATGACTCACTCCACATCTCAAGACTTTGTGAAGTATTTCACGGAAGTGGAGACTGACAAATTATGACCATTGCTGGTCCTCCCGATACCATGCTGATCTCTGCTCTACCTGCTGCTGCCAGTTGGTTCCATCCCCAGGGCTGGGCCTGCTGCATCCAACACAGAAGAAGACGCCATCAGGCCATAATATTCACTGAAGGACAAAATGAGAGCCTGGAGGAAAGAAGGCCTTTCTAGTACAAGTGAAAACAGGCAGCTACCCCCCTGTGGAAATGGAAATTAGCCCCATTATCAAGAGCTTCTACTTACGAAACAGGGCTCTATTTTTTCATCTCTGAAACCCCTTCCTGGTTTTCTTGCAGAGGCCAATCACACTATGTTTAAGAAAACAAAATAGAGAAGCAATACTTACACTCACTGCTGCCTGCCTGCTGGCTCTGCCTCATTTTGTGAGGTCCCGGTGGCTTTCAGATCTAACCCATCATGTATGTACAGCCAACAGAATATTGAGGACTCTGCCACCATGGTTGTACGCAGATTCTACTCAGTTCATCTTTGATGTGACCACTTAACTCCCCAAGATGTGCTCACTTCTGTCTGCCGTGTAGGTGGCTGGGGAAATCGAACTGATGTGCATGTGAGAACATGCTTAAACACTACAAACCACGGCACTAGTATCTCCAGGCAGTGGAGAATCAGGAGTCTTGCTGCTGTCAAAGGGGCCCCTTGCCAGTTTACTCTGCCTTTTGAGACCCTGCTATTTCTTATCTGTGAAATGGAGCATCTAGGCCTAATTCAACCCTAACTTCTCAGCAAAGGAGACAATGTCCTGAGGCTAAAGCGAACACGGGTTCTGAAAAGGTAGAGAGAAGATAAACTTCCTAAAAGCATACTGTGTAGTGCTCCCAAGCCAAGCGAAGATAGATGACACCACACAGCACACTGGCCTGGGTGCCTAAGTACAGCCAAAGCATAGAAATCATCTTACGCGTATGTGCACAGGCCTATGGAGATTCACTTGCTGGCTCTTTCTAGGGAGCAAAATATTTACTCTCCTAATTACATATTTTGCCGACTAAAATAAAATTGCTTGGCATTCCCCAGTATTGACCAATTGTTGGGAGAAGAGAAATTTGAAAACTGAAAGGTCAGCTCCAGATTCAAAATTTACTACAGACAACTCATTGGGTAAATAGCAACTAAGTCTACTTCTTCCAGCTAGGCACTGTGCTGGATGACAGGTACCCATAAGACAGACATGGACTCCCCTAAGACATTCACCAGGGGAGAGATTTGTGTTCCACAAATGGTTCTATATTCTCTTTTGAGGTGACAGAGGAAGGAGAAGGTCATCAATTTCCATTTGTCACTAATGTGAAAGACCAATTGCCTGGTCTATATGGACGACTCAATTTGGAACTGAGATGAAAAGTTACACGCTGATCAAAATTTCATAAATCAAATCACATGGAAACATTATTAGGGGAGCCCACTACTCAAAAACCCCAGGGTGGATCCTCCACAAGGCAAAGAATGTTGTGGGTATATTTGATCCTCGGTGTATCCGATATATTTAATACACAGCAGAACAAGATCAAAAACCAGTGCTTTTTATTCTTCTCTCTTGTCTCTCCCAATTCTCCTATTAGCTTCATCTTTATAACATTTGAATGTTCAGTGTTGAACATTTTCTGTAAAGGACTGGAGCTCAGTGGAGGAAACCAGGTAAAAAATTGTAGTTGTAAAGTGCTTGGGGTCCTAGAAAGACAGAGTGTCAAATAAATCCAAGCTCGTGCTGCTTTTCCAGACAGGGAAACCTTAAAAAAGGAGATTCAATTGAGGTAATGGCCTGCTGGTGTGTCTGATGCTGCTCATGCTGAGGGGGACTTTGCTGCCACTAGGACTGAGCCTCTGAGGTCCGCAAGCCTCAGTTTCTTCAGCTGTGAGCTAGACTTTGTGCCCTTGGAAAATTCTCTGGAAGTGAAAGTGTCAAAAGCAAGAGTCTGTATAAGCAGTAGTGACTCCATCCCTCAATTTCTTTACCAGAGAGAATATATTTAATGTGACTGCTGTGGCAATGGGAGATCCCAACTGTCCCTGGGGGTCACTAGCTGCAGTAAACCACAGCAGAGACAGTTTTGAAGGCAGACAGGTTCGTATGTAAGTACACGGGTGATCTTAGATGACTTAAAATTCTCTGAGCCTCTGGTTTTTTATTAATGAATGGAATCCTTCATTCCAGCCTGAAGACTGACTGAGTTAGGAGAAATACCTAGCCCAGTGCCCAACAGAGAGTAAAGGTAAGGCCTTGCCAAGCACAAGCTATTATTCTGATTATTATTACTTAGCACGGTATCTTCAGTGCTTTGGCATACTGCATTCCATAAATATCTGAGAGAGTTAATGAACAAATAGTTGAATCCACGTATTTACTCTTAGGGCAAAAATGTTCATTAGAATGTAGTCAGGATCTTCAGCAAATTCCTATTCTCTCTTCTAGGTAAGATGGGAGTTTTCTCCTTTCTCCTGTCTCTTCACCTCTTCCCACAGTCTAGCCATTCACTCACAGACAAGACCAGAAGAAATTACAGTGTCAAACATGTTGTTGGGGAACTAAGCCTTGCAAAGGCCATAGTATTTATCCCTCATACTCACTGAGCTGGAGTGGTACTTTTGCACATAACATGTGCTAGGCACTTATGTCAAGAGGTCACTCTCCCCTGCATTTCAGAGTCCAGTGAGAAAGTTCTATAATAACTGAAATACAGTACCATAAGTGCTGGAACAGAGGCAAGCACCAGGGAAATGGGAGAATGGTAGAAGAAAGATAAACTCTCCTTGAGAAGCACAGGGAGATACTGTGAGAAAGGTTTTGCAAAGAAAGCCATTTAAGTTCACGGTGACAGAGGAGGAAGATGGTAAAGAGGAGAAGGGGTGGCTGGAGATGCTTTCTAAGCAGAGGGTGGAACTGGAGGAAGAGCACTTGTGGCAGAGCCAGGACACGGGGAGAGCCTAGAGTAAATCTCCTGGTACATTTGGATACCAGTGAGGAGTTCAGCTATGATACAAGACAGGAGAGCAGTAGGAAAAGACAGGCTGAAGAGCTCAGTATTCATTCAGCTAACAAATGCTTCCTGAGTATCCAATGTAGTTAGGGACAAGGACAACAATGGCTAATGCCTGAAAATTTTCCAGGAGAGATTAGAGAAAACTGCAACAGGAAATAACCTTCACAAGCTGTTGAAGATGACTCTGCTTCCCAGAGGCTAAGGGAGCCCATACGGTGGCAGCAAAAATAAAAAAGGCACTGGAAGGAGAGTAGAGGCCACCAGACTCTATCCAGATTGCCACTAGCTGGGCACCTACTTAGCCAAAACCCTGCCCCCTTTTGGCCGGTTTCCTCATTTGTAAAATGAGCTGGTTAGATAATGGAACCTTAGCATTCTTTAAGGCTCTAAGATGATATGACCACAACCTTTTTAAGTAACAGAGGACTGCATGGCTGAGTGGGGTCTTCTCAGAGCATTTATTAACTCGCGGCTCCACAGTCATCACTCAGAGGACCCAGAGGGACAGAAGCAAAATCAAAAAACATTTTCAGAAGATAGATGACTGAGGGGGCTGACATATGTGTGAGAGTTTGGGGAATTTATGCGGACAGCCTCACAGCCATAAATAAAATCTCTTTCCCTTACCCAAAACCTCATTCAGGGGGTAAACAGCAGACACCGTAATAGACAATTTGGCTGTACCTCCCGCCCCGTGCCTCACTTGAATGAAAAACAGCCATCACAGGCAGGGTAATGGGTCTGGCCGCCTCTGTACAAACATCCATATTGTCACCAGCGACAAGTGAGGCAGAGAACAAAACCGCCTGGATAATTTATCTCTGAGATTCCTGGCCACTTTGTGCAGCTCTAGCCTGACAGCCATCTGACCTGAGGCTGGCAGGCTGAGGGAAACCCCAGGAAGACTCAGATGCTGGGAAGTAGAGGCCTTGGGAGGATGGGAGGAGGGGTACCCCCTCTCTTTCAGATGAGCCTTTGCAGGACTCAGATGCTCCAGACACAGTGGATGCCAGTCTAGCACACCTATGTGCAAGGCTGCCCACTGTGAAGCCCAACACCTCACGTTTTCTTTTTTTTGTTGTTTTTTTTTCCGGTACCGGGAATAGAACTCATGATCTCACGCTTGCCAGGCAGGCCCTGTGCCACTGAGCTAAATCCCCAGCCCCCCTCATGTTTTCTTGACCTACTTTCTCTCCATCCCTGCCCTACTCCGTTTTCCCTCTGCAGGCCGTGTAACTAGCACCTCTCCATCCATAAGGATCTGGAGACTTTTAACAAGCTCCTAACTCCCAGGATAACCAAGGAGACTGGAAAGCTGTTTTGGTTTTCCTGACATTGCTGTTTGGGTTTTCTTGTCTTTTCTTTCTCTTTATTGGTTTGATTCTGTTTCCTGGCCTCTGCAGGAGACTAGACCCAGCTTGACCTTGCCAGCCAGCAGAGCCTTGGGCTGGAAATCGGCTGGAAGTGTCCTGGCATGAACCAAAACTGAAGCCAGCACTCTTGACAGAACAGGACAAGCACTGCTCAGAGTATGCCTGTGGGAACACAGGGGTCCTTCTGAAGCCTTCTCTCATTAGAGTAGCAGCCAAAAGAGGGACGTGTAGGCTCCACCTTCTGCTTTTCTCCTCGAGAGCGAATGTCAGGAGCGCTAAGGCTACCAGGCGCTGTGAGTTCTGGCTCAATCCCTTTATGCTTCCCACTAGCAACAAAGGGAATTTGATGGGTTATCGCTTTATCCACTCACTTAAAGAAGGGAGAAAAGCTTGCAGCAAACCCTGAATAACTGTAGCCATCTTATAAATTAAGCATTATAAGGATATGAGCTATTTTTGCATTGCAACTAAACAGAATTAAATTAGGGTCTGAAGTTTCTGCAGCATTGAATGAATAAGAGACAGGCAATGTTTTGGTTTTAGTTCCTTTTTTTAAGCATGCAGGGCAGGAAGTCCAACACAGGATGAGAGTAGAACTGAGTCACCTGTCAACATTTCTGCTTTCAATCAGTTGCTGCTGCATACACATGGGAAAATGTGCCACAAGGTAATAAGGTGCAGCTCAGAGACGTGACGCTTGGCCTCTGCCATGTGATGCCTGGCCTGGCAGGGTGTCAACTATTTGCCTGTCTCTGCCCATGCTGGGGCCTCCTGACCACCACCAGCACATCAACCTCTCTCTGGGCCCGTAAGAGCGCGTCCTCATCATGACTGAAAGTTCTGGAACATTAAGTCATTTCACTGAACCAAGCATCTTTATTCTAAGTTGGCCACAAGCCTTTTGTTCAGGCTTAGGATCCAGACCCTGCCTTATTTAGAGTGTCCAATTTTTTTTCCTACCCCAGCCCAGGAAGAGGGGCCTCATGTGGTTATCTGTCTGGAAAACCTCCCTGGCATTTGAATCACTGAACAGCTGTCACCTAACCTTGCCCCTAAGGTCCACAGTTGGACAGGTCTTTTTGTGATGAAGAAGCTTAATTTCTTGCAGCTATGCCCCACGCTTCAGCTTACATTGACTGCAGTGACTGTGTGCCACATACACACCTACACACCCTGATCTCTGCTACCGTCCAAGCTGTCCTGACTGCAGTTTCCCTTTGTGGGCCATCAGATGACCACACTGTGTCTGCTGGACTGGATGGTGTGCTCTTCCCCGTGGTTGGGGCCATGTCTCCAGGACCAGAGATCTGTAGTGCTTTAGCCTCATCCAATCCTTCCAGAGAGGACACACTTGATTTCCCAGGCCATCCCCACCAGGGCTGGAGGTGCTGGGGGTACAGGCAGCAGCTCTGCCTGCCCACACCTACAGTAGCATACTCACAGTAACAAGGACAAAGGAGAAACCGAAGTGACCCTGCCTTCCCTCTCAGAGCCAGGCCTCAGCAAACAGATGGCAAAGCAATGGCCCTTCAAGCAGCCAGGCTAGGCTCACTGAGCAGGCTCTTGGCTTCATCCAAATTGCTGCAGACTGCGTACTCTCCAGGATTCTTCGGGGATCTTCTTAGACCTCTCTCTTATCTCTAGTCTGCCTCTTAATGTGCCAGGCTGAGTCCATCATAAACTGCACTAGGGAGCTATGAGCATCTTTATTCCAGTCACCAGGGGAGTTCAGCAGGTCACCCAGATCACAGCTGTTGATCTGTTGCTCCTCTACCACCATCCCTACCATCCCCATCTCCACCTCCACCACCTTCTCCACTTACACAACCACCACCATTTATACCACCTCCACCTCCTCTACCTACACCTCTATCTCCTCCACCTCACCACTCCATAACCATTCCCATCACCTGCCCCACCACCATCACCACCTCCTCTTCCATCTCCACCTCCACCCCATCACCACCACATCCACTTCCACCTCTATCCCAGCCAAACTCAGGGAGGGCAGAGAGCAGGGTCTGGACAGCTTCCCATAAGACCTGTGCAGCACACAGATGGCCCTTGTGCACCCTTGGAGTAATGGTTGGGGGTACACCCCAGAGCTGGCCTTCACTTACCAATCCTCAGGGAGTGGGGGCTGCAGGTGACCATCACGAGCCACGCAGGAAGCAGCACCAAAGGCGCCGAGACGCGGGGCATCTTCTATAAATCCTCATGGAGCCCTCTGCTGGTCTGGGCATGACATACCTCTGTGAGAGAGGGGAAGGAGCTCATGAGTCCTACAAGGGCTAAGTAGCCAACCCACACAGCCCAGTGACTTGAGCCTCCATGGAAAACTACTTGGGGAGGACCAACAACAACTTGAGAACTTGTGAGAGTATCCTGGGAAAGCTGCATCCAAAGCCATGCAGTCATTCAGGCCTTTGTCTTTCCTCTCTGTACCCGCCAGGGCTTGAGGAAGGCTCAAGCTCTAACCCTCGCCCTTGATCCACACAGGCACACTGCTCTAACTGAGGTTCCAGGATTGATGGAGACTCATGTCTCTTTTAAAATCTCCAGTTGGGAATAAAGACCTTCATCTGCTCTTAAGAAATAGGAGCCAGAGGTGACAGAAGATGGAGGCATGGGGAGAATAATTTCCTTGCCCCACGCCCACGGCATGCTCAGCACACTGCCGAGTGGGCAGGGAGGGGACTGGGCTCAAGCTTGGCTTGCTGGCTGTGTGGTCTTCTTGAAGTTTCTCTGTCTCAGCTTAGTTTCCTTGTTTGTAACAGTGGTAACACCACCTCCTGTTGGAGGTGGGCTGAGAACTAACTAAACTGTCATGAGCAGGGGCTGCCTAGATGGGGAGCTAAATGAATGTCAGTTCCTGATGAGGGGACAGATTTATTCCCAAGTCATCAGATGGTGTCCACATCTGGTTCTGCTGCCTGCTGCAATCCAATCCTAACCCCCATCCATCTCCCACTAACCCCTTCCCCTCCTTCCTGATGTCAAATGCAGAGCTGTGCATGGGGCTACCCTCCCCAAGGCAACAGTGTCACTGTCCCCCCACAGAGACCTCCTAGGTACTCTGACACCCAGAGTCTATAGGCAACCAGCACTGCCCTCATCACTGGGATGAAGGTGGGCTTGGTGAGCACCTGGATATGCTAATCTCACATGCCTTTGGTATTAAAATGTTTTCTTCTCCTACTCCCTAGATAGACATTTCAATAAAAAAATAAGCAAAAGACTTGGACAGACACTTCATCAAAGAATATACCCAAACAGCCTGTACACATTTGAAGATGTGCTTGGTTTCACTGGGCATTAGAGACATGTGACTTTAAACCCCAATAATATACCATTATTGCCCACCAGAGTAATGAAAAAAAGACAATATTAAATGTTGGAGAGGATGTGGAGCAACTAGAATTCTCAGTGTGAGCAGAAGTGTACATTCACTTGACTTCTTTGGAAAACTGGTCTACTAGAGCTTTTCACATATCATAAGAACCCAGCTACTCCACTCCTCAATACATCTCCAGCAGAAATGCATGTATATATTCATCAAACACATGTCCCAGAATGTTCATAGTAGCACTCTTTAGATTTCTCCAAACAGGAAACTATCCAGATATCCAGCAGCAGAATGGACAAATATACTGTATACTTACACAATGAAATGTGACACAGAAATGAACATGAATGACAACTATATGTGACACCATAAATGACTTCAATAAATATAGTATTTAGCAAAAGAAGCCAGGCACAAAAGAGTACATGTAGTATGATTCTATCTATGTCAAGTGCAAACACAGATGAAGCTACATTGTACTTCCTGATGTCTAGTTTGAGATTAGGGCAGACTGGACTGAGGGGTTCCATGGAACTAATGTTCTGCTTGTTACCCTGAGAGCTGGTTACACAGGTAAAACTGACTGAGGGATATACTGAAGATACATGCGCTTTACTTTCTGTGTGCTGTGTTTCAGAAGCTTTTGTTTTACAGCACATCATCTCCCCAGCACACACTTAGCGCAGTGTTCCAGCCACGGCTGGTACCCAGCAGTTCCCTGTGCCTGAAGCATGTCCCTCCCTCACCCTCATCCCAGCAGCCTATCATGGCTCTCAGAGTAGCACTTCTCCCTCTATGGCTATTGCTTTTATGTGTCTCCACCTGGGATCATGGTAGGCTCTTTAAGGGCAGGAACTGTTTCCACTTTTCTATTGCATCCCCAGAGTCTACTTATGCACATTAGTGGTACAGGACCTATTTGCTCAGTGAAAAGAAGGCCTCAAGCAATCCCCTGCTGCAATAGACACAGGAAGGAAAAGGGTAAAGAATAGAGGTAAGTAAAGGTAACTCCACTGTTAGCGAATCAGGCCCAGAATCTTTGTCCTTTAACTTAAGGGTGTTGGTGCAGAGTCAGATTTTTAAGCAAACACAGCCTCAACGGAAGCTAGACATTTTTATTCATTACAGATAAAGTTAATCATTTGGTGATTGTCGCCCAAGTAGCATGTAAACTAAACAGAGGTGGAGCTGTGTCCTTGTCTCTGTGGCCGTGCTCTATCCCCAGGTCGCAGGACCTAAGTGCTCAGCCTGCACTAACAAACCTCATGCAGCCAGGGGAGGAAGCATCCGATTTCCTAGGCAGAAAAGAGGCACTCAGTGCTATATCTTCACTACTATTTCCTTTTTGCCCCTACATTATTAAAATATTTTAGTTAATCAAGGCTGAACTATGAAGTTTTAAGACTAGGTTCATCTGAACATCAAACTGAAACCAAAACCTCAAATTTCTTTTTTTAATTATTTAAATAGGGGACCTAAAGTTTCATCTTTCTGCTCTCACATGGAAACAGTTAAGATAAACAACACAGTGGAGTCGGTCACGTGGCTTTGTGTGACCTTGAACTTTGCCCTTGACTTTCCTTGGCTTCAGCTTTCTTACCTGTATTGAACTTGTCCACTGGGTTAAATAAGATAAAGACTGTATTGAACTTGTTCACTGGGTTAAATAAGATAAAGACTGTGGGAAAAATTTTGCAAGACACCGAGTCTTCCACACTTGCAATGTGAAGGTTCTTTTATCCTTTATTTTAAAAATTAGAAAACTAACAAAACAACAATGAAGACAAATTCAAAATAACAAAAATGATACATGACCTCAAGACAAAATGATAGAAATTTACAGTGGTTGCTATATTACATATTGTTATCTTCAGCAAAGTTACTCAGTCCATTAGACATGAGAATGTAAGATTGAGCAAACAAAGACAGTAACAAGTAAAAAAAATAAAAATAACTTTAAAAAAACTTTGGAAATAATGCAGAGCATCATACAAAATGGTAGGAGTTCAAGAATGGTTCTTATACTGCATATTGTTTTCAGATCAATCATTCTAAAAATAAGGTTTGGGAGGAGATCATTTCTCATTATCATGTCCACAGTCACATGGCCGAAGGCCAAGAGCAACCCAGGACCTCAGCTATTGTTTTGAAAGGTGGCCTCCAGGATCAGTCGGGCTTTAGGGCCAGGAAGAACAAAAGTCAGGGCTGCATCAACAGAGCGTACTTCTGACATCAAATAAAATGTACATGGGCTAATCTGATACCTGCTTAGTGATCTGCATAACAATTATTGTCGTTGTGCTGATCAGGTATAATAGGATGTGATTTGATGTGAGTATATTATTACTTTTATCTAGCTTAACCAGAATAGAATGTACAGTTCTTTCCTGCTTGACAGTTCATTTCTCTACTTAACAGTATTTATGGGGGCTGTAATATATGTCAGGCATTGTTCTAGGTCCTGTGGATACAGTCAAACTTGGAAGACAGACATTTCCCTGGCAGACCCTTGTAGTTGAGGGCATTGTTCTGGACATCTTGGGGTGGCTATGCCAATCACGAGAGCAGAGTCTGGGTTGGACTGAAGCCACGTTAGAGCTGAGCCTAGACCTTGTTAAGCTAATACTCCTGGGCACCCCAGCCCTCAGAGCCTGTCTCTTCATCTACCAGTAATGTGGGAAGAACAATGCCTACCTCCGGGGTGATGAGCACCACAAAAGCAGGGAACAACTTGCACTTTTCCACCTGTGTTCCCAGTGCCTGGCACAGGCTGGCACATAGTAGGCACTCACAAAATATCTGTTGAAATAATGAAATAATCCAATCAGAGAACATTCATGGAAAACACTTTGTCATCTGCCAGCTATCTTAGCTGTGGCGAGTTACACTTAGCATCCCTGCTCACAAGGAATACACATGTGTATTTTCCATCCTGGCAAGCTCTCTTCCTTTAACCATTTGAACCCCCACGAGGCTTGAGGGTACCATTTACTGCACTGCCCTGCGACAGTCTGACAGAGATACTGGGGCACTGGACTGGGAGACTCCCCTTTGCTGTCCCATGTGCCTGTCCAGAATGTCTCCTCACCCTAACACCAAAAATCAGACACTTCACTTTTTCTAGAAGGAGAATCTAATCTACACTTTTGCATAACTGCAAGATTGCTCAGCTCCATCAAGGTAGAAGAGCCCCTTGAACATCTCTTTCAGATCCCATTGTCCCTGCTCCCCTGTTCCACGCTCCTGCTTTGAAGAGAAGTCCCAAAAAGGCAAGGGTTTCATCCCTCTGATTCACAGCTCTGCTTTCAGAACCCTGGACAGTGCCTGGTGCAAGGCTGTCAAATGTGTGAATGAATGAGAGGTTATTTAACTCTGCACTTATTTCTGCCATAGGGTGGGTAGGGAAAGTCTCTTTCAGGCACATATCTACCTGATATTCTTGCTATGAGGCCTATACTGAGTAGAAACTCAACAAATGCTTGCTGATTCACACACAGGGGGCAGCTGTTTGCACTACCAGGCATGGCCTGTCCACAGCTCACTGCATTCTTGTGGTGTGCATGCTGCCTTAACCCTGCCCAGCTCTGCTGACTGGCCTCCCTTCTCCTGACTTATACGAAGTCTCCTTGCTGTTCTCTTTCTCTCATTCTCATATGGTTACTACATCGTTAATCATAATTTTCCCAGAGTGGGACAGAGAGAATGCTGACAGCCACCAGACAGTGTCTGGTGGTGGGCAGGACAGAAGAAATCAGAGGGGTAGCCAGATTAATTACAGGTTTCCTCTCTACTGTGGGCAACAAGGTCTTGATTACTCCTCCTGATGCTCCAGGCTCCACAAGACAAATGGATGTGGGATTCTTTGCTGTCTCTGACTCCGCCTGCCTGGGAGAAACTCTATGCAGTATCCAGCAGCTTGGATGGAGTGCACAGGGTAGCAGGGAGGCCAGGGCAAAGGAGTGGGACCACCCTATATAGGCTCTATGGTCTCCTTTTCCTAAAATAGTTTGGCAACATCTGGGAGATGCCTTGTCTCCCTGGCAACAAGTAGATTGATACTAGGATGCAGCACTGTCCTGGGGGTCACCTGTGGCAGCCAACTGTTTGAGCCTCTATTTCTGGTGCAGTGAGGGGATTAGACTAAATGTTCTCTAAGGTTCTTCTGAGCTCTAAAATTCTGCAGTTCCTAGAACTGAACTGTCATATATAATATTTCTTGAACATTTAATATGTGCAAAGTATCATTTCAGGTTCATTTGCTCCTCAAAAGAACCCTGTAAGGTGGACGCACTCATTTTCCCCAGGTGCAGATGTAGAACCCAAGGGCAAAGACATTGATCAACTTGCCAAAGTCACTCATCTGGTAAATGAAGGCCAGGCCATTGGCTCTAGGATCATATTCTGTTTGTATCCCAGAGTCCAGTATATAGTTAAACTTGATGCAATGCGGGAATATGATCATGACAACTGTAACCATTTTGGAGAACAAGGTAAGTTCAATGCAAGTACCTTGTGCCCATCTGTACATTTTACTGAGTTAGGGGGCAAGCAACAGAACAATGAGTCTTTGAATGTATTTTGACTAAAAAATAAAAAGGAAGGAAGGGTGAGTGGGAGGGAGGGAGGAAGGGAAGAAGGAAGGAGGGAAGAGAAGAAGGAAGAAAAGGAGGGAGGAAGGAGGGAAGAGAAGAGGAAGGAAGAAGGAGGGAGGGAAGAAGGAAAGAAGGAAGAGAAGGAGGGAGGAAGGGAAGGAAGGAAGGAGGGAAGAAGGGAAGGGAGGAAGAAGGAAAGAAGGAAGGGAAGGAGGGAGGAAAGGAAGGAGGGAAGGAAGGAAGGAGGGAAGAAGGGAGGAAAGAAGGGAGGGAAGGAGGGAAGGAGAAAGAGGAGGTAGGGGAAAAAGAAAAGGGAGAAGAGGAAAAAGAAAAAAGAACACTGGGCTTGGTATTCTTGACCTTTAAAATTCCCCACAAGGACCTACCCGCAGGAGTTTGTAATGTTATGAGGCAGCAGCCTAGCCCGGGGGAGAGCGGCACCAGCACCAGGAGCTGGGCCACTGCTGTTTGCTTTATTCAGTTCTGACTGTAGGGAAGGTGTCCACAAACACTGCAGCTGCAGGAATCTGGCAGACACCAGGCCACAGATCTAGGGACAGCTACTTGAATACTCAGGCACTGATCAGTAAGAGGAATGAGAACTTGCTAGGCTCCTTTCTCCCTACACCCCCAAAAAACCACTCCTTTTTAGATTTCAGACTGAAGCTCCTAACACACCTCTAAACAAATACCAGAGGCCAGAGCCCATGTCCCGGCTTCCACTATGTGGGGTGAAGCTGATTCCTTAATATCTCTGAGGTCCATTTCCACAGCCATGAGACTACAGCAAAGTTGCTGCCTCAGTCTCAGGTATGCTACAGTAAGTAAACATGGACTTCCTTTCTACACCTCTTCACTGCCATTCAACACTTCCCTCCAGCTCTTGTACATAAAGCACCCCAGGTCACATCCACATTTTCTCCCAACGAGACAGCTTCCCAATGCCTGCTTGTTGGGAGCATGAATGCACAACCTCCTCACCTCCAAAATGCTGCTCCAACTCCGCCTCACCCCAGAAGCTCTCCCTGAAGCAGTCAGTCTTCCTTTCCATTCACTCAGCCTGGCACAGGTGGAAAATCAGCAGACTGCAGGTGAAGACCTTTGTGACTCTGAACCCTTAACTTCTCAGGGTTTCCACCTGCCCTGCTGTAAAGTAGGGAAACTGCACTCAGCTGTCAACCTTACAGGGTGGTTAAGACGAAAGGAGGTGCTAGAAGCAGATCGGCTTCGCAAATGAGTAAAGTGCTTCTGAGGTTAAAATGATATCTATTGTTTCCATAGTCTAGACTGGCTGGAGATAAATACACTTAGTACTAGTATGATTTCTAGTTCATTCACTGAATATTTCCGTCAGGTGTCTACTCTGTGGTAGTCAATTGGACAGGTCCTGGGACACAGTGCCTGCCTTTGTAAAGCTTAGAGTCTGGAATACTAAAGATGTGAGTCAGACATTCTGCTAAGTAGATACCACCATATAGACAGAGAAGGAAAAGCACAGGGTGCTCTAGATGGTGGCAGAAAGGGACAGCATCCCGAGGATGATTGTTTGGTTTGGGCTACCTTCAACAACGTCAGGGGTGCGGGTACAGAGATCAAGTCACAGAAAACAACATATAAAACCACAGGCTTCTGGCGGGACACAGCACAGTGGGCTTCAGAAATGGCAGGACGTCCACTGAAACTAACCTAGAGTTCCTTCGCTGTGTACCTGCTGTGATGATGACTAGCTTCCATCGTTAGGTGTGGCCTAAGAATAAAAGCCTGTCTTCTCTCTCCTCTCTCCCCTCTCCCTCCTCTGTGCCCCTAGGTCTAGGAGAAGGCTCTGCGTCTAAAGCCCACTTCTCCATGAACCTTGTACTGGACCCACTGGCCTTCACAGGGAAGGCAAGGAGACCACAACATCCATATCTCCTCCCCACTGAAAAGGAGGTGGTGAGCAGTGAGAAGATGGAGCGCTGGTCACCAGCAGGAGCCAGGGGAGGTGGCACGAGGACTACAACGTCGGAGGGGAAGGGCACAACTGGCTTGGAATCATGATTAATATTCCTGGCATTTATCTGAGGCCACCAGGCTGAGCCCCAGGAGAGATGAGCTCCTGGCAGACACCACGTGAGCTGAGGCTTTAAAACAAAACAGCTGAGTGCTGGAGCGGCGAGTAACACATTTAGAGCTGAGAGGCCCTGCAAAGGAGTGTCTGCAGAGGAACCGAGTGCGCAAAAGAAGAGACTGTGAACAGCGTTTAGGTCAGCACTTACATGGCTACTAGGTAAACACGGCCTTCCCTTCCCTGCTAGGAGTCTCCCTGGCATTTGGGAGGACGGGGCCTGTGCAGCATAGACCTGTTCAGGCTGTGGCTGAGGTGTGTGTACCGCAACCTTCCAGAAATGGGTCTGCGAGGAGCTGGGCTGCTCAGCCTGGAGAAGAGGCTGGGAGCGGGTGGCAGCTGTGTGACGGGGATGCAGCCAGAGGTCCACCACCAGAAGCCACAGAGAGATTATTCTGGATTCCCGGATGACGGTGCTCAGGTCAAGGCTGGAGGAAAGTGCTCTAACTAATCTAGGATAAGAAGTCCAGAGGCTGGGTGGGGCACAGATGTGAATCCTGTCCATGTGCACCTCATGTGCACATCAGCATCTTAGATCTCTCGGACACTCAGTAAGGCCCTTTCATTTCTTTTTACCTAAACCCTAGGCAAAGCAGGTGAGGAAGCAGTGACCCCTGGGCCCATGCATTCCTTGGGGAAACCTAGGACCAGCCCCTCAACACTCTAGGGGTGAAATCTAAGAGGCTAGGAAGGCTAGATATTTTAAAATGAAGGTCCACAACAAAGCAAGTGGTGTCCCCTTCAAAATTCAGAGTGATAGTCTTACTCTACTGGAGTCATCCAAGCTCAGAACTACCTCTGGAAACTGCCTAAATGTGCATGCATGGCCCATCCTGGCCCTTCCCTTCTGTCCAGCTTAATTAGTACTGATTGCCATCCACTAAGGGCAAGGATTGGCATGGAGTGGGGGGGGCAGAAACTGGCTGCTGGCCAGTCACCCCCCGTGAAAGGTTAGAGGACTGCAGTGAAGACTAGGATGCAGATTTGCTTTTCATTCTAAAGTGCTACCTACTGTTGGCCTTTTTAACAGAGATGCTAGCTATCTTTTCCAATTAAAAAATCTAGTTAATATTTTAGCAAACAATGAGGCATCAGAATTCTCTTTATGACTGGCTCCAAGACTTGGGAATGCTCCTTACCCACCTACCCACCTCCCAGCCTGGGTCCCCTCCTCCATAAGTGAGGCTAGTCAGCCAGTGCTCAAGTGCTCAGTAATGCTGGGTCTTCCCAGGTGTCTCCTAGCCTCTCTGGAACATTCCTTCCCAGGCCAGGTGCTCTGGTCACAAGTGAGAAGCCCAGCTGTTGCTCGGAGCTGACCCTGGGAGTCTACCTCAAGACTTGTACTACCACCCTGGCCTATTTCACCCCCTACCACAGCTACCATCCACCTGAATCTACCTGCAGCCCCAGCACTCACCAGAGTCTGGTTCTTGGCTGGATCCCAGGTGGTCTGTGAGAGGAATGTCCACCCTCAGAAAGGAGGACCTAGGAGAAAGCCTGGGGACCATGACACTCAGCCCTTCTCCCAGGGTTCAGGATGCAGGATCACCCTCTCCAGGAGCTGCCCTGGGCTTCTGCATATGCCACTGGCCATAGAAGAGCCTGTCCGAGCCCTGCTGCCTTCCCTCCACTGAACCAGAAAGGCTGTGGGCTGAAGGCGCTGATCTCTCCCCTTCCCCAGCCACAGGGCAACGTGGGGGAAATCCTTAACATCCTTAGCTAAGCAACAGACTGTGTACTCAACACCATCCCTTTCCCTGCCCTGCCCACCATAGGGACCCTGAAGAAGGAGTATTTGTCCCCAAAAAGACAACTCCAGTTGTCAGATATAGGGACAAAGCCCGAGTGTGCTGTCCTTCCTCCAACAGGGGGCTGCCAAGTGGACAGATGCTGGGCACCCAGATCTCTGCAGCACTGCAACCTGGCACCAGCATCCCTGCATGCCCTAGGCTCAGCCAACTCTCTGCTGTGTGCTGGCAGCTGCTGGAACTCTCAGATATGCCACCTTCCTTAAGCAGTCCTGGGAAAGTACAATGACCTCATATAGGGAATAGCACATCAGACACTCAAAATGAATGACAGCAGTGAAGCAGCTTTCACACAACAGGGCAGCCTTTGCTGCCAACGGGGTGGTGCTGGAAGCCAGGGGTGGAGCAGCAGCCCCAGGCCACTGCAGTTGGGACTTAGGACTGCTGCACATACGGAGAGGAAGAGACCTCCCATTTCATCCTGGAGAAAGTGCAGGTGTCCACAGGATAGTGACCAAACCAAGGTGGCAGCTGCCCATTGAGTCTAATGGGCCTAGAGGCAGGTAAGTCTGGAAGTGCTGAGTTCTACAAGACCAGGAATGCCAAGGTTAAGGAGATTGGACTTTTTCTTCTAGGCAATAAATAGCCACTTAAAGTCTGTAGGTTAGGGAGGGCCAACCCAGAGCTGGCCTTTAAGAGAACTGATATGATCACAGCACACCAGAGGCCTGGAGAAGGTAGCGGGCGTATAGCCATGTCTGAGGGGGATGTGCATGTGGGAGAAGCCATCTCTGACACCACTGGAATATCAGGTACACGGATTTTCCTCCAAACTGTAAAGAAAGTTTGCAAGCAGCCAGCCACCAAGGAGCAGCATGTATTTTGTGGTTCTCTGTGGAAACAGAGCCCAGGCAGATCCAGTGACAGCCTTGGTAAAACATGGGACAGCAAGCACACCACTGAGTCTGGATCAGGCCCAGCCCAAAATCTAGACTTTGACTGTGGGGTGACTTTGTAAAAAAAAAAGTCTGAACTTGGAGCCAGCAGCTGTGCTCGACCTTAGCTTTGCACTTGTTTCAGGTTTCAACAAAATCTCCCAGCACCTGGGGTTTCTATTTAATGGGAAACATACAACCTGCACTGGCTTCTTCACAGGGTTACTCAAAGATCACAGATGTGTGATATATGAAAAACGATCAGTTACACACAATCAGAATTAAGGGAGGGTTTTTCTAAGTGGGATCTCTGAAGTTGGTTAGTTCTTAGCATTGCTATATTGACCCACTCCAATACTATACTCCCTGGGTTATATTCAAGAATACCTGTCTGAGTCTCTGTTTTTTAGATTTATTGAATGGACAAATGATTTATCTTTGTTTTCTATAAAACACAAAGGACAATGTTTTCCACATAGTTGGAGCTTGATAAACGTATGACTGATTAATAAAATTGAACTTACAAGAGAATGCCTTAATTCTGTTCATCTTCCCCCTATTTAGTGACTTATCTTAACAGCAATGCTAGCAAAAACATAATTAGCATAGCAAGTTGGAGCTCTCTCCCATATTTCCACCAGTAAACCTCACGTGATTCATCCCTGCAGGAGATGGCACAAAGCAGGGGTCACCAACACTTTACATCCACTTTAAACACAGCTCCTTTGGGACTGGAGCCTGCTATTCATCAGGTATGACCTTGGGCCAGTGATTAACCTCCTCAAACCTCAGTTTTCTCACCCATAAAATGGGCAAATATTAAATATTCTTAGACTTGCTTTCAAAGATTAGCTTCAACCTCAGCAAGGCTGCAAATAGCAAGTGCTCAATGCTTCGTAGCTGTCATTGCAATTAGTGCTATTATTGTCCAGAGCCAAATCATCACGATGGAGGGGGTGTGTGTTTGGGTACAGATTTTCCATCAGTGTGGATGACTATGAATGCTCTGTGACAACCATTGGATTAAGTGTCTCACTGCTTTAAAAGGCAGAAGCAGTTGGACCCCCAAAGCCATCTTAATGTCCCTGCTATCCATTGGTATCTGGGGTTGGGGCACTGAATGGATGAGTTGCCCTTATGGTGCAAACCCAGCGTTAATGGTGCAAGTGAATTACAAACAAGGCCCACCTGCTGTGCTCAGCAACAAAACCCGGCAGGAGGGTAATTGCCCGGAACTTGAGCACAGGGGGACACAGCGGGCATGGAACACATTAACCAGGAGAAGAACAACTTCCCAATACTTTTCTTTTCCAGGAGACCGAAGGAGAAGCAGCAGGCAAGAAAAGATGGGAACTCTCCGTAACCACAGAAGAAAGGCGCTGCTGGATGACCACAGCTGGCTGTCCAGCCCAGTGCCTCTGCAGACCTAGGCTGGCCGCACACAGCATGGTGGTTCCTACATAAGCTTGGATGCTAAGATATCTCTCATCTGGGGCCCACACCTCAAGCAGACAACCTCTTTGATCTTACGCACACCCACACATACACCACAGACCCCCTTGTGAATGATCTGGAGCAGGTGACGCGGTATGCAGTGGCAGCAAGAGGTCTACTCAAATCTGTTCACTCATTTGTTCATCTGCACACTCCACGTGCATGTGTGGAAAGACTAACCTGGCACAAAACATTCCTTCCAGGGGCTTCCACCTGCGGGGGAGTCAGACACAAGCATCAGTCATCCAACACAGGCTGGAAACTACAATTACACAGCCAAGGACAAGGCAGTGCTGGTACCATGCAGAGAGCACTGGGTGCTACGCAGGCACTGTCAGGTGGCTTTGCGGAGAAAGGGACCCCTATGCTGGTCCGAAAGGATGGACACACCCACACTATACATATATATATATATATACAGACATACTACATACCATGCATGTACATGTACTATAAATACATACAGGCGCATATACACACCATACATACATATGTATATATATGCCTATATGCATAGGCATATATACATACACATAGCACAGATTCCTATAAAGGCACTTTTAAAAATATACACTTGCAAGTACACATACACAGCACAGTTGCACACACATATACATCTACATATGCACACATATATATGCACATATACACGTACATCCTCGGGTTCTGGACATTTAAGGAGGAAGCATAAGGTACACAGCTTTCATATCCCCACAAAATTCGTAACATACTCTGAGACCAAAGAAAAAGGACAGTTATGGCTTGTATCTACATGTCCCCCAAAGCTTCATGCAGTCAGAGGTGGGGATTTTCAAAGGTGGCCACATTAGGGTATGTGTATGTGGATTCAGGGTGTGGTAGTGGGAATAAGGGTGTGGATAATGGAAGTCCTGCCCTGGATGTGAGTGATGCCATCCATAGGATTTCAGCCTAGATGGGATGTAAAAGGAGAGAGAGAAAGCAAACCACTGCTGCTGCTTGCTGCTTCACTATCTCCTGCCTGCTTGTGATGGACTGTTGCTCCTCTGCCATGCCACCCTGCTTTGTTTTCTGGGTTTTTTTTTGTTTTTGTTTTTGTTTTCTTGGTACCAAGAATCGAACTCATGACCTTGTGCTTGCCAGGCAGGCGCTGTGCCACTGAGCTAAATCCCCAGCCCCACCACCCTGCTTTGGAGCCAGCCAACTATGAACTAAAACTTCTGTAAACTGTGAGCTGAAATAAACCTTTCCTCCTTTGATTTTGGGTATTTTTGTCTCAGCAATGAGAAAAGTACCTAAGACACGTACGCTACAAAGAGCAATCCTTTGACTATCTTCCTTGTCTATTGTAGGCAAGAAAAGGGAATCCTTTTGGCTTTTTCCCTTCTAACAGAATGTTCACTAGTGACCTAAGAAGCCAGGTCATGGTCCTGTATTTTCCTCCAGGCCTGGGTGAGAGAACAGACTTTCTCCTCCTGCTGAGAGCTTGGGCCATGAAAAGGCAGTGTCTTGAATAGCAAGAGTGTGAATTCCTCCCTGAAGGCTGGGAGTATAGTTTGCATCTAGACTGTCCTCCAAAGGCCCATGTACCAAAGGCTTGGTTCCTGGCCCATGGCACTCCAGGAAGTTGTGGGCCTTTAGGAGGTGGGGCCTCATGGGAAAGACAGGTCATTGGTGTGCCCTTAAAGGGGCCATGGGACCCCAGACCTTTTATGTTTCCCAGCTACCATTAGGTGACCAGGGCTCTTCTGCCATAGGCTCCAAGTGTCATGATGTATGGTCCTGCCACAATCCCTAAGTAACTGAAACCTCAAAAATTGTGAGCCAAAATAAACCTTTTTTTTCTTGTAAATTTTTTAGCTCAAATATTTTGTCACAGTAACAAAGCTGGGAAACAGCTGGGTTCCAATTCCAGCTCCCTCAGTTACAAGCTGTGGCCATGACATTAACCTCTTTTAGCCTCAGTGTCCTCATGTATAAAATAGAGATAGTAATGGTAACTACTTCATAGGGCTATTACACTTTCAAAGAGAAATGCATGCAAAGTGCCTAATAGTGGCTGGTGCATGGTTAAGTCTTAAAAACTACATTAAAAATGTAATTCACAATGGTACCCTATCCCTGCTACCTCATAGCAAACAGTTCCACTGATTCTGATCTATATCTTTAATCCAGAAAAGTGGATTTTATCACCACTAGTGCATTCATGCACAAGGATTTACTAGACAACTAATATGAGGTATAAGATCTTGTACAAAAAGCATTGTTGAAGCATTTATGAAATAATAATGTTTTGTGTCATGCATAACCACACACACACAACTATATATACATACATGTATATGGGCACACACAAATACACAACCCTTGTCCCCTGAAAACTTGTCATCTACTTAAAAAGCACTATTATCTACATTGCTGGATTGGAAAGTTATTAAAGTCTAGGCAGCAGGCAGCAGAGGGATTATTCAACTCTATTTTCTAGAAAAGGAAACTAAGGCTTTGAGAAAATAAGTATCTTGCCCAAAGAACAGGGAAGGAATGTCCTAGAGGTTAATCACATTGGGTACCCACTCTGTGTGACACACTGAGATAGCCTCTTCTGCATTTACTTCACAACATCCCACGACAACCCTGTGAGGGTCAAGTGGGGGCCCGCCTTCAAAAAGAAGAGAAAGAAACCCAGGGAGGTTATGCAATTTGCCAAGGATTGCCAAGCGACTAGGCGATGTTCAAACCTGCCAGCTCCTCCCACAGGACCAGACCAGTTTTAATTTGTGCACTATGTGGACAAATCTCAGGACACGCAACTGAAGGTCCAGCAGCTGTCCTCTAACCGGCAGCAATGCTGTGGGGTCTACCATGCCGAGTGCCACGCTCTGACATACGCCTGGTGTGCAGAGTCTGCGTGCAACACTGGGCCCACCTGCCTCCTCCAGGACCCCTGCATGCTCCCACCTTTAGGGCCCTTGCTTAGGCTCTGCCCTTGGCTTTGAATACTCTCCATCCTGCAAAGGGGGCACATCCCTCACTCTCCTCCAGGACTTGAGCCCAATCTAACTCTCCTGTGGCCTTTATCTTCCTTCCCCTGCTTTCTTCCTTCCCATGATGCTCTAACCTATAATTCATTATATAATTCATTATATAACTCATTATATAATTTACTTATTTACAATGCCTTATTTATATGGGTTCTCTCTAAACACGCTTGCTAAATCATGAGCTCCTTGAAAACAGGATCCTGTCTACCTTGTTCTTTATGTGTCCAAAGCACCTAGAATGACACCTGCCCTGTTGCAGGTCCTCAGCAAATGTGCTGCGTGGCCCTGGGAGCCACGTGAATGGTAAATGGCGTGAAGCTGAAGCATTCCTAGTGCTGACTGAAGGCTGTGAGGATCCTAGGGAGGGGGCTGTGGGCATCAAGAGTCCCCTTTTCTTGCTGGGAGAAGGGCAGCCTCCGAAGTATGTAGATTTAACACCTTCCCATTGATTATTGTGACAATTCAGAGACAGAGGCAGCATTAGAAGCTTCTTATTTGCAATCTTTTGACAGCAAACAAGATGAGGGGAGGAGGAGGACAGCAGAGAATTTCAAGAAGTTCTTGTTGTGGATACAAGGAGAACTCAAGGCCACACCAGCTGTGTCTGAGGACAGTGGAAAGCAAGACACCTGGCTCTGAGTATCATCAGATCCTGTACAGACAGGGCATAAGGGAGCACCAGAAGTAGGTCCTCACAGCCGGAAAGTCAAGAGAGATGAGAAGGAATCGCAAACCTTTCCTTCAGAAGTTGATCCCAGCATCTCAGAGCTGCAAAGGAGCTTGGACACAGGGCCCACGCTGTTTACTTCACAGATGTAAAACTAAAGCTCAGAGAAGAATAAGGACTAAATAGAGGTCAAATGTTTGTGCCAGAACGGGTTCTAAAACCTGAGCTTCCAGACCGCTCCATCAATGTCTCTTTCATACAAGTACTTGTTCATTAAGACTTCTTCCACAAGCCAGCCTGTACAAGGTACTGGGACACAGCTGTGTACAAGACAGAGAACATATATTGGGGAAAAACACACAGGGGGCCATCAAATCCAAATCCAAATCCAGAGTGAACTGTGTGATGACTGGCTGCCATGGGAACAATGGGTTGGGGAACTCAAGCCCAGCTTGGAGGGTCAGGATTCCTTAGAAGAAAGTTTAAATGGAGACCTGAATGATAAGCTGGCATCAGCCCTGGGGAAGGGCAGAATTGGGAGGAGGGAACTGCCTATCTATAGTCTGAAGGTGACAAGAAACAGGGACCTTAGTATTCTGAAAGCTGTGGGGGATGTCACCCCCAAGGGGCAGGACCCCATAATCTAATAGCTCCAAAGTAGCTGCACTAAGTCTGAATTGTATTCTAAGGGGACTATGGAGCCACTGAAGAATTTCAAGCATAATGGTGACACAATCAAAATTGCTTGTGAAAAGACTGCTCTGACAGCACTTTGAGAAGAGTTTTACAAGGGTTAAGTCTGAAGTCTGGGAAGTCTGTTGGGTGAGTGCTGAATAAGTTCTGGAGAGAGATGGGTGTGAGATAAGGTACAGGCAATAGAGGGCATGGCATTTGCATAAAAAACATTTTAGAAGGTATAGTTGATGGGACGGGAATTCCAGGTGGGCCCTGAAAAAATAGGAAGCAAAGATGGCTTCCAGGCTTCCAGACTGAGCACCTGCTTCCTGAGACAGATCACCCAGCAGAGACAGAGCAGGGACATGACTACCTCAGGAGAACAGAGGAAGGAAAAAGCAAGAAAAAGGCACAAAAATCCCAGACCTTGCTGGGCCCACAGCAAGATGAGGGATAGAATAGCAGGGCCTTCCAATTCCCCTACCAAAGAGTGCTCAGGGGGTCCCAGCCTGAGTGCCAAGTTCCCCTGTTTGCCTCTGTCCATGGTGCCGCAGAAGAGCCTCTGGGCAAGCATGTGCTTCCTAGACTGTGACCACTCTCCTGGGAGCAGATCCCCTGCTCTTTCCCGGTCCAGGGCTAGGCTGGATAGAAATGATGTTTAAAAAGGCACAGGAAATTATTTTCAATCTCTGAAAAAAGCCAGCCCCTGTACCCCATTCTACTTTAGAAGATATCACTGAAGGACACTAAATTGTGGTGATAAAGAGCACTGGATTCTGGGGACAAATTCTGGCTCTACCACCCACCAGCTGTACGATCTCACACAAGTTAGTTAACATTTCTGTGCTTTGTTTCCCACATGTGAAAAGTGGGGAGACTAAGGACTATCTCTTCGTAAAGTTGTGAGGGTTAAGAATTTGTTAAAGAGATTGGCACTTGGTAAGTGTTATGTAATTGGCAAATTAAGGACTGCATGCGTAAGAATAGGGATGTGGCCACCATCACCAGGAACAAAATGACTGGAGGTTCAGAAGTGCAGTTCTGTAAGCAGCAAAGCTTTCATAAAAGATGGAGCATTCTGCAGTGAGCACTTTAAGCACTCTAACACACATCACTAGGAAAAAACCCTGGGCTGAGGCAAATGAATGGATTAAACCAACTTTACTTTCAGATTGCCCCAAAAGGTAATTATCTTGGGTAGATCTCTTCTTTAAGAAGAGCCCTGTGTAAAAGTATGAGGCAGGTAATGTTTACTTATGAAACGTTGCAATGCAATTGGCTTTATGTTTGTGGAATCTGACCAGCCTTCCCTTTGTGAAGGGAGGTAGCCTTGCTTTATGTATCAGGCTTTCTCTGAAGCACTGAAATTTACAGCACATTTGTTATGCAGCTCAGCAAAAGGTGTATGAATAAAGAATAACCTGCTCAATCAACACTGTGCAGCCAGAAAGGCAGCAAAGCTACTCGCTCTGCCTGTGAAAAGATTTGCCAAGCACCAGGGAAAAAAAAACCTGTCCCACCAGGGCACCCTGACATTGCATTTCGACAGGCTCATGTTCCAGCTTCTACTTTGTCATTTGCTAGTGAAAACAACACAATCCAAATAAGAGGACACTCACTTCTCCTGTAAGCAGTGGCTCTGCCTGCCTGGCTCTCCCCCAGGCCTTGCTTCTGGAAAGCAGAGGGAAAAGACCAGTTCATGGATTCCTTCTCCCTCTTGCATCTTCTTTTTCTTTTTTCATACTGCATCTTCTTTTTCTTTTCTGTTGCCCATGATTCTTCCCTCCCAGTTGAACACTCACACCTTTGTCTAGGGAAGGGCAGGCCCTGGGGTCCTCAGAGACACAGAGGGTAGAAACTGCTTTTAAATCAGCTTCTCCTCTGGGCTATGGTGATAGCACATGTGGAACTCCCAGCTCCTGACAGCCACCACACCTGCAGTTTGCAGCCCCATCCTCAGGATGCCTGGACCACCCAGGAAGAGGTGGAAGTCCAGAGAACAAAGCTGTCTTTAGGGAAGTATCCAAACTGATGCCCAAAGTTTCCAACAAAGTGCTTCTCTCAAGGTGATTTGTTTTGTTTTGTTTTAGACGTGGTCCCACCTTGTAGTTCAGGCTGGCCTGAAACTCATGGCAATTCTTCTATCTCAGCTTCTCAAGTGCTGGGATTACAGGTGTGTGCCACCATGCCCAGATTTTTTTAGGTATTGAAAAAAGCTCTGTGTGAAAGCATGAGGCAGGTAAGATGCATCCATCCATCCAACTCTCCGGGACATCTACCACTGCCAGACACTGGCCAAGGAACTGAAATTATCACTCTGAAACACTGCCTCCTTCTCTGGGAGGCGAAGGGGGAAAATCCAGCTTCCCTGGCAATGGTGGTCGAGAGGCTCCCAGGAGAATGGCACCTCACCCGAGACAAAAGAATAAGCAACACGTGGATGCGCATAGTCAAACCACTGCTATCTGAGAGGCAAAAACAAGACATCTACATGCTCATCAACCAGAAAGGATGCAAATCATGACGTATTCATACAGTAGAACACCACAAAGCAACGAGAAAGAGCAAACTTACCACACAAGGGGAATCACCAAAAACAGGCATAACACACAAAAGAAAGCAAGTCACAAAAGTCAGGTGTGGAGTAAGTCTGTGTTCACAGAATACAAAAACAGGCAATACTTATCAATAGCATTACAAGTCAGGCAGTGCATATGCTGGGGATCACAGTGGTTGGGGGGTCTAAGAGGGGAAACTGGGTGCTGTTTCTCAATCTAGGTGCTGGGATACGAGGGCATGTGTACTTTGTAAAAATTCAAAGCTGGACACTTATGTATGTATATGTTTGGTATGTTTGCTACTTCTGTGAAAAGTTTACAACTGAACAATTTTAAGACAAATAATAACACCCTCAGCCCCCCTCCTTTCTATCACTCCATAATCACCCAGACCGTTCCAACCACTCATCACACTCCCTCACTGTACAGAACACAGGAAAGCATCAGATTAATTAATTAAATCATACTAAATTGTCCATAACTGATAGTATTCCAACAGGACTACCCCTCCCTGGGGGACTTCCTTTTTAATAAGGCAGAACTGCTTCAACTAAACAGTAACCAGGCATTAGGAGCATAGGAAAGGAGAGAAATGGGGAGGGACTGGGGAGTGCTTTCCTACCACCCCTCAACTCACCAGATGCCCCACTGCTGAGTGGCTTTCCTCTTTGCACAGAATGAGGAATGGCATCTTAACTGTGAACCCTGTGGGCAGATCTGCCTGTGAAAGCAGAGCGGCCAGGTCCAGGGGTTAGCCTCACCTGACAAGGGAAATTTTAAAATGCTGTATTCAAAAGGACAGCTGCAGGCAGAGGACTCTGTGTGCCCACACTGAGCTTGCCAGGGAATCTGCGATTCTATACTGCCAAAGGAAAACCAGAACTTTGACCTCTGCCTCTCAATTTGTATAGCTGATTTAGTGCACATTGGGCAATTCTATGGTGTTTCCAAGAATTATCCGATTATGCCTCCCCTCTGCACAGATGGAGCATGGCTGAGGTCATAACTCCACAGCCAGTTTATCTATGAGAACTCATAGAAGGCAGAGGGGGACCAAACACATTGCGCTGACTCTAACAGGAGGCTTTCTTGGGGATTGATTCCTGGGCCACAAGTAGCCACCCGCCTCCTGTCCTGCCAGCTTCTCTCCTGGGCAATTGAGGACTTGAAAGGGGACAGAGAGAACTCAGACCCTCCCAACCTTGCTGGTCCCTTTTCTCCCAGGCTTTGCTTCCCAGCTGTCAAGGCCACGCTCACCTGTAGTGCAGGGGGACCTTGGCATCTTGCTTCCACAGGCAGCAGGAGATGGGAGGCTGCTCACACAAGCACACAGATCATGTTCTGGCTTAGCCTGGCGGCTCTAGGAGCTATGCATGGAGACTGGGCTGGGGAGACGGGAGAAAGAAGCCCATGTAAGAAGCTTCCCTCCCTTTCTCATCTCTGCTCCTTCCCCAAACCCCTGTCTGCAGATCACTGGGTTTCTAGACAGCACACTGGGTCTCCTGTCTGACAGGCTCAGCCCTGAATGAGTCCCTAGAGGAAGAAGCCTTTTCCTTTGAGGAAGGCAGACTGGCAGGCAGGGAGAGCCTTTTGGGCCCAGGAGGCTCTTTCCCGAAAGGCCAGGGCCTGGCACTGCAGACAGAACTTTCAGGGGGCCTCTCCAGGGCAGGATCCCTGGGGGATGAGAGGCTTTGTGTGGTAAGGAGAGGCCTTTCTAGGCTTCTGCTACTGCAAACCACAGAGCAGCACTCAACAATGGCAGGACAGGAGTCAGGAGGCATGGGTGTGTGTCCCAGCTTTGCCGCTGCCAGCTGCAAAACCCACGCATAGCCCTGACACCTAGTAGGGTCTCTGCACGCGCTAGCTGTCATGTTTGACAACTAATTCTCTAACAGTGCTAGAATGACACAGTGAAACTGCCACAAAACGCAGTGCACCCAAGTCCCCTTCTTGCCATTTATGAGCTGGCTTACAACGTGGGCGAGATGCCAACCACTTTTCGTACATTATCACTTTTAATCCACACATACACAGAAAGGCAGGTTTAAAAAGCCCTGTTTTAGAGACAAGGTTCAGACAGGTACAGCAGCTGTCTAACATCACACAGTCTGTAAGTAGAAACACCAGGGTTTGCACAAACATTTGGCCACTGTTATGATTAGAATCTTAAATGTCCCCCAAAGGCCCATATGCTGAGGACTGGTCACAGGCTTGTGGTGCTATGGGAGGTGATGGAACCTGTCGGAGGTGATGTCTAGCATTAACAAGTTAGGTCCTAGGGAACATGCCCTTGGAAGGGAGATGGGGACCCTGGCCCCTACTCATCCTTTCTCTGTCTCTCCGGTTCCCAGCTGTCAGGAGGCGAATAGCTTTATTCTACCACACCCTCCTGTCATGATGCACCGTGTCACCACAGGCCCCAAAACAATGGGCCAAGCAATCACAGATTCCAACTTCTGAAATCGTAAGCGAAAATAAATCCTTCCTCCTCTAAGATGATTTCCTCAGAACACTGTCTCAGTAATGGAAGACTGACTAACAGCAACTTCCCCCGTCTGCACTGCTAGCCTCTTCCACTGGCATAAACAGCGAGGGTGGCAATGGTCTTTTCTATACCTGCTCCATACATGCTGGAGGCGAAGCTCTGCCCTCAAAAGGTTTCATCCTCTGCCAGCTTTCCTTCCCCCTCTGCCTGGCTCACCCCAGCAAACTTCCGTAGCATCGGCAGTCAGCAGAGAGAAGGGACACTCGGGTCCTTTCCCAGCCCCTCCCTGATGAGGGCCTTATACTGACAAAGCCCATCCCCCTTCACTGGGACAATGTGCCACTTTCGCTTCCCACTTTCCTTAAAAGGCTAAACCAGTACAGTTTTAATGCTTACAATCTATCTTTATTAATAACCACTAAAAGTTAAAAGCTTCTCAGGCCCCTAATTGGATACCCTCAGTGGCAGATGAAGCAGCCTCAATTCAGGCAGTCGGTTGCTGGAAACTTCTAAGCCAGAAGCAGACACACATAGAAGTACACATGTGCTCTACAGAAGGGGGCTGAGGAGCTCTGGGAAGGGCCAGCCACCTCCAGGGAGAGTCTTCCCACCAGAAAGGGTCCTCTCTGCCTTCCCATGGACAAAGGCTAGGATTCCCAGGGGCCTGGGCCTGGTCTAACTGTCTCTGATTTAGAGAGCTGTAAAAGCTTGACATGGCTTCAAATATTTAAGTACTTTAAATATGCTGGTAATGATAATTACCTTGCTGATGGTACTTCATCTTAAATGAAGCTCCAGGCCAAGAAGACTGGAATCATTGTCATTAAACACATTATGCTCTTGCTTGACTCTAATCTTCCCCATCTTGCTGGTAGCCCTGTGGGTAGCTTCCACTCCAGGTAAAGAGCACTGAATTGAGGAGCAGATGGCTACCATGGCGCCACCTGATTGTGTGCCCAGTGAACTGTGTGACTGCTAAATCTCCACTTCCATGAGATGCGGGTGATGACCTAGCAGCCCACCTCATAGCTGGCCAAAGGAAACAGAGTGGAGCTCCAGTTGGACAAAGGCGTGAGCTACTACTAAACCACTACCCTCAGTGTCTCAACCCAGGAGTCCCTGTACGTCAGAGGCTTGCAGAAACAACACTGTGAGGACACAGACCCTCACACTCCACCCCAGACACCACTGAGTCAGAAGCTGCCTTCTGACAACACTCAAGTGATACACACACAAATCAATGTTTGAGATGAGCTCAGGAGTCCCCAACCAGCTATATTCCCAACACTGTCAGAACCGGAAGGGACAATGAAATGATGACAATGGTAATTCCAAAGGCAAACTGAGTGCTCCTACGAGCTGGATACTATTAAGTGCTTTATCTGCATCTTTGTAGAGGCAGGTGTTAAGGTTACTCCCATTCTACATATGAGACAGTTGAGGCTAACAGACATTACCCAGTTAAGTGACAAAGATGAAACCCAGAGGTAGAAGCATCAGTGCTAAACAGTCCACACACATTCTCATCCTCAGGCAGACTGCTTTGTCCAGACCTGGAGATGGAGTGGGCACACTCACTTTACAGACAAAGAAACAAGGCCAAGCAGAGAAGGGGCCTTGCCCAAGCTCCCAAGGCCAGGACTCTCGAAGCCTGGTTGGCAAACTCTCCAAAATAGCACATTGCCTCTCATCGGTATCCAGTGGTATCACACAGAAGGGAAAAAGCAAGTGCTTTAAAGTGGGGCTGGGGATGTCGCTCAGCAGTACGGCGCTTACCAAGCATGTACGAGGCCCTGCGTTCAGTGAATGGGCAAAGTGAATTTTCTATCACTTGCTCATTTTTGCTCAAAGTAATATGGACTTATGGACCACCACAAGCTTCCCCATACCTGATAGGTCCTGAGACAGGGTCCGAATCCCCCAGAAGCCAGCACAGTACCGTTGGAAGAAGAATCAGGGGTTTGCTTCTCCTTGGATTTTACTCTTTCCTGGCAGAGCAGAAAAAGCTGGAGCTGGCTGCTGGCTCAGCACCATCCTCAGAAGTGATGGTGGTACACAGCCTGCCTGCCCGCCCTCCCGCCTGCCTCCTCTTCCCAGCAGGCCGCCAGGAGAACACACAAATCTAAGAGAGTTTTATCCATTGTTTGCCATCAAGCAAGTTTCGATTGGTTTCAGAAACACACCACAAAGTGGCCAGGCAGTCTTTTGTCTAAGCTACAGGGCAGGTCACTCAAGTCCTGGTCATCCACCCCCTGCCCCAAGCAGCAGCCCCGACATCAGGTCTCAGGACCTTCTGCTCATACCAGAGGTGGCACAGGAAAGACACCCTAGGGTCTACAAAGGACAGGGTAGAGAAAGACCCTAGAGTCCACTGCTGGGCAGAGATAAAGGAAACTACCCCCAGCCACTTCACTTGTGGAATGAGCTCGGTGGTGCCCCCACAGACCTAGGCTGGGAAGGGCGCTCCCTTCTCTGTGCCCATGGTGCCCTGCCGTGGCACTGATATCAGATGCTTTTCAGCTCCAGGCTGGGCACCATGCATTGAAGCTTGGCCAGTCCAACTGCCGGCTCAGTTATACTAAATTCTCACTAGCATAGCCGAAGAGTCCTAATTATCACAGAGACCTCCGCCCTGGTACAGACAAAATGTCAGGCTCCTGAGGGGGCGGGCAACAGAGCTTCTGAGGCATCACCTCCCTCTTTCCTAGCAAAAGGCCAGCTCCCCAGCTGCCCAGCATGTGAGACACTGTGAGGAAAAGGTGGCTGGAGCTGTCAATACAAACAGCAGCAGGCTTGGCAGGGAAACTTTGTGTCTCAGAGGACAATCAGAGCCGAGCAGAGAGAAGCCAAGTTTAATTCACACCTGCCTGACAGGTTCTAGCTTCTGCAGGGAGAGAGGGGATTGGCCAGGGGCCTGACCACATACCAGGTGCATGAGATTCAGGTGGCTTCTCATCAGGAGTGCAGCTAAGGCAGGGAGGACCTGGGGAGGACAGTGGCAGCAACCAACAGGAGAAGTCAGACAGCAGCAGCAGGAATGACAACCGGAGTACCATGCTTGGAATGTGTACATTCTCCAGAACAAGCTTGGCTGTAGGTGGTTCACATTCCATTTTATTTAATCTTTAGATAACCTTACAGGATATACCTTGCTATTGCTCCTATTTTTCAAATGAAGAAGCTCATGTTCATATTAGGAAGGTGACTTGTCTACACCCACATGGATATTTGGTGGTGTAGACAGGATTCAAACTCAGATCATCAGCCACTGTCTTGCACCAGTTTGGTTCCCACTGTGTGCTTCCTTTCCCCTGCCCCGCCTCCCTCACTCCTCCCCATCCTCCAATGCCCAGCTCCAGCTACTGTGCCAGGATGCCATCCTGGCCTGCACAGGCTTCACCAAGCTCATCCAGTCTGGGCAGCAGGCCTGTTTCTACTGCCTTTTATGGTGGCCAACATGCCATCCTGACTACCGAGAGTTCCAAAGTGGGCAGCAGACATGGTCCTCTCTCTTAGCGTCCTAGCACAGCATAAGGAATACACTGCTTGCTCAATAAATATTTAAGAAAGCAAGGGAGGGAGGGAAGAAGAATGGATTTTTCCCTGAAAGTCTTTACTGCACATTCATTTTTCATGGGATAGGAAAAACCACAGAAAGCTGCACATGGCGCTTCTTACCCTTGCTGGAGAAGTCCCTCTGTGCCAAGAGCTGACACCAAAGCCAAGGCCTCAGGACCCACCTGAGTCCCAGGAAACTGCCTTCCTCAGGCCCCTTTGCAGTCAACTTCTAGCAGTAAGAGAAACAGCAGATCCTGCAGGGTGTAGCTGGCAAAGCTGCATCAGTCATGGTGAGTACTTTACCAGCCTCTCTCTGTGTGAGACACACTGTCAGGAGGACCCTCAAGAGCTCAGCTCTTAGATTCAGAAACCTACAGTCTCCAAGTGGTGTTTGTAGTGTATGACTGTCAGAGACACCCAGAAAACACAAATATGCAGTTTGGGGACTGCATTCCTTACTTGAGCCAAGGGAAAGGGTGGTTACAAGTTAGGTAGCAATGTCACGAGGTCCAGCAGTGGTCTCCCCGTGCAATGGACTGAAGATATTATTAGAGGGCAGAATCAATGATTCCAGGCAGGGGAGAAGACAGTGCTTGAATCTATGACCTGGGCCTGACATGGCAGATGAAAGGCCAAGTGATGAGGACAGAGCCCATTCAAACTGCCACCACCTCATAGGATACCATGCCCGGGTTGTTCACATTTGAACCATCTAAATGATATCTGCACATGTGCCACGCCCTCAGCCTCCAGTGGTCCTTTAGAACACCTAATACAGGTCACTTCTGATTCCGGAGGCTGCAACATGATGGAGCCCTCCACACTTTTAAAAAAGCTTTATGTCCACAGCCTCTTATGATTTTCACCAGTCTTCATCCTGAGTATTCTTGGGCTCACTTTACAGATAAGGAGACTAAGGGCACATCTGGCCAGTTGTTGGAAGCACCCTGATGAAAGCACAGGAACTTTCTTTGGAGCTGGTCTCAAACTTGGTTCCTCAGGAAATGTGTTGTGACCACTAGCATAACTGCACGCTGGAAATAGGGAGGATGCAACCAGACAGGCTGGTGCTCGAGGGCCCATCACTGCTCACAAGGTCCGGGCACTCCAGATAGCACTGAGAAGCTCGCGGTAGACAGCTCCAGCACAGCCGCATCGGGCCTCTAAGCCAGCCTGTTCTGTGGCCTTGTGGCCAAGAGCTGTGCCAAGTGTTTCTCAGTTTTGTGATAAACCATGAGGCTGTAATTCCTCGTGAATAAAGGAAGAGATGGATTGACTTGGGCCCTTAATATTAATTCATCAACCAGTATTAATTCTTACTCTCCAAAAAGCCTAAAGACCCAATAGGAGCAAAGCAGACTACTGATGTGGGTGGATGCTGAACCTGTACCAGCATCACTACCACTATCACCACCACAGCCCTGGGACTCCCAGTGTCAGACCTGTCCACCCTGGCCGCTTTCTCTCAGGTTACTGCCTGATGTGCCCTGAGCCCTCTGGGCCTCTGTGGCATTAAGGTGTGCAGAAGAAAGCCATGTGCTGGCCATCAGTGTCAGTGTGCTGTACCCCACTGGGGCTGGCCCTGTATCAATCACATCTAGTCACATTTCTTCAGGGCTGACCATAAGGCAATTGTTTTAGTGTATTTACCCTATAAAGTCTCATCTACGTGACTCTAATATCCTCCCAACAAGCCCTGAACTGAAGGGACGGGCTGAAGTCCAGCAAAAGGGTTGCCACACAATGTGGGTCCAGAGCAATGACAGCGGCTTTGGAGTTCTGGAGTTCTGGAAATTTGATTCAACTGGGGCATTCAAGTAGAGGAATGGTCTGGGGGTCTTTGGGGCCTAAAGTTCCCTGGATAAAGCCTGGCCCAAGAAGAGCCAGAGAAGTGAGAGTCCTGGAAGCAGGGTCAGTATAGCAGGGGAAAGATGCTAAGGACAAAGTGTACTTGGTCTGAGAACAACTCTGCCATATGAGTTTGAGACAGCACAACCTATTCTGCAGTCTACATCCCACTCACACAAACATGCTGCTCCCTTTTGTAAGGACAGAGAAACTCATTCACTTCCTTCCTAGAAAGTATCTGCACCAAATCAATTAATGCAGGCAAAATGACTTCAAGTCCTTCTTGGTGTCTAATCTAAGTAATTTAAACCCATTTCCCCTCTGTTCTGCAGGTTGGCACAGTTTTCCTTCATCAATCACAGGCTCATAGGAGAAGGGGCAGGAAATTGAGTCCCTCCCTCCTTTCCTGAGCTGCTAGCAGCCCTCTGAATCAATAGCAGCTGTAAAGGCTCAAAGAGGTACACATACATAATATTTTTATGTGATTCCCCAAATGAATTCTTTTTAAATCATCTTTTTGGGGGGCACTTTGAAATAATTAAAGTCTTCCATCAAACTATCCTGGTGATCTCTTTCCATGAAAAGCCTTTAATTTCATCCTCCTTAATGTAATTCCATCCTGGCAGATGAACTTGGCCTTTTATATTTCTTCAAATAATGTGTCAGGGTCCTTAATCAGAGGAAGAATCCGAATAGAAGAGGGACGAGGCACACTTCAATCACAGAGGGGGTGTGGGGTGGTCACTGCAGCAGGAGGTGGCCATCACGGACATCTCCCCACACCCACCTGCCGACATCTCCACACCCCCCCACAATGAACCATGATCTATTCTCCAACAGATCGCTTCCACCTGGAAGTACTGATTCACCCATCCAGCCGCCCACCATCCCACCAGACACTCGGAACTGCCATCATGTCCTTGGCATTCTGCTTGGAACTGGGGAGAAGATAAGAATACACAAGCCAGCTCTGACTTAGGGCCACTGAAACCCAGACCAAAATGTTCCCTCTACCAGGCAGATGGAGCTGTCCCTATGAAAAAGACACACAGAGAAACAAGGCAGTGGAAGAGCTGACTAATCTGCGTCTCTCGGATGTTGGCAATAAAAGTAATGACACTTCAAATCCCTTACCCAAAAGGAAACACAGTGTTTGTTAGTAATGTATCTACTTCTGCACATCCAGTATGTTTCTCTCCCGAGACGGCCCCCAGGGTCTTTTCCTTTTTACCCTGTTCTGTCTCCTTCTCTGGCCAATTGCTCATTCATTGCCTTTCCCAATGGACTTCCCTCTCTTCCTACTTCCCCTTTTTCCCCAACTGCCTTAGCTAACCACAGTATAACATCAAAGTTTATTTTACATATGGTATTTATTTAAAATGAGATTCCATGGTTGTTAGTCTTCGCTTTTAATACGTTTCACCTTTTCCAGACCTCTCAATTCTCCACCACTGCCCTCTTTCTTCTTCAGACAACCAGAGACACTGCATTGCTGTGTAGCTTTCTGTGCAGCAGAATGGGGAGAGAGAACAGAGGACAGGTGAGTTGGGAGCAGTTTCCAGGTCTGGAAGAACAGAGATCCTGCCCATGTCAGTAAGAAGGAAGGGGTCAGGATCAAGTCCCAGGGTGCTCCAGAAAATGGAAATACGTGATGGAGGGGGACAAGATGAAGTGTTTAAAGTCCTGCAAAGGACCTCACCTAGGTCATCTTCTTCCCTCTGTGCTGCTGACACCAGAGAGGGTGCTGAGAGAATCAATGATTCTGCAACTAGTGTGGCCAGCAGAGAAAGGCAGGGAGAACCAGCCCTGTAGCAGCACCTGTGGGGGATTCAGAGAGCAGGGCGTGAAGATAGGACAAGGATATGACCAAAGGTGATGGGGTAGCCACCAAAGACAAGCTAAGATAGAGCCTGGCCAGGCCTCAGACCCCTGCATCTGGTAACAGGAGAGGAGCTACAGTGCAGTCGGACACTGTCCAAAGATGTCTATCCCCTGAGCTCCATGTCAAAGGTCACAGGCTTGATGGGACAGCTAGCTCCTGGGGTTTCTGTGGGTGCTGCCCCCAGTGAGACTCAGAAGCCTCAGAGGGGCTGAGGAAGCACCTTGAGATGTTTGCATTCCAGCATGATTATTGTAATAACAATGTAATCATTTAAAAACACTATCTTGTATTGCTCTAAGGAAGAGAGAGGTCTTTTCCATATTGTTTGTGCCATCTGTGAGCAATTTCCAAATTAATCTCTTAGAATGCCAATACAGAGGCCAGGCAGTAAGGGAGAGAGCCAGAGGAGCCAGAGGAGGAGCAGGAGACCAAGGAGGAAGCAGGGGCTGCAATGGCCAAGGAGAGGGTGGGAGCCCCTGTGAGCAAACTCTACCCTGGGACCAGGAAAGAGTTGGGGATGGAGGCTGGGCCCCGTCTTTGGGCCCTGTCTTTTGTCATTTACTTTCTGATGGGAAGGAAGTTCCTAAGTCTCTGAAAAAAGTAAACAAAAGCAAAATATCCACTAGAGAGGTTTTCAAAATAGAGATCCTATCCATAAACAAGTCCCTGACATCAGTTTCACAGATTATAATCAGTAGTTTTCTTTAATATGAGAAGAGGATGGAAAATAAGAAAAATACTATCCTTCCCTCCCCACCCCAGAAAAGAAACCAAGGTGACAGAAAGAAGTTCTGGGTCAGGGGCAAGTAATAAACTGGGTAGGCCTGTGCCGCCTTCTGTCAGAGAGCAAAGACATGCTCTCAGACTACAGGGCCATGTCCAAAGAGCACAGGAACTGGCTCCAGGGAGCTCCCACTGGCCAATGATATGACCATTTGAACTGTAAAAAGAACTGTGAGGAGAACTGACTGGAATACAGTAAGTATATAAAAGCTCATGAGTCCGTGACTGCAGCAGGCCAAAAGGTGTCCTTAAAAGATAAGTCCACGATCTCATCCTCGGAACCTGTGAACAGCATCTCACATGGCTGGGGATGTAATGAAGCAGAGGAGCGCATCCTGGACTCTCAAGTGGGCCTTACATGCAGTCATGTGTGTCCTCATGAGAGACACAGCTGAGACGGGGGCAGTGGGACCGCAGATGCAGGGATTAGAGAGAAGAAGCCATAGAAGCCACCAGAAGCTGGAGGAGGACAGGAATTGATTCTCACTGGGGCTTCTAGAGAGCTCATCCTGGCTGACACCTTGATTTTAAACCTCTGGCATCTAGCATTGTAAGGGAATTGATTTCTGCTATTTAAAGACACTTATTTTGTGGTCATTTGTTACAGCAGCAATGAGGAACTAATAGACTAATGATACTCCAAAAAAGAAAAAGTGAAAATGAGGAAAATAGGAACGATCAGAGCATGCAGCACAGAGTGTTTTTGTTTGATGCACATGTACTGTAGCTGTGAGTAGTCTGGGTTGGGCATGGAAATTTATTTCTTTTTGAGTCACAGTCAAAAAAAGGTAGAAAAAACCGGTCCAGGGGCTTTGGAGTCAAACTACCCAAGCACGTAACTCACTTCTGCCCCCTCAGGCCAGGTGACTTGGGGAAGGTTACCCTAAGCCTCTGGTCCTTGTCCTGACCTTACCCACACTCAGACTGATCATGCCCCTCTCCCAGTTGATAGAGGCTTTGAGCTTAGGTTTTGTGCAGGCTGCTCCATGACATCTCTAAGCCAAAAAGAACTGAGCCAATCTGCAGAAGTAGGATGAGGACAGATGAAACTTACAGTCAGTGCTGAACTACCCAACCACGATGATAAAATATGGCTGAGGATATCGGGTTTTGCATCAGGCAGACATGAGTTGGAATGAGGAGTTTCAACTCACTGGCTGTGCCATCATGGGTAAGTGACTTTACTAAGCTCTGTTAGTGAAAGGGAGGCAACGATACCTGCTTTACCAGGTCCTGGTAAATACTGGATAAGATCATGCTGAAAAGGGCTCAGCACAATGCCTGGTAATCATGTATACCCCATAAATTGTGGCCAGTAATAGCAGAAGAAATACCACTGGTGGTAGCAGTGGTGGCAATAGCAGTAATAACACTAAAACACCTGGCAAATGATTAGAATTTAAAAGACATTTATTAAGGAAATTAAATCAGAAATTTCCCATAGGCCTATGAACACCTGCATTAAAGGCTTACCCTATCCATGGATCATTATTCTCCTTAATCAACTATACATTGAACAATTACCTACAACTAACTATACATTGAACAGTTGAACCTGGCACCTACTAGATGCCGGGTACTGAGACAGAAAATGAGAAGAGAATGAAAAGTGGAACTAACCCTGTCCTCATGGAGTTTACTGGACTTGTGAACCTTAACCTTGTAAGTGACAAGAGAACGTTTTGAGAATCTGATTGAAAGACCATTAACCCTATGCGTATATAACTGTTTCCCAACATTTGCAGGACTCAGGGAAGGGCAAGCCTCTGCGCCAAGAGAGCTTTCTGCCCCAGTTACACCTGTCCATACCAATCCTTGAACCTCCCTGATCATTACTGCAAAGGACAAGCCCTAAGTAAAGCCCACGGCAAATGCCCAGAGTCAACTGCTTGGTGCAGAATAGGTACCAGAGTCCCTGAGCAGGTAAGTGCAGCACGTCCTACGTTAGTTCGGTGCAAGAAGAGCTCCCTGGCTTACTGCCGAGGCAGACAGGACTGAGAATCTGATTGAAAGACCATTAACCCTATGCGTATATAACTGTTTCCCAACATTTAACTGTCCAACAGGAATCTGGTGACATCAGAGGAACCTGGTCCCATACTGAAATCTGCCTGCAAGGTCTCAATTGTGCTTCACACACTTATCTTTGATTTTCTGACTGCCTCTAGAAGAACAGGCATGCCCATGTGCAACCCCTCTACTGCTCACTCAACACTGCCTCCTTCCTGGTTCCTGCAGATCTAGCTTGGCATCTACCCTATCCATGCTGGGCAGGGACACACTCTAGTCACAGTTTTGCCTGTACAGTTTCCCTAGACAGAAACCCCACTCTGCGGTCTTTCACCCTAGCCAATCCTCCTTCTCTGGAAAATATTCAAATATTTCTCAGTCCCTAACATGCCTTTTCTGTACCAGAACTCTTCCCATACCTATCCTGTCTTTACTCACAGGTTCTAAGCCCCTTTAGAGAAGAGCCTCTGCTTATTCACCTTTGACCACTGTGGAACCAAGTGCAGGGCCAGGCACACAGCAGGTATCTGGTGCATGCTGCTTTCTCTTTAGGAAAACAGAAGCTATGGCTAAAGAGCCATGAAGTGAAGGCAGGCAGGCAGGCTGGTGAAGAGAACTGGGTACATCTAGCTGAGCCCAACACTCTTACTGTGGGGCCAACCTCTGATGCTACCTAGTCTGGCTGAATAGGGTAGGGTCAAATCCTCTGGGCCACAGCAGCCAGCTTCTATCTGATAAGAGCACTGATAATGGCCACTTGAGAACCACATGTCATGGCCAGTGTGAAAGAGCAATCTAATTGGCTCTTCCTCTGGACCCCCTTATGAAAGCTCTCTGTTCTCCACTGCTGTCTTTATGACTGACCTCCAGTAAAGATGCCCTTAGTGAAGGGATTATTGAGAATTTCAAACCTCTGAGAAGTCACAATCTAGAATGGCCTGCTCCACTGCACAGACCCCTCACTCCCCAAGGCTGGCCCAGGCTCTAACGGCTCAAATCTGGAAAAGGCTACAGCCCTCTTCCCTACCTGCACCACGCACAAGTTTCCAAGATCCTCCCTCCTCCCTGGCCCTCAGGGGAGATCTAAGGGCAGCAACTGTCTGAGTCTTGGCTGTTGTAATGGTCCCTGGGGGTCTGAACTTTCAGCAGGCAAGCAGCTGGACCTCAGTGGACCTACCTTGGAGATTAATGGTAACCATCTACCCTCCTTAAAAGCCAGTTCCTGTAACTCCCAAATCTTGGAATGTGGAGCCTAGAAGAGACATAAGATTCCATCTCTTACCAGTTGAGGATACTAGGCCCAGAGAAGAGAAGTACAGGAACACACAGGCAATTAATAGCACTTAAATTCATCAGGATTCTCGCTCCAGGGCCTCTTCAACTAAGCACCTAGTTTAAGAGGTCTCTGGAGTTCTCCACCCATGAGCTGCAATCATAGAGCCTGACGGTTCTAACCTCATTGCAGCAGGTCCTCAAGGCAGAGAACATACCAGCCAGGGCCAAGAGGTAGTATGTATTACTGAGAGGTCTCCAGGGGCTGCCTATACAGAAACAGTGACAAGCAGGAGCTGGCCTGGCCAGTACTCCTGGAATTGAGGAGAGAGGCCCTGCCAGACAGCAACAAATTTATCAAATTTGGGACATTTGGGACATTTGGGACAGCTGGGACATTCCTCAGAGTCTGACCTAAAGGCAGCTTCTATCCATAGAGGCCCAAATACCCATCAATCCAGAATTCCAGAGAGTAGCTAACAGTTTTAGCTGGACTGAATGTCATTTCAATAGCTCTAAACACATGAGGCTCACAGAATTAGCCCACCCAACTTGCTCAATGCTTTGTGAAGTACCATTTAGCATAACCAAGTATGTAGGTCCTGAGATCAGAGAGTAGAGCTGGTACAGTACTTGGTAAGGGGCAAAATCTGCCTCTTACAAGCTGTGTAAACTGGAACAAAACATGAACATTTCTACCTCAGGTGCCTCAATTAGTAAAAATGACAACACCTATTCCATGGACTATCAGGAGTACTAAAAATGAAACAGGCAGAAGAAGCGCTTACCAAGATGCTTGGTACACAGAAAATCTTCAAAAAATGCTGATTTGCCCATCAGCTGAGGAATGGATAAAAAACATGTATTTTTATACAATTGAGTATTACTCAGCTATAAAGAGAGATAAACTCGAGGCTTTTATAGGTACATGGATGCAACTAGAGACCATACTCATAAGTGAAATAAATCAGACCTGCATGTGTAAACATCATATTGTCTCCCTACTGTAAGAGCCTGAAAGGGTAAATAAAATCTGAGAGGTACAATAGATATTGTGAAAGGGAAAGAAACTGCTCAAAAGTAAAGAACAACTGGGATGAGGGAAAGGAGAAAAGAAAGAAGGAAAGGGAAAAAATATATATATACACAAAATAGCTAAGATAATTGTACTACTAATTTCAATTGCCTTATTGAAAGGAACACTTAATGCTTAATTTCTCTGACCAATTTTGCATGCTTATATCTGGTAATCTGAACAACTATTTTGAAGACAACAATATACAATATAACAACCATTGTTGCGTTCATAACATCTTGCTTTTTCAAATTCTGTATCGTTTCTCATATTTTTATGATTTTTTATTCTCTTTAAAAGCATAAAAATTTAAAAAGTGCTTATTTGTGGTTCTAATAAGTGAGATCCTTGTCAGTCTACTACAGAAATAAAAATTGCATTGATCCTTCTAGAAACTAGAAGGCAGCTGGTATAAGGAGTGATGTTAAGGCCACAGGAACTGCCCTCATTGAACCAAGCCAAGCAAGTGCCTGGCATGCAGATTGACTCAGCGTGGACAAGAGAAGCTGGGGACCCTGCCCACATTCCCTCTCACTCACTGACCAATGGCACCCAGGTCAGTGAGTGTGAGGGAGGCAGTTCCCTGAGCTCAACTGAGAACTTCCTGGTCTCTGGAGCCCACACTGCCCTATGGGATAGGCCCAAAGTGGGCCAAACCCACACCGTGACTAATGGAATGACCTGCCTCAGCCGCTCTATACCCTCTTTTTCTGTGCCCCAGTGCACATTGGTCATGGCCGTTCATAGCTTTATTCTCTTTGGCATTATCTTCTTTCCCTGTCTCACTTCTTTGATCCTCTACCGGGCAAATAACTGGACTTTTAAAGACGTCAATCACCTTCTGGGGAACACTGCCCAAATACCTACTTGAACATCTTCATCTGAGGCCTGCTTCTGGAGGCACCATGCTTAACTTGGGGTGCATGCCAGGCCCTATGCTGACACCCCACCCCCATCACCACCAACCAAGAGGACAGGTGTCCAGAGACAGCTGGCCAGTGCGTGGGCAGAGCCTGCTAATGAAGAGGGGTAAGGAACAGAAGAGAGAGGAATGACTGATAACTGAAGGTTCCTGTGAAACTCCTGGGAGAAAACAGATTGCATACTGCAGAGTCAAAACAGAACACAGTGTCTCCAAGTTCACAGATCCCCCATTCTAGGCTGCAGCAGGACTGGTGACTCTGCCAGAAGTATTATCAGGAACATTTTAAATGCTACAGGTAGCCTGAGACAATGAGCAGGGCAGCAGGCAAAGAATTCCCCGCACCTGAAAGTATCCTCTTTCACACAGGCCCCTAAAGCCAGGCCTGTGGTGCATGCCTATAATCCTCACTACTCAGGACGCCTGAGGAGGGAGGACCACAAGTCAGGGTCCATCCTGGGGAGCTTAACAAGATCCTGTCTCAAAAAATAAAAAGGACCAAGAATGTAGCACAGTGCTCCCTGGGTTCATTCCCTATACCATAAAAATAAATAAAATAAAATGCCCCTTGGAGCACATGGGAGCTCCATCAGAGCTCAGGAACAACCCTGCCCCAGGACCTGGGTCACCTCCAACCAGGCATAGACTCACAGCCTGTCTGCCTTTCTTTCTTAATTTCTTTCTTTCTTTCTTTCTTTCTTTCTTCCTTTCTTTCTTCCATCCTTCCTTTCCTTCTATTAGTACAAGTCTGCAGTACATACTGATTACCTTCTTTGTGTAGAGTTGGTACATGTGCATTACACATCTTAATTCTTTATTCATCACCTTCTCCTTTCCTCCCCCCTCCACATCTCTTGATCCCCTTCCCATTTCAGAAAGATCCATCTCCCTACTTTACTTTGCTCCTTGTTTATATTTTGGGTTTATCATATAAGAGAAACCATGCAATATTTAAGTTTGAGATTCACAGCATTTCTGGGGTGGAAGACAGTAGGACATCTCCTCTAAGCTGCATCTGATACATTGATCCCTACCTACCCACTGCTTCTGTGGCATCCTTAAGAGGAACACAGACGATGCAGATAATGTCCCTCTCCCCCACCTCCCTCCCTCCCTCCTACTCACCTGCCTGCCGCTCTGCATTCTTGGTCAATTCTGCCAGTGTCCTGTAAGTCGTATTTACATACCAGCTCTATACAGATCAAGAGCACTCACTCTTATTGACAGCCTTATGGCCCCAAGGAACGTACCAACATCAGCTAGTTAAATGGACAGTTTCCTTTCCCTCAGCTGCAGTAAGTAGAGAGCAATGAATAAGAATTGTCAAGACCCAGGTTCTAGTCCTGGGTCCACACCTCCAGGGACCACACCTCCCTGTTCAGGAGACAGAGAAGCAGTTACTCTGATACCCCCAGTGCAGGAGAGGACGAAACAGGCAGTAGAAGTTACTTACCCAAGGTTGGCCAGCTGGAGCACAGCTGAGCTCAGTGACAAACTTAGGGCTCTCCAATTCTAGACCCACTACCATAATTAATCACTACCATATAGACAGATGTATTATCACCATCCTTTAACTGTCCCTGTCAAAGATCCCCAGCAGAGACCAGTCCTTCAGGCCCCCGACAAAAGCTCATCCCAGCTCCCCACCACCCACACACGGAGCCTCCTCACCATGAAGGAAACTGGTTGGAAATGGTTTTTGCCTTACACAAACACTGCAGTCCACATCACGTGCCCATGATGTATCGTCCCTCCCCAACTCCCATCTCTGGCTGTGTGCTGTGTTCCTTCCATGCTCAAGACTGCACACATGGCAGAAGCTCAGAGCCCTGGCACAGCCTCAACCTGGCCCAGAATGAGCAGAGACTCCCTCACTTTCTGTCATAGACAAAGCCCCAAAGCCAGCTGTCATCCACTAGAAAGCAGTTCAAAATTACTGAAGTCATTAATGAGGGTAACATGTACAACTTCAATGTCTAATAATTCCCTTTAACTGAGATCTTTTGCCTTCATTAAAGTGAGGCAAAGGATCTCACTGTGCCTGTGAGAAAGTGATCAGAAAAACAAGATTTCCACATGCTATGTGTGTTTTGTCACTGGGACTCAGGCTCAGTCAATTCTTTCAAATGTTAGCACCCCTTAACAAAGCTAACAAGACTTCTTGGTTTTACTTCAAAAGTCTTAACAGGCTGGGAAATTTGAGGAGATCAATCAGTAATTAAGTACTCAAACATTATTTCCTGTGCTTGCTTCAGCAGCACATATACTAAAATACTATTTCCCTAGTACTATAAGGACACAGAATTACTTAGTAAAATCCTTGCTCTCATGGAATTTAGAACCAATAACCAGGCAAACTAGTGTGACAATGAGCTAGCAGCTGAATAGGTCCCCCACACTACCAAGACAGTAAGAAATCATTCACTCATTCAATGAAAAGCTCTTTAGACTCTACCAATAGTAAAGTGTAGTGTATGTGGTTACTATGGTAGTTCACAGTGGGGTGAGGTGTACAACAGGAACTGATACCAGGTATGTTGACAAAAAGTTTACAGGAAGTAGGTTACATAAGGAAATAAAACACGCATGCTAAGAGAAGAATAAATCAAATTTCAGGGGGGCATACAGAAAGATCAAATCACCAGGGAAGGCTTTTGGAAGCAGCAGGACTTACACTACAATTGGCCCTCTAAGGAGGTAAGCTGGATCAGACTCCTTGTTACTACTGGCAGGGATGCTGTAAGTCCCAGAGCATGGTGTACCCCGCGCTGCACTGGAGGAAGGGCTGATCTTGGAAAATGAGAAGCTGGTACATTCATACCCACTGGCTTCAGTCCAGGATGCCCTGACCAGGCCAAAGTCAGAGCATTTAGTCTACAAATATCTACCAGACACAATGCTGAGGATCCCGAGACGTCAGACATGGCCTCACTGTCAGATGAAGAAAAGAGGCAAGCAAACTCTTAGCAACACTGGCGACAGATGAGTACTCCAACCACAAAACACAGGCAGGTGCTGAACCAGATGGGGCAGGGGGAGCGAGGCAGTGCTCCCCAAGGAAGAGAAGAAGAAGTTGAATCCCGAAGACAGGTAGACACTGGGTGTGCAGGCTGCGGCCACAAAAGCAGATAATATGAGAACAGTAACACAATTGTCATACATTAGCATTATCAGTTTTGAGGGTCTGCCTTTTGTACCAAAAATTATACCTGGTATTACACACATGCACACAAACACACAAATAATTTCTGAGTGTGTGTGTGTTTAGGATGCAAGTGATCCTTACAGGTACCTTACATATTAAAACTATTCCTGTCTAATAAATCAGGGTTATTAAGACCCAGAGAAATGAAACTAGGATTCAGCTCTGTCCCCATCCCATCTGCTACTCCACAGTTTGGGGCTCATGAGGTAAGCTCCTCCGTGGCCTCCCGGCCCACTGAGCCAAGGGAAGCAGCAAGTCAAAGGGCTGCAGTCCCATTTCAGCACTCCAGTGTGAGTCCTTGAGCAGTGACAAAGGACAGCTGACTGCTCTGGCTCTGCCATAAGCTGTCAGTCTAAATCAAAGTCTCTTCTCCTCACTGGACCTTTGTGTCCAATTGAAAATGACAAGATTTGGACCAGATGTTCTTTCAAGACCCTGAGGTTCTAGTCTACATGACCCACTGGCGTGGAACTAGAATCTGCTCAGACTTCCCAAGCAAAATGCCTTGCTTGGCTCCAGTCCTGTGACCTACCAGATATTACCTGTATCAAGGATCCCCCAGGACGGGAGAAGAGAGCTCCCCAGGTCTGAGGCAAATCCCAGATGGATGCTGAGTTCCTGAAGCTACAGCACTATAGGGATCTCCTCTGTAACTTCCTTCACTTCACCCTCTCCCATCCTGCTGCCTCTCTGAAAACTTGGAATCAGTGCCACAGACCACAGGGAACATGCCCCACCATCTTTCAGGTGTGCTTCTCCTGAATGACCGTGTCCCCAACTATCCGATCCCTTGAGGACTCCAAGTCCCAGCCCCACTGTGCTCTCCACCTCTCCTCCAGCTGCTGGGGCCAGCCTGAGCCTGAGACAGGTGAGAGAGCTCATCAGCAAGACTGTGATGCCAAAAGGCTGTCCCTCCACCCACTCCCTCTGAGCCACACACACAGTCACACCGTGTGTTCTGAGGCTTAAGGATCTGGCAACCAGGAATGTTGCACACGAGAATAAACAATCTCATCTTTGAGTGTATATTTTGTCTTCATTATGCCACTGTGAAGGTGTTAATATACAACTTACAACATATTAATCACCCCTCTAACTTCCAAATGCTAAATGCATCATTAACATTCATGTTTTCTTCAATTACTCGGCTGTTCTGGGGGAGGGGAGCAAGTTGGCTCCTCACTAAATCCATCTCCTTTGAAAGGCTCAGGATCAAAGGCAGCCTGGGTCTCCACACCTAACCTGGGGTGGGGGGACTCCTGCTCTGAGCACGCAGCCTGCTGCCTGGCCCCAGTGCAGGCTGACCGTAAAAACACAACAAAAGCCAAGAAGCAAAGAGGAGGAGAAGGCAGGTGGGACAGAAACAGAGATGGACATAGGGAGGAATCATATTTGCACCAAAGGATCATACAAACCAAGTAAGTCTATTGCCCGCATTATGAAAAGGGCTCAGAGAAGGTGGCTTGCCCAAGGCTGGCTGTGGGCAGAACCAAGGAAAGAAGGAAAGGGAACACTAAACGTAGAAAGGGCAAGGGTGGTAGAAGGCAGGTCAATGAAGAAATTCTAATCCCAGGACCAGGGCCAGGGGTATAGCTCAGCAGCATGGTACTGCCTGGTAAGCGCAAGGTCCAGAGTTCGATTCCCAGTTCAAAAAAAAAAAACAAATCCTAGAACCAAAGGAAGCAAGGAGTGAGAGACAGAGGCTGGGTCAGCTACAGAATATATTGGAAAGAAGAAAAAATCTTAACCCAAGCCAACCCAGAGCTGTCTGTCTTCAACGCACCCTGACTGCTCACACCCAGATCCCTGAGGTAAGGGCCTAGCCTTACTCAGTCTCTGAGAGGAGAAAAACAGGATGGGCTGAAGCAGGAGGGAGAAGCAGGGAGCACTCAGGGTTGGACCTCTGCCCCAGGCCTCCGAATTTAGCCAGACTAAATATGACACACAATTAAAATGTCATTACCCCACAATTGTGCTATCCAAACTTCACTTAGAATTTGTTACAGGCGCTGGTGGCTACAAAATCAATCTGCTATTATATTTTAGCAAATCAGATTCAATAATCTTCCTGCCAGTGGGTTGCAGACTAGCTCTGAATTTAAGAGGAGAGAGAAGAAAAGGCTCCTGCTGGCAGGTCACCATTTTGCCCACAGGCTACCACCCTGCCAGGCTGGGCCACCTCGAGGTGGAAACATCCAAGGTCAGGGAACAGGGACACTTTTAGCAGAGTAAGGCTGGGATTTTAAGGCTCAGAGGAACAGAGAAGCATGGCAGGGAAGAGATAGCTTCTGGGAGCCCCTCCCAGGCCTCCACTTCTCAAGATGCAGGCCTGACAGTTGTTTGGACCATAAAAATCTACCTGCTTCAGCACAGCCTGTGCAGTGCTTTGAAATGCATCCTTCACTACTTACCAGAGGGTCAGGCTGCCTCCTCAATGAGGAAGAAGCTCGGATAGGTCAGAATCATGACCAAGTTCACCTTTCAGTGGGGGAAAGGGCAGAGAACGTATGTACAACTTAGAGTGGCATTTAGCTTGGAAAACACACACATATGCACACTCTGAATTCGGGAGCTGCAGTTTCCAAACATGTCCTGTGGGCATGGTCCTGAAAGACGGTAATGCACCCCCCCTTAGCCTGTGACTCTGAGCCCTATGGAGTCTTCCTGCAATCTGCCTCCCAGCTGTCCTTTTTGCTAAGCCCACTGCCGCACTCCAGGCCTGCAGATGTCAGCTGCAACCTCTCCTCTGGCCTCTCCAACCTCAGCTTCTCCTCCCTCGGACCTCCCACACCCATTCCAGAATCACCTTCTAAAATGTCACTTTGACCTTGACACTTCCATGCTCCAAAGCCTCACACAGCTGCCTCCGCTTAACTGTACACGCTCCCTGCAAAGCCACACTCTCCTCGCTGTGCTTCGGAGACTCTGCCGTCCTCACTGACTGCACCTCATCCCTCTCTCAGGACCACCTGCATTCGCCTGCTCTTCCTTCCTGGTGACTACCTCTCTGAGCTTTGTGGTTCACTTGCTTCTGTTTTTCCTTCTACCTCTCTAGTTACTCCTCAGCTGGCTTCCTGGGTTTTCCTCAGCTTGCTACATAAATTCTTGTGTCTCCCAGTTCTTTCCTTTGTCATACGCTCTCTACACTTCATGTATGACTGTAAGCGACACCATCTGGGCTCAAGGCCTTGGAGGCCTCACTACTCAAGTGAGAACCAAATCTCACGCCAACATTCCTCTCCTGAATTGCAGATTCTCTCAATTAGCTACCTGCTGGCTGCTTCCATGGGGCTATCTCACATCCACCCCTAATCCAGCACGGCCAACGGAATTAGTCATCTCCCTTTCTGCTCCCAAATGGCTGAACCCCCTCTAAATCCTCTCAACAGCATCATCCCCAACCAGTAATCATGGAAATCAGCCTAACCCCTCCCTCTTCCATACCCCCTTGCCTTACAAAAGCTCACATCCCTTTCCAAGCAGCAAAGTCCAGCTTGTTCTTGTACTTTTAGAAGTCACTTCCTTCCCTGTCTCACTTTGCCAGTGGTGTTTCCTGTCCCCATCTCTCAACTAAACCCAAATCCTTCCTCAGAGTCTACTTTTGGGAGAGCTCAGCCGAAGAGCCCTGCAATACTGACTCAGTCTTAGCATCTAAGACATGTCCTCTTCATTCCCCCTGGTTCCAGCCCTCATCTTTTCTCACCTGAACAAGCTTCTGATTGGACTGGCTCCTGTGCCTCTGGTCCTATCCTGCTCCTAGTCACACACATGATCACAGCACTACTTTCTACAGGATGCAGCCCAAATTCCTTTATCCTTATGGCTTCAAAAGCTCTCTCTGAGCAGCCCCTAGCCACACTGAAGCCCACTAGGCCTTTTCTTGAGCCCTTCAATCCAAGCCATACTAAGCAGCCTTGAGCTCCAGAACAGGCAACTCTGCCTTCCACACCACTGCTCTAGCACACAGTCTGCTGACTGCCCTTGTCCTCCCTCTACCTTCTGCACCTGCACCCACACACACTCCTAGTCAACAGCTGGGATCAAGGACCATTCCTGCTGTGCAGTCATTGCCTGTCAATCCCCATCCCCTCAACAAAACCACCTGACTTCCTCTCCATGCTTGCTCTCAGGACAATTGTGGCACCCTCATGCCCTGGGTGGCACATATACTTTCTTCCCCTACATGTAAGATAATAGGTCTTCACCTTAAATTCCCCAGGGCCTAGCTTGCTACCTTCCCTTAGTAGGTACTCATTAAAAGTTGGATGAAATCATGTGAGCACAAAGGGATAGAATGGATGTATGTGCTCACAGGCCTGCAGGAAGCCACTGCCTGTCCCTCAGGCTTGGCCACCTGGTCGGTCACCGCCTGTGGAACCTGGAGCTGTCTCGTGGGAGATCTTGTCCTTCTGCAAATGTTTACAGTGCTATGTAAATAACTCTTCCAGGGGATGATGTATGTGGCCTTTGTGCCCTGGGCCTGCCATGGTCCGTGCCAAGTGGGCTGTCAAGAGGCTGCGCAAGTCAGACACTGAGGAATGTGGCTCTGCCATGGAGGGGCTGGAGAGGGGATATCATCAAACACTGTGAGGACAAATCTGGGCCCCATGCCACGAAAAATGTGAATCTGTCCTTGACTTCAGTGGCAAATGAGGCATGAAAACATATCAAAATGTGATATTCAATATATGGATGTATTTAATATTTTATGAGACTGGAAATCAGTTACTGAAGACTTGAAGAATAAATCAAGCACCAAGCAGATGAACTTCCTCAGTCGTCTGCATCTGATGTATACCTTTCCTCAAGAGGGCCGGAAGGAGGAAAGCCAGAGAGATGCCAAGGACCAAGGCCCAGCGACAGAACATACAGAGACCCAGGACACATCCTCTTTGCACCTGCCAGCTTCCTACGTGCTGTCTCAGCTCCCGCAAGTCTCTTCCACCTTGACTGCCTGGAGAACATTATTCATCTTGCAAAATCCAACAACCTCCTTTGTAACTCTCTCTAGGTAGCTGCTTCTGTCCCACCCACTCTCTCATCCCAGGCCCATGGAAAGTGGGTTTCACATCATTCTGGGCCACAGTGTGTGTGTAACGTGGCCTGATAATGGTGTTTTCCATGCCCACTTCCCTACAACACACTGTCTTCTCTGAGCAAGCAGACTAAGTCACTTTAGTATCTTTTAGAGGTAGCACAGCCCTGGCACATGGGAGACCTGAAACAAAAGCGAGATCAGAACTAAAAGAAAAATCTTTGCACCAAGATACACAAAAAGTAGTGGGGCTCAGTGGTAGAATGCTTGCCTAGCATATGCCAGTCCCTGGGTTGGATCCCTAGCACTGGAAAAAAAATCATAAAAGACAGCCTTGGAAACAAGGGGCTCTGAGAACCCACTATCTCACTATGCCCAGATGCTAGGCTAGGAACTTGCTGTGGTTTTCTCTCTGCTCTTTTGGGTAAGCTTCATGAACACTCTTTGTGCTAAGGATGATTTGTCTCATTGGACAGATGAGAGCAATGGTGCAGAGAGATTTAGTCACTCGGATCTAATTTTACTCTACATGTTCAAGAGAGCAAGAGACTTGTCCACCACCCCGACTCCACCCACCCTGGGAGCCCAGACCAGGGCCTGGCACATGCTAAATCTTCAAAACTGTTTCATGAATGAGTGTTGATCCCAGCCTCCTTCAAACACTAGATGAGGTAAAAGCCCTCACAGACAAATCACATCTTCATCTACCCAAAGTAGCCCCAGACTTGGCTGGTTGTCAGTACCACTTGTGAAATTAAAAAAAAAAAGTGTTGGGGCTCATTCTTTGCCATTCCTGTTGAGTCAAAGGCAGGATCTGGCCTGGCCATGTGCATATTTTTTTATTAACCCTATCATATAATTCTGACAGTGAGGTAGATCTGGACACAACTGACTCCCGGTGAACACTAAAGCTTGTCTTCTCTCTGGCTGTACCTTCCCCCAGCTCTGGCTTAAAGGCTAGTGGAGACTGGCTAGTCCTTTCTAGGATGGAAGCTCTTTCTGTTAATTCCACCCTGTATTTCTGTTTTTCTCATGAAATCCTCCTGAGTCCTTATTTGCCTTCAGGTCACAGCTCCTGTGTCGGGCTGACTGTGAACCTTTCTAGCCTTACTTTAACCTCCTAGATCTGGGCACAAGTCTACCCAGGGTGTGAATGTGCCCACCCAGCTCATCCTGAAACCTGCTTGACAGTCAGCTCTTCCCAAACTCTGCTTCCTCTCTCTGAGCAACAGAAAGGCCATGGCCTCTATTTTCATCTTTCCCTGATACAGGAAAACAGGAGAAATGTTTAAGAGGCACCACCAGCTAAGCTAGGGCTCCTTAACCTTGGCACTGGCACTACTGGTATATTGGGCCAGATAACTCTTACTATGGGAATTGTCCTATACCCTGCAAGATGTTCAGCAGCACCCACACTCAATTGTGACGTGCAAAACTATCTTCAACAGTACTCATTGGCTCCTAGAGCACAACTCCTGAATAAAGAACCAAGACACTGCCAGCAGTGGTAGTTGTAATCACAGCACTGGGGAGGCTGAGACAGGAGGACCACTAGGAGTTTGAAGTCAGTCTGAGCTTCAGAGTGAGTTCACGGCTAGCCAGCACTACACAGTAAGACCTTGTACCAAAACAAACAAATAAAGGAAAGAGCCAAGGAACTAAGCATCAGAGAACACTGAGCTTGAAGGCAGCAGACTTGTCTGTGAACCCAAGCTCTGCACACACTTACTTTTTTTTCTTTTCCAGATTAAGAATAATTGACAAAATCATATATATTTAAGGTATACAACAGGATGTTTTGAGATATATATACATTGTGAAATGATTACTACAATCAAGCTAATTAACATCTCTATCACCCCACATATTTATAGCAATTCTTCATTTCATCCATTTAGAAAAACACTCTTAAAGAAAAATGCAGCACATGCTTCTTTATCTTCACAGCAAGGTCAGTGTTATGAAAAGTAAATGAGACTGAATTAAATAAAGCAGCCTGGGTGAACACACCTAAAACAAATTGGAGAGACCTTTCGAAGGAAAGCTGGAGGCAAGTAAATACCTACAGGCAGTACTGAGCAGGTAAACTAGCTCCCCAAAATAAGCTAATTAAAAGAATAAAAAGTCCTGATTTGTAGTGTTTGCTGATTTCCACGGCCTGGAAATGCCCAGAATGGCCAATTACAAGTAAGCAACCTGATGGTGCCAAACGTAAAATTGGGAAGAGATGTGCAGAATGCTGGTCTCAGTGAGCCAAGCCAAGAAAGTAAGCGTGACCTCGCAGGTGTGTGGAGAGGAAACACGCCTGTGGCGCTGCTGGAAAATGCCTGCCCTGCCTACGGGCGTTTCAAAGTCACTTCCAAGCAAAGCAAGCCAAAACAAAACAGCATGTCTGCACAAAGCCTGGCTGTCAGGGGAACTCAGCCTACCCAACGGTGATCTCAGCTATGGAGTGTCTCCACCAGAAAATTATCCTTCAGCCTTCCTCCTCGTCTGCCTGTGGGCTTCTATTGTCAGAGTCTGCACTGAACACAGTGGGTATATTTTTAATATTAATGAGATACTAATGAAGACCGAGAAAGGAAGATAAGATAATTATCCTCACATATTATCATACCTTTAACCAGGACAATGGGTTCTGGGGCAGGGAGTCCTGCATTTGCAGCCTCCTCCTCTCAACACGGAACATGCTCTCCCACTTCTCTGAGTCTTTGTTTATTCATCTGCAAAATGGGTTATCAATGCCTAGTCCAAAAAGTCTGGCCTGTAGGAATGTCTCTGAGATGCTAAGCTGGCTCCTTTCCTCTTCAGGCAGGTCCCCATACGGCCAACCACCCATTCCCGTAAAAGGCCCCGTGCTCCAAGAACAGGCTGCTGGGCCTTCCAGGACCCCAGTGTGTGGCAATCAATTCCTACGGAGTTCTATTTTATCTGCTAAGTGGAGGTCAGCCCCGGGAAGTAAAAATTCCCAACAGTTCAGAATAGCAAAAGGATGTTTTTAACATCCTCATCCTTTCTGAAAAACCAGGAAGGGATGGGGGGGGGGGCTCTTTCCAATCCATATTGTAAACGGTACAAGCTGCAAATTTAAGAAGCCACCGGATGAAAGAGGAGGAGAGCAGAGGAAAGGAAGGCGGCCCCCGGGGCACCTGCTGGGGCCTGAGCTGGTAAGAGGGCCCCAGACAAAATCAAAGGCGAGAATCAATAGACCAGAGGTGAGAGCTCCATTTCAACCCTCCAGGTTCCCTGCTTAAAGAGAAGCGCATGCCTCAGCCCCGTGGTACTAGCAAACAAACTGCAGAAACTCTCCCCGGCTCTTCATCACTTGTGCTGCTCTTTTTTCCTCTCATTAAGCCTGGACCAGAAACGCATATGGTACACTTTGCTTTTGCCCCCATTCAGTTCTGAGTCAGTTCTACCCCAAAGCAGGCCATCTTTACTTTCCACACCCGACACACTGCGACTGTTTATTCCTTATTTATTTTGTTCATCTCAGTCCCTTTACTTCTGGGAGTGATTCCAACTTATACATATACACACACTCTCTCTCTCTCACACACACACACACACACACACAGATACACGCAAAATACACAATTAAGAGAAAAGCTGCTTACAAATTGCCTGAAAATGAGAAAAAACTCCCTCACTCATTATTGTCCCACTCCTCTAAAACATGGAGGTTTGATCTTTAAACAAAAAGTCACTAATGCTATGTGATTTGAATTCAATCACCTGCCCTCTCTGGGCCTTAAATTCTTCTTGTCCAAAATGAGGGTGCAGACTCAGCCTTAGGAATTCTTAATCTTTTATAGGCCTCTGAGACCAAAGAAAGCTACAGACTTACTCCCTCCAATATCACTGTCTTAAAAATGCATATTCAAAATGCGGCCTGTAATGTTAGGTCCTCAAAACCCTTGACCCTCGGGTGCTTGTGGGAGTCCCTAATCCTCCAGCTAAGCACTCCTGAACAGTCTCTTCCAGCCTTGATTGCAGGGGCAAAATGAAGAAGACAAGGACCTCTTCTCACCCCTGAACAAGGAACAGAACGGGAACCAGGCAGGCTTCCTGGGAGGCCCTGAATATTGGAAACCCCCGTTTCAGTGGGTTCGCCTGAGGCACGGCTTCTGGAAGGCTGCCAGGCAGGCAACCAAAGCTGACTTGACATTTGTTTAATTTACAGGAAAATTCTACTTCTTTTTTTTAAGACAAAGAAAAAAAAAGCCCTCATAAACCCTTTTGAACTTCTATTACTCTAAGGGGATCCATAAAGGCTGACAGTAGAGCTGAAGTCAGCCCTGCTGAAGAGCCCACAGGCTAGGGTGGGGCTCCTGTGGGTGAGAGGCCCAGTGCGGTGGTTTTACTCAGGTCAAATGCAGCAGGCCTTAGGGATCCCCGTCCTACACACGCACACTCCCACACAGAGCTGCTGCCACTACCCTCACCAGAACCTTCCACCACAGGCTTTCAGGTCCCTGCACAGAGGTCAAAGGGCAAGGTTACTTCTGGAGCATTCGCATGAGTCAGGCCCTGAGCTAGGTGCTCAAGACAGTGCAGGAAACTGGAGAACCTCAAACCAGCCACTGAGTCCCAGGACTGGGTAGGACTCCCGGGTGTTATTTGACCTGTCCATGGGTGATTCACCTGAGGAGACTTAGTGAAGTACAGACCCAAGTTGCTTATGGCTCTGACCACCCTCTTCTCCCAGAAAGGTTCAGGGAAGCCTGGGTTTGATGCCTGAGGGTCTATAACCTAGTAATACCCAAAGCAGGTTACCTCAAAACCTGTTGCCACAAACCTCTAAAAACAGGTCACTCTGGCCTGTTTGGAAGTTCAAGGATAGAATCTAGAAGCCACAAATACAGAAGCTGAGATGGAGCCTACGAGATGTTCTGAGACGCCACCATGGACTTGTTTTTCCCTTTTTTTTTTTTTTTTTTCTGGTACTGGGAGTCGAACTCACGACCTTGTGCTTGCCAGGCAGGCACTGTGCCGCTGAGCTAAATCCCCAGTCCCTTGTTTTTCTGAATAGCTTCTTTCTTCAAAGGGCCCACAACTCTCTGGTCTACAGCTCCTAGACCATGGGGGATCAGGGATTAAGTTCAGGCAGAAAAACCAGAGCACATTATGACCCTAGAGAAGGTGGGAGGCACAGACTGCCTCATCCCCTCTAACCATCTCTGAGGCTCTAAGTCACAAAGCAGAGACCTCCCCCACCACCAACTCCAAACACACCCACACTCCCAGGTATCTGAAGCAACTGGTCATAAGATATAAAAATCAAGACAGATAACAGGTGGTTACAAGAATGTGGATAAATTACCAAAGAGAAGTTTTATTTTCCCATTGTCTTTACGCTAAAAATGAACCAAAAAAAATTGAAGAAAAAAAAGCCCAGAGACATCTGTCCAAACCAGCTTTGATAACATCCTGTCCAGATGGGAAGGATGTTGGTCAGGACCAGCAGTGGTCATGAAGTGGCCTTCTGGACAGCAGGGCTTCCCTTTGTGGAAGGCTGCAGGATGCTATCCCAGCATGCATCTCTGTGTCATGGTGCCTCTGAGTTCTTCCCACCATCAGAAGGGGCCCTTGAATCTGAGCATGGGGCTTCCTGTGGCCAACTGAACACTGACAAGAAATAACAGAGAACAGAAAAGTACTTTTGCTTCAGTCTGCCCTCTTCATCTGCACGGAATCTTCCTCTACCACAAGAATGAGTAAAAACAGACAGAGTTCAGCTGGCAGAGTCATACTCAAAGAGGAAGGATGGATATCCATGTACATATATGAACCAGGGATGACGAGGCTTGGCCTGCCTACCTCCTGGAGGATACAAAGCATGTAGCCTCTTCCCCACTGATACTACATGAGACCGCACCACACTGGCTGGCCCCAGCAGACCTGGCTCTGACCAAAAGAGCCATTTAGCTAACCTAGAGCCATGACAAACAATAAAGTTTGTGTTTGAAGCCAGTAAGTTTGGGGGACATTTGTTATACAGCCAAGATGAACTGTTTTCACTCCTTTCCATTCAATGCCAAGGCAAAGAACTGGTTGGCTCCCCCAGGGTCAGATTCCACCAAGCTGGAAAGGAAGGAGTGCCCAGAGCCAGGAGGGAAGGACCAGCCCCAGCACCAGAAGGCTGAATTCACCTGCCAGCTGTGTGACCCTGGGCAAGATACTTACTAACTCCAAGCCTCAGTTTGCTTTCTGCAAATGGGCACAGGGAAACATTTCATCACAATGTTGTATTCAGTGGACAAGGGAATGCACAGAAACCCCTGACACACAGCAGGTGCTCAATAAATGTTTTTATGTAGTTCAGGCTGGCCTCAAACTCATGATCCTTCTGCCTCAGCTTATCTCTTTTTTTAATCAGCCAGCCTAGACGGGCGAAGAGCCTCTCACCTTGATTCTAGCACAGCTGAAAGTACAGGAAGGGTCCCTCCCAGACCCCGGACCTGCCTGAACTGCCAGCCAAGCAAGGAAGGGCAAGAGGGAAAGTCTGTCACTAAAACAACCACTCAGCTAGGTCGCTGAGGCACTTACTTTTTAATCTCTCCAAGGAAAGAGATGTTTTACCCAACATTCACCACATCAGCAACTCTGTAAGTAAAATGTAGAAAACACCATGTCTTTATTCATTCCATCAAGGGGTAATTAGGGCTCAGAACAAGAGTCTTCTGGCGGCAGGTGCTCCCACTCCTAAAAGCCAAGCAGGTTTCTAATCGGGCTGCAAGAACGGCTCTGAGGGCTCCTACAGAGGCTGCTGAGGAGGGACTCACCTAGGGACACTATTTTGCTTTTCTTTTCCCGCCCTTCAAGAAAAAATTAGAACGCAGCGCTGTACTAGGAAATTAAAGTGAAAGCCACACTAAAAAGGCAAGCTGAAGGAGCCCCTTGGATCCCTTAATGTAAATATGGACTGACACTGCCCAGGAAGACTGGCAAACAATTTTATTTCTGTTGTTTAAAAAGAAGCAACTAAAGAAATTCCCTGAATGTTACACTAAGATTTGGCTGCCACCAGCCACTGGGCTCAGCAGAAGCCAGGGGCAGAGAGGAGGGCAAGTCATACCTGTTGGGTAGAACCAGCAAGAAGGGGAAAGGAAGAACAGGGACCCAGCAACTGCTACAGTGCACCACCTCAAAGTGAGATGTTCTGCGTCAACAGATCGCTGACCCCTGTCCAAGAAGCACCTTCACCTCCTGTTACAGTGGGAAGTGCCAGCAGCTGAGATGCATAGCAAGATGGGGACCCAGGAGGAGGATCAACCCTTCCAAGGTGAATGGGACACCTCTGGCAATCAGGACCCCAAGAACAAAGCTACCTGGGGCAGGCCTCCCTGGAGGCTGCACAGTTCCCAGGTATGTGAGCAGTTGCTAAGCCACCCCATTATTTACATAGAAAGAAGCACCAAGCAAGGGAGAAATGGGTGGAACATAAGTCCACCTGCTGAAGCCCCTTCCACACCCTCCCCCTCATCTCCCTATGTGTACCTCCAGCAGCTTCCCAGCCTGGCCCTTTCTTCCACATGTTTTAGAAGGAGATGCAGATGAGTTGGACACAGACACAGAAATAGAGGCACAGACATACAGACAGATGTAGATACCCACCCTTCCCCTTTGAAATAACTTTGCCGGCATCAACCCCACCTTTCTCCAACCTCTCCTTGATAGCTCTCCCTAGCAACCCATCTCCTGTTGCGCAGGCCGAAGAAGTTGTGGTTCCCTCATCTGTATTCCCATGGCTTCCTTTTCCACACTCACTATAGTATTCTACTATAGTTACTGGTAAATAGGCCTGTCTCCCTGTCTAGTAGTAGGGAATTTGTGTGCATGTGTGATACTAAAACAGAACCCAGGGCCTCACTTGTGCTAGGCGAGTCTTCTATGACTGAGCTACATCCCCAGCCTGTCTCCTTTTCTAGAATGTAAAAATAATTTCCTATTCATGTGTGTGTGTGTCCTTAACATTTAACACGATGCTTGATACACACTGCGCATTCAAAGATATGAGGCAATGGAACTGATGTAACACACAATTTCTGAGGATCTACTATAAGCTGGCATGAAGAAGATGGCATCCTCTCAAGGAGACCCCAGTGGTCCTGCAGTACAGTCTGGAAAATGCTTTGGAGGGTGAGAACAGGGTCTTAAGACACATGGTCTACGGAGGGAAGCTTCCAAGAAGAGCATCTCACAGATCTGTGAGGAGCAGGATATGTGTGGGGAAAGGAGAACTGTTCCACAGAAAGCATATTGCATATGCAAAGGTCCAGACATAAGAAAGACTCAGGAACATTTTAGAAATTACAATGCCAGTGTGGGTGAAGTATAAAGTGTGAGATGTCCTCAAGTAGCAGCGGGTAAGGACAGAAAGATGCGCACAGGCCAAAGCACTCCTCCCTCCTTACAGAGTCAGGCCGTGGGTGTGAGCACTTTCTCTTTTCACAGGGAAACTCGAGAGTTGACTGAATGAGGCGGTGAACAGGATGAACAGTCCCTATCCAAACAGACTTTCAGAAGAGGAGAAAAAAGTAAACACACAAAGTAACTCCATAATGTGCAGGGTCCCTGACTGGGACACAGAAGCAGCAGGGTGGGGAAATCATTATGTGACAATGATCTGGGACTTCAAGGATGGATGAGTCCCGGTTGTGTGAGAAGCATGATAAGAGTCTCTAAATGGGGCCATAGCATGTGCAATGCAAGCACCCTTAGTCAGGAAACAGCCTGGCGTGACCAGGGGCTGGAGGCCACTGAGAGTGGGACACGGCAAGCAAGAGGGAGGGTATTAGCTAGGATGTGGCTAGCTACCAGGAGCAGACAACCTTCCCCAAAATGCCTGAAACTGCAAACACATTTACTATCTCATAGAAAAGGAGACTATGAATTCTCCCTCCCTACCGAGCTCTAAGATGGCTGCTCCACACCACATCCTCACCCACTGTCCTAGCCCACTTTCTGCTCCTATGACAGGATAACGTAGGCTGGGTAAATTACAAACCATCAGTAATCCATTGTTCTGGAGGCTCAGAAGTCCAAGACTAAAGAATATAACATGGTGGGAAATATCCCGTGGCAAGAAAGCATGACGATGAGAGGAAAGGGAGTCATTTATAACTAACCCACTCCATGAGATGGCCTTAATCCACTTACAAGGGTGGTGGTTTCATGACCTAATCACCTCTTAAAGCTCTCACTTCTCAGTATGGACAAAATAGCAATCAAATTTCCACAAGAGCTTGGAGGAAACATGAAACCACAGCACCTACCAACATCCATAAAAGCAGGAAGGGCACCCTGGGGGTACCTCTCTTATTGCACAGCCCACTTATGAAGGCAGTCCATCTTTTCTAAGTTGCACATAAACATTCTCTTAAGTGTCATTGGCCAGAACCAAGTTACCAATCCACTTTAAAACAATCACTGGCAACCAAACCATGGTATTACTATACTTAGCTTAAATTAACCAAGACTCACCTGCAGTCACTGGGAGGTCTGACCTCTGAAAACACCACCACCTCTTTCATGGAAATAAATCTCTAATTTCTTAACAAAACTGAGGTTTTTGCTACCAGGGAAAATAGTACGAAATAGCTGTTAAGAGGGCAACTAATCAAGGAGAAAATGGAAGAGGAGGTAGGAAAATTAGATGGGCAAGATTATACAGAGCCTTACAAGGCACTGCAAGGAGTCAAGATTTTACTCTAAGGAAATGAGTATCCACTGAAAGGTTTAAGCAGAGGTGTCACATCAAACAGTTTACAGTTTTAAATGCTGTGCTCTGTGAAGAAGGAGGACAAAAGAGCAAGCAGAGAGACCAATTAGGAAGCCACTATACTAGATCAACGAAGGGATGATGGTGGCCTGGACTGAAGGTTGGCAGGAGACATGGGGAGAAAAGGGCATAAATTTGAGGCATGTGGTGGGGAAACACTGGGAGGACCGGTGGAATATGTTATGTGGAGAGTAGGGGAAGAGAGGGCTCAGAGACAAGCCACCATGCTTTGGGACTTGCAAACTTGTAGACAATGGTACTATTTATTGAGATGGGGGAGGTTTAGGAAGAAGCATATTTGGAGAGAGAAATAGAGAGTTTTCATATGTTTAGTACATCCAAGTGAAAAGGCAAGGAGGCAGGTAGAATTGCAAGATTAAAGCTCAAAAGATAAAGCTGGATACCACTTCTCTAGATGGCATTTAAAGTGGGGCAACAGGTGCAGTTACTTGGCAACTACGTCTAAAGTAGGCAGCCTGAGGCCAATACTTGGGACACCCAATATTTAGACTAGTGTAAAGGAGAAATAAACAGAAAAGGAGACAAAGCAAGCAAGAGCCCAGGTAGGGAAAGTCAGGAGGGTAGAATGATGGAGCCTGGAGTTAAGTGTCTCCCACAAGCAGGGAGTATAGAACGTTGCTGAAAACTGAGGAAGTGACGCCGATATGCACAGAACTAGGCAACACAGAAGTGACCTGTATAAGCTGGTGAGTGGCGTGGTGGGGATAAATGCCAGACAGAAGTAAGCAGGTGAGTCACCCTGAGGTGAAAACATCAGGCAGTGTGTGCATACAGCTCTTCCCGTTCACGTGGGCATGAAAAGCGGCAGAAATGGAGTCAGCCAAGAGAGAAAGTACAGCTACAGGTGGTTTTTCAAAGATGGCAGAAAAGACAGCACAGCCCTATCCTGCGGGAGGTGAAGCCAGGTGAGATCCCCACAAAGGTGAGAAGCTGGGATCCCGTGCACGTGCAGAGGAACAGGCTCTGGGAGTGTCCACTGGGGAGCATCAGAGTGCTGCTGCAGGCAGGCTTGCAAAGCTGGGGTGGGAAGACAGACAGCCCCAGTCTGATGCCTGCTGTTTTTGTAAAAAAAGCTAAGGTGAGAGGCTAGACTCAGAGGGAGGGTGTAGCAGGTGAGATAGGATATCTCAAGCCAGAGGAGGTACAAAATAGGAGTCTTGGGAGTGGAAAGGAAGTCTACTAGAAAAACATCATATGATAAAAATATCTTTAAAGGCCACTGAATTGAACTATGATTTTCAGTTAGGAAAGCTCCTAGCCCAGGGGAATACCGTAGTGAGTGGAGCAGAGGATCAATTAGGAGAGTGGCACAGAAATCTTCACTCCTGTTCTCCAGGTACAAAGGGAAAGAAAACGCAAAGCAGCACATTCACACAGAAAGTTCGGGCTTTCTACAATGTAAGCCTTTCTAAAGAAGTGTGGGTGCATATGTTGAGAGAGTCCGACTGCAATTACCCCATGGACTTATATACAATTTCTGGGATGCTACATCTTCATTTCTGAAGGATCTGGAATCGGCACTGATTCTTAACTTGAACATAAAGTTTTCCAGTCCCTAAAGCTTCTCTGTCAAGTACTTAATGACCTATAAAATACTTAACTAAGCCAAAAGAGCTCTAAATTTCAGGAAGGAGGCAGCAAATCCTTCAATAAAGTGAGTCTTTTTATAATACAAACAGCCTCCACCAACTGAGTTTTGCAAAAGAGAGGTCCACCTGCAATCCTGGCACTCTGTGACCAGAGCACACACAGGTGGTTTGTACTGACATCTTTTATTTCCTACAACACTGACACACATCTGCTCAAATTAATTACTCTTCCAAGATTTCTCCCCTGACTCATTTGGAGAGAACAAGAGCTCCTGTGCTGATGCAAACACAGCAGATTAGGCGGTGCATGAGGAGGAAGTGTGGTGTAGGCATCTTGCCATCTCTCCAGAAGAGGCTGGGACTGAAAGCAGCTGAGGCACACTATGAGAGCAAGCCCCAGAAAACCCTTCCAATGCACTTTTAAGTGAAACATCTCACACAACTCTCGCTATGGCCATGATGGAAGACATGAAGAGCAAGAGCAACCTCAAGAAGTTGAATGGAAAATACGGTGGTACCTAAGTGGTACCTTATTGAGGCTCTGGCATTCCTACCAATCAGTGGCAATAGTAACATCCAGGCCCATTTGCTGGTATGCAGGTTTGGGAGGAGGAATCAGAGGGCACCACCCTGAAACATGATATGCCCACAGGCCAGGAGGCATTGTGCAAGGGAAGGAGAGAATACAAATGTGGGAACCACACTGCTCTTTTTCTAAATGTGGCCAGATGCCCAGTCTGGTGACTTGCCTCAGTTAACACCTTCAGTCCGTAAAGGAAGCAAGGGAGGGAGTACTTCTTATGATTTAACCACTGAACATGCCACCTCTGGTAATAACCATCACCATCTGTGAATGTCTTGGGCCTCAGGTCAGAGTCACCTTAAAGAAACCCAGGAAATGGAGGGAGCCAAGTATAATTAAGCCAAGCCCCTTAAACTCTCAATACCTTAATTTAATACATCTGTAAGCCAGAGCAATTCTCAGCTTAGGAGCTGCTGAGAGAATCAACAACATGTATAAGACCCTTAGTGCAGTTCCTAGCATATACTAAGAAGTGGGCAAATGGAAGGTTAGACAAGGCCTGGAGGAAGGGGCCCTTGGAAGAGGCTGCCTGCAAGGGGTGTAAGAGCCCACCAACACTGGCCACCAAATCACGCATGAGATGGCCACCATACTCCTGCACAGTATGGTGAGCCTTAGACTTCCCAAGAAGAGGTGTTAAGTCCAAACCAAGGGAATAAGCAAAGCAGATATATCCATCAATTTACTCCTTGACAACTGAATTGAGTGCCACTGATATTCCAGTGATGGTGCACAGCCCAGAAATGTAGCACTGACCAAGATGACGTGTCAGTGGTATGTGGCACTTAGACATAAAGGTGCAGGCAATGTCACTAGGATTCATCTAGGGCTGCATACCTGAGGTAGGAGATGAGGGTTGAAGCAAACTAGACAACAAACTGAGTAGAATTACGTCAGAGATCATAAAAAATTATGACAAACAGTTTGAGCAAGATTTTTCCTAAAAAAAAGAGAACATGCACAGAACACAAGACCCAAAGTAACTCCATAGCTCCTAAGTACTGTACACAGAAAACAATGTTCTCAATCCCTCAAGTGACTGTAGCACTATTTGCAGAACCAATCAGAAGATGCTATTTTCACTCTTTCATTTGTATGTGGGCACAACCAATCAAAAGATGTTATTTCTGATCATTCATTTACATCTGGCAGAAAACAAAGCGAGTTTTCCAATAGGACGGTTTATACCTAGTGTGACACCAAGTGAGTTTTTGATAGGACATGTGTCCCAATGCCTTATTTGCACGAGGAGGAAGCCAACCTGGGAATTTTGGGTACAAAAAACCCTTTCCCCTTATCTTTGGGGCCACTATGAGACTGTTCCCTGGCCTGCTATTGCCTGCAGAATGTACCCCTTTTCTGTCTTTAATAGATGTACTTTAAAGATGCCTTTTCTGTGTGTCCTGTCCAATTCATTGTTCAAGACACCAAGAACTAGGAAAGAATTCCCATGGAACCCATAATCCAGTAAGAGACCCAGGACACCAGCCTTGTATGCAAGGCAGAAGGCTAGGTCCAGATAGAACAGCAGAGCCTAAACACTGTTTCCCTTGGTACAAGGCGAAGTCTGCAGCTTGAGAATGTGCTCTGCCCTGGCAGGATGAATTCAGAGGCTGAGCACTAAGGTCTACAAGTGGGACCCAGGAAAGGGAACAGAAAAGCAGAGGCAGAGGTAAGGTACAGGGGTGGAGTTTGTTACAGTTTAGATCTCAAATGTCCGAAGAGCTCATGTGTTCAGAGGACGGGTTTTTTGAGGCAACTGGATCATAAGGACTCTAAATTCACCTGTGGATTAATCCTTAGATGAGATCATAGCTCGATGACATTGCTGGGAGGTAACGGAAACAGGAAGTGGGGCTGAGTTGAAAGGAGTCCCCGTGAAGGGTGTCATCTTAGAGATAGTATCTAGTCCCTGGCCCTTTTCTCTCTCTCTCTTCCTCTCCCTCTCCCTCTCCATCTCTATCTCTCTCTCTCCTCCTCCCCATCTCTCTTCCCCCTTTCTCTGCTTTGGGGCTGCCATGATGTGAGCAGCTTTCCCCTACCACTGCCTTCTGGCACCTTTCTGACTCACCACGGGCCTAAAGCAATGGAACCCTGCAGCCATGGACTGAAACCACTGACCACTCATCCCATGAGCCAATACAAATCCCTCCTCCTTCCAGTCATTTTTCTCAGGTATTTGCTCATAGCAATGAAAAGCTGACCAACACAGGGCTGAGACACGAAAAATCCAAGGAAGCAAATTGTCTGTGGTATTATGAAATGTATACTCAGTCTTCAGTCCAATTTCCTGACTTATAGCTCCTAAAATCAATAGACTCTTAAGTGTCCTTTGTATGATAATGAGCGGACAGAGGGCTAACAGCCCTAGTGAGCTTCAGGATGGGTGCTGGTCACTAGAAAGACCTGAGCAGGATTAGAAGGTTGGGACCTCCAGCTCCACCCTCAACCTTAGGGGTGGGAAAGAAGCTGAAGGTTAAGCTGATCTCACTGGCCAACGATGTAATCAATCAACTATGCCTGCGTAATGAAGTTTATGTAAAACCAAACGGAAGACGAGTAAAGGGCTTCAGGACAGCTGATCACATGGGGGCTTGCAGGATGTAATCAAGAACACATCATATTTCAGGAGGGTAAGCACTTCAACTCCAAGACAGAAATTCTGGTACCTGGGTCTCTCCTAGGCTTTGTCCTATATGTGTCTTTTTATTTGGCTGCTTATTGAAATATTCTATATAATAATGTAAGTGTTTTCCTGAGTCCCGTGAGCTGCATTAGCAAATTAACTGAACCTAGCCAAGCAGAGTGATACACTCCTGCAATTCCACCACTCTGGGAGGCTGAGGCAGGAGAATAACAAGTGTGAGCCTATCATGAACAACTTAGCAAGACACTCGAAATAAAAAAGGGATCAGGATGTAGCTCAGTACAAAGGCCCTAGGATTAATCCCCAGTACTCATCTACCCTTAAAAAATAGTAAACCTAAAGAGGGGGGTTGTAGGAACTCCAGCTTATAGTCAGAAGCACAGGTAAAACAACATGGGGGCTTGTGACTGACATCTGAAGCAAGGATAGGAATGGATTTGGGCACTGGGCCCCAATCTGTGGTTTCTGAGCTGCCTCCAGGTAGACAGTATCAAAACTGACAGAGATTAGCAGGCACCTACCTGGACTTGCTGCAGAACCAGCTGTCTGCCACTGGTGGAAGAAATCCCCACATCCTTTGGGGTCACTGAGGTCTTCTGTGTTGATCGATGGTATGAGAGCAGTGGGAAAAGGATTTGTTTTTCCTAAACAGCCCTCATGGATGACAAAAACACTGAGAAGTACTCATCTTCCTGCCCTGCACCTAGGCCTTGGACACAAGTGTATCCTTGACTAGGCAGAATTCATAAGACAAAAGCACAAGAGCAGACCCTGCCTCACTTTGGCTGCTTTACCCTGAAGCTCTTACTACCCTCTCCAGGCATCAGGGGATTGATTAGACCAAATGACCTTTGAGGTCCCTTCTTGCTCTGGACTTCAGTGAGTGAAGTCAGAAAGAAGACTTTACGTGTGAAATGCCAGCTGCCCTAGCAGGACCACATGTGTCCCTGTGGCCTTTTTGGCTATCAATACCTTTTAAATATATATTAAAAGAGATAAATGTGCCTGTGCTCTGCCTAGGACAGAAGCTATTGTGCTTGCGGTTGGAGGAGCCGGGCAGACAGGGGTTAGTGAAGGATTCCAGGGGAGACTTACACTTTGCTTTCCAAGTTCCCCTTCGGACCAAGGAATGCAGACAGGGAGAAAAGGGGGTGCTCCCCAAGCTGCCAGCTCAATGCCTTTGTTCATAGTTCAAACGTTCTGAGCCCTGTCCTTCAGGAACTGTGTCTAATTCAAGAGGCCCAAATGCTAGACTGAGACTAGATGGCCAGTACTATGCAAGTCCCAGGGACTCACTTAGCAGAAGTTCCTGGGCCAAAAGTAGGTGCCTCCCACCTGCCACCTGCTCTCTAAAGAGATCTTTAACCACAGATGGTGGCCTAGGTGGAGTTCTGGCTTCTCCTGGGTAGAAGCCAGGACTGTACATCATAGACTATTTTGTTTGGCCTGGACCATGAGTTAAAACCAGGATGTGCAACGGTTCTTACAATGTGGTCCCCACACCAGCAGGATCAGCATCAGTACCAGCTGGAACTTGTTATATATGTAAACTCTTGGGCACCTACCAAGAAGCAGAAATCCTAGGGGTATTTTAACAAGCCCTCCGATGACTCTAATGCCTGATAAAGTCTGACAACCACCAAGAGTAGTAACTAGGGAGGGATTAGTCTTAGGCCCATTACAAGTTGTTTAGCAACTACTGTCTTGTCCAGCTAGGCCTGCTGGGTGCATTATGTTACCAGCCAGCTGGGCCACATGGGGATCTTGTGTGATCCCTAGCAAAGAAAGGAGTTTCACCCTGTTTTACTGTTGGGGTTTCCTGATACCAGTGTCTCTTGCAGCATAAAGACTCCTCATTATTTCCAGAATAAAGTTCCAATTCATAGCCCATAACCCAAGGCTCTTCCAGCCTTGACCTAGTCAACATTTTTGCTCTTATCTCTATCCTAGCATCAGCAATTCTCAACCGGGAATGACTCGGCCAGGAGAGTCAGCAAAACAGGTTTAGCTGCTGCAACTCAGAGGATACAAAAGGTGCTATTGGCATCCAGTGAGTAGGGACCATGGATGCTGCTGCTAAACATGTCCAGTGCACAGGATAATGGCCCACAATGGAGAGCTGTCTGGTCCCAAATGCTGAGCACCCTACCATGCGATATGTCTTGCTGCCAAATTCTTCCAGTCATCATTCCAAACACCTGGCCTTGCCTTATACCCCTGACCTCCTGAAAGAGCTAGATCCTGACCAAATTCCTGCAAACTCCAACCTTGCCGTAACATCTTCCCAGCCCATCTAGATTCCAGCCTGACCACTGAAACCTGCTCCAGAACTAGGCTGGTAGAGACCTTGTGCTGTGCTGTGACCCCTGCCCCAAGATGTCCCTACAGGGCCCACTGCCCACTCCTTTGTATGCCTGCACCTGGTAGATAACAGATCTGTACTGGCTGATGGGTTGCCAGGCAGTGAGGAAGCAAGTTGGCTGGCAGGGTAATCACCCTACCCTAACACTCCAACTCCACAAACACCACACTCCACAAAGCCTTCTCCAACAGAACTCCAGCCTCAGGTGCTAAGAAACCTGAGGGCCAGGGCTATTTTACCTCCCTCTGGATTCTAGAGGTCCCCAGGTATGGACCAAGCCTGGCCACACAACAGCAAGTACAGGCACTCTCAGTCTTGCTCACCTCTAGCTGGCAACTGCCCTCCCTCCTGAGTGTTCATGCCCACAACCCCACCCCTGTCTGTGCGCCGAAGCTCACAGTCTGGGGCGATAAATGGAATTCATGAATACAGTTTGGCAAATCCCTGCAGTCAAGTGACTGACAGCGGTTTTCATACTGAGCCCTGCAGGGCTGGAACAATTACGCCATATCAGGATGGAATTAGAGAGATCTCTTAATAATGCAGCTGGCTGCTCCAGCAGCAGCATCCCTATCCAACAAGGCCCTATTCCTCCATCCAATTGGAAAGACAGCTCACCAGCTTCCTGGTGCCTGAATCACCCTGCAGATCTCCAGCACAAGAGCTGAACAGCACCTGGCCCAATGGTCCTGCAAGCCTGATGCCAGAAGACTGCACATGCCTGCCCACGAACCTCGCCAGGCTGGCCCTACACACGGAGTCCTGGATGCAAGAACTGGGCCTTGCTGGGTGTGGTGACGCACGCCTGTAATCCCAGCACTTGGGAGGCTGAGGCAGTAAGATTGCTGCTCGTTCAAGGTCACCCAAGGCTACGTAGTTTGTCTAGGCCAGCATGAACTACATGGTAAGACTCTGTTTCAAAAAAAAAGAAAAAAAAGAAAAAAAAGAACTGGGCCTAAAAATCAAACCCCAAGACCTCCTGATCTGCTTTCTATGTAACTTACTGGCCCCAGCCCTCTAACACACCCTTTCCTACCTAAAACTCCACTCTAAACAGCTCATGCTAATAACTACATTTGTCTGATACTATGCTAGGAGTTTCACATACACCATCTCATTAGGTATCATTATCCCTACTTTGGATGTCAGAGTCTTAGTAACCTCTCCCAAGTGACAGAAGCGATGAATAGCAGAGCTAGGATCCAAACCCTGAGCCATCTGATCCAAAGCCCATGCTCTTCTCTCCGTGTGATGTTAAGAATTCTTTCTCCATATCAGATGGCTCTGTGGTTCCCCCCAACCACTCACTCACATCTGCCTGCACTGCCTTCTCTGGGGGCCTCTCACCCCTGATTGTCAGTGTTATTACATTAAGACTTCTTGTCACTCTGATTCCTATTATATCTTCTGAACCTGGCATTATAAAGCAGCCCCATCACAAACATCAGCTTGATTACAAGCAGAGATTGTTGCTTCTAATAAATAAGCATGTGTAATGCATACAGAGAAAGAGACACCTCTATATTTTCAGTTTTGTAAAGACAAATCGCCTCAATTGTTTAATCAATAAAAATGCCTCTCTAACTCCTACTGTTATTACAAAGCAATTTCAGATGGAGTGAGAAAGAAGCATCACATCTGTATTCCTGTCAGGGCAGACAGGGTCTGATTAGGCTGATGGATGAAATATCAGAACAACGCCAGTCCACTAAAGGCTTGAGTCTGGGCCCCCTCACGGACAGGCCCACATCCCTAGCCACTCCTGGGGCAGAGGAGGGAGAGCAGGTGTCTCAGTCTTAACTGCTCATCAGGCACAGGAGGCGAAAGCACAGAAAGGTTCTTCTAAACTGTGGGACTTGATCTAATCAGGGGATTCCTGGAGACAAATGTACTCTCCAGGTCAGAGGAAGGGTGCTTCTGAGAAGCCAGAGGGAAGGAGACTAGGGAGGCAGATGTTCGTGCTGAATATGTCATGGTGACCTCTTCTGTCTGCAAGAACTGCCGAGTTCAGACTCTCAGCATGTGGCATGAACTGGCAATGAAGGCGCGCCTCCCCACCGATCTCCCTGCTTCCTCTAATTCACACTAAGGCCTGGACAGCAGCCCAGAGCACAGAGCAGAAGGAGCAATGGTCACTCCATTATGAAAAACTTGCCATTAATTCCCCCCAAGGTCTGCATAAGAAGGTCCAACTCTCCTCTCTAAATAAAGCTCCTGGCTGGATGGGCCCTGCCTTATTTCCTGGCTTCACCTCCTATTATTGTGAATAATGTTACTACAGACCTGGGTGTGCAAATAGCTTTTTGAGGCTCTTTTCAATTCTTTTGGCTTTTCATTCCCTTAACAGTGCCTTTTGAAGAAAGGAGTTCTTAACTTCTATAAAGTCCGAAGGCTGTGCATATTCTGGTCATTCCCTAAAATACTACTCCCAAAATCATCTCCTAGCAGACTCCTCTAAATCCTTTAAGACCCACTTACATGACTTTTTCTATGGCTCTTCCCTGCTCCCAAGTGCTCCTGCCTCAGACTTCACACATGACTCCATCACTACATGTAACATGTAGCATCCTATGCATCAGCTTACAGGTCCATCTCTAAAGGTCCATGGCTTGCAAAATGTGTATCTGCAGCCCTGACTTGTGTTCTGAACTCCAGATTCTTATGTCTATGTGTGTCCTTACAGGTACTTTTACACCACACAGTTCATCTCCAAAATATAACCCTGAGCTCCCAACCCCAAAATTTGTGTCTCCCAAGGCTCCCTCATTGTACAAAATGGTACTCTGGTACAAATAGTTTCTCAAACTGAAACTGACAGTCATTCTTAATTCTTCATTCTCCCTCGTGTCCCATACCCTAAAACCAGTCCTATCAGTCCCATCTCAAAGCTTATCTAAGGCAAAAGGAACTCCATGGAGGGAGGACAGACTTCTCAAACAATAATGCTGAAGTAAATGAATACTCAATTTGCAAAGAAAAATGAACTTGAGTCCATACCTGTCATCGTGTATAAAAATAACTCAAAAAAGATCATAGCATAAAATTTAAAATTATAGAACTTCTAGGGGAAAAAAATACTTGTGACCTTGTATTATACAATGAGTACTCGGATATAATACCAAAAGCATAATCCATAAAAGAAAAAACTGAAAATTGGACTTTATAGAAGTACTCTTTTCTTCAAAAGGCATTGTTAAGGGAATGAAAAGCCAAAAGAATTGAAAAGAGGCTCAAAAAGCTATTTGCACACCCAGGTCTGTAGAAACATTATTCATAATAGTAAAAATGTGGGAGCAACCCAAGTGTCCATCAGTAGATGAATTGGGCAAACAGAATGCGGTCTATTCACACAGTGAATATTATTTAACCTTGAAAGGGTGAGAATTTTACACATGCTGCAACATGGATGAATCTTGAGGATATTATGCTAAGTGAAATCACAAAAGACAAATACTGTATGATTCCACTTACATGAAACATGTAGAATAGTCAAATTCATAAGAACAGAAGGTAGAATGGTATTTTCCAGGGGCTGAGGAGAGTACGGAATTGGAATTATCAATGGGGACAAAATGATGCAGTTGTGGAAATTGTACAACAATGTGAATATACTCAACACTACTGGACTACAACCTTCAAAATGGTTAAGATGGTACATTTTATGTTATATATATTTTACAATTAAAAAAAGAACTTATAAAATCTAGACCATCAAGATAAGATTCTCAAAGAGTGTGTCTTCTGAAAACATTGTCTGATGATAAAGGGATAGTCTGTGATAAAAAGAATTATACATATTTAATATTCGCTTTACTTTCATGATATACAAGGAAGGGAAGAGTGGGGAGGGAAAGAGAAGAATAGCCATAGAATGAGGGAAAACAATTTGCAAATCATGTATCAGATAAAAGACTTGTATGCAGAATATAAAGAACTCTCAAAACTCAGTAATAAGGAAAGTAACAACAGATATGGAAATGTGAAAAAGACTTCACCAGATACTTCAAAGAAGATTATAGGGATTGCAAATAAGCACAAGAAAAGATACATCCTTAGCCATTAGGGAAATGCAAATGAAACCCACAACGAAATACCACCATATACCTATTAAAATGGAAAAGAATTTTTGCAGTTTCTTTCTAAAGTACAGTATCATCACTAGTGAGGAGGTAGAGCCACTATAACTCTCACACATTGCTGGTAGAAATCCAAAAGAGCAGGCCACTCTAGAATGCAGATTGGTAGTTTCCTATTAGGTGAAGCATGTGTTTACCATGTGGGCAGCGATTCTGATTCTAGGTTCTCATCCGGAGAAATGAAACCTACGTTCCCCTAAAAACCTGTATTCAAATGTATAGAGAGACATTATTTGAAAACACTTTTTGTTTTCTTTTGTGTTTTGCAGTATTAGAGATAGTACCCAGGTATGCTCAGCAAGCGTTCTACCACTGAGCTACACCCCCAACCCAGCAGCCTTCATTTAAAGTTGCCAGCAATACAAGAACAACCCAATGTTCTTCAGCTGGTGAATGAGTAAACTACTATTTCCACACAAAGGAATATGCTCCACCAGTAAGAAGTGTGAACCACTGACATACAGGGCGACCTGGATAAATCTCGGATACACTGCGCTGAATGAAAGAAGCCAGGCTCAGAAAGCTGCAAACTGGATGTTTCCATGTCTGTGACACTCTGAAGATGGATCTGCTGCCAATGTCTGGAGGCCAAGTGACTACAGGGGCCCCAGGGGGATTTGCAGGGTGACGAAGGTGTTCCACATCTTGACTGTGGTGGCAACATGACTCTTCGGTTTGTCAAAAGTCAGGGGACTTTACGCTAAACAAGGTGACTCTCACTGTGTGTGAAGCACACCTTGACGACAAGCTGCCAGCGCACAGACCTGGAGATGCCCACTCAGATCGGATGCCTCCAGGGCTACCTTGTCCTAGCTTCTGTTGGTTGTCACCCGGCCTATAATGACTTGGCGCTTCTTAATATCCCCCCTCCATAGTTTATTCTTAAAAAGCTGTCAAAATTACATTTTTCAAATATAAATCATGCTATGTCACTCCCCTGCATGACTCCTCTGATGTCTTCTCATCTTACTTTAGAATAACAGCCAAATCCCTCTGCTGGTATACGCAGCCAGGCCTGCTTCTCAGCACTCACCTTGCACCACTCAGCCTTGGTCCACCACAACCCAGCTACTCTGACATCTGCCCCCTTTGTCCAGCACAGTGCTCACATCCCTGCCTTGAGGATGCTGTACTCATCACGTTCCCTTTGCCTAGAAGGCCCTGCCCTGACGTGTGCCTGGCTCCTTCTCAGCTGCAGATCTCACATAACTGTTGCCTCCCCACAGTTCAGCCCACAAAGCCCTGTACCCCACTCCTCATCCATCCTAGTGTTTTCTTTTTGTCCTGGCACTGATCACATCCTTATCTACCACTGGTGTTCTCTGTTCCATGCCCACGCCATATATAGCCCGGTCATGGTGAATCTTCAGTACCAGGGCAGGACCTGGTATACCATAAGTGTTCAATAAATGCTTGAACTAGACTGTTATCTTCAGGTAGAACTCTGCCTGATGGCAGGATGTCACTGCCCTCTTAAGACAGGCACAGCAGTGCCACCAGGATCTCCCACCTGCCACCACTGTGGGGTGAAGTACTCAACCTGAATTTCCAACAGCAGGCAGCAGCAGAGCCAGAGCTCATGGGCCACTCATGGCCCAGTGGAGCCAGAAGCATGGGCTTTGGAGTCCACCTCCTGCTCTTCATGGATGTGGAAAGGGGCCAAGGGAGGAAAGAAGGCAGACCTGGCAGGGAGGCTCCAGAAATGGGGATCCACTGGCCTGCCGAGGTCAGTCCTCCGCCCTGCCTGACTACTGGCTCCCCAAGCTGAGGAGCAGCTGCTAAGTGGTAGTCAGGATTTCGAACCCAACCCCAGCAAGTAAGTGGCAGCAAGTGCCCAACACGTGTCTGGCACTGCACTAAACATCAGGTGTTGCCTTTTAGAGCAAGAAGGGAAAGGAGAACGTTGCCTTATTGGAGCCGGTACTTCTAAAAGTTCTAGCAGGTATGTCTCATGTAACAGCCATGACAACCTTGTGATGTTAGGGATAGTATTAGCCTCATTATTATTTTGTGTTTTTGTTTTTGTTTTTGAGATAAGGTCTCAGTGTGTAGTTCAGGATGGCCTTGAACTCACTATGTAACCGAGGCTGGCCTCAAACTTGCAGTGATCCTGCTGCCTTAGCCTCCCAAGTGCTGGGATTATAAGCATGCACTGTCACACCTGGCTCCTCATTTTTATATGACCTCAGAGATCACCTGTGTTGTGAGTCACACAGCCTTTGAGGGTTCACACTAGGCTTAGCATGCCTAGGGACAGCCCTAAGCCCCACCTTCTCTTCAGAGGAAAGGGGAAACCCAGAGAGTCTACAGGATCCCACTCCTGTTGCCAACACCTGGCCTCCCCTTTATCCCTAGGACTATACCCAGTGCTGTCCCTCCATGTTCTCATTTCCTGCATCAGCAGGTGCAGACATAGTAGAGGTCAGTCTGACAATCAGCCCAGCCCTCAGGCCAGGGGACACCAGAGGGCATCTATTCCTCTGCCCTCAGGACCTCTTTCTTCCTTTTCCCTGTCCCTATCTCCCCGTGCCTGCCTTTGTCTGTCTCTGCTCATCTCTTTTCTCTCCTCATACGTGCTCACACATATATACATGCAGACACACATACACACACATACACACACATACACACACTGCCACCATTCCTGTTCCAACTCATTTTTTTCAACTGTTCAACTCCCTCTGCTGAAGGAACTGGACTCTGTGAGATGAAAGCTCAGGAAACCCCTCCACAGGGGACTAAGGGCGTAGAAGTCTTACTGCAGCTATGGTCCCAGGCCCTGGGCTGAGGTTTGTGCCCTGCACAGGGGCTACAGGCTGCCTGGACCTGCTCTGGCATCACTGCTCCTCATTAAGCCTCAGCCAGCTGAAGAGCACCAGCTGGCCACACCTGCAGTGGCCCCAAGCGGGGAGGGGGGGTGAGTGTGCTGTTCCATCCAGGTGCTCGGGGCAGCTCAGTCACAGCCCAGCAGTGTGGCTGGGGAGGGCTGGAGACAGGAGGGCAAGGACTGGCAGAATTTTATGCCTGGCCTTTCTTAGTCGACAGGCAAAATGACTCTGTGATCCCTTAGCTCTCAAAATTAGCTGCATTTTACAATCCCCCGTCTGGCAGAAACAGAAAATGTCCTATTAAATCTTAATCACCTGCCTTCCAAGAAGCTCCCCAGCCCCTTTCTCCCTGGAGGACAGCTAGCCCTAGATGACCACAGTGAGATGCTAGTGGGAAAAAGGGAACAAGGACGATGAGGAGATGGTGTTTGGAAGGCTCCCATCCACGCTTCTTTGGGCAAATGCCTTCGGAACCAGAAGAAGCCTCCACTAAGCCAAAGGGCGCCAGTCATCCCGTTCTGTGCCTCCTAGGGAACCCCACCCTTCAGACTCTCCTCCCAGGACACAGCCTCCTTGGCCCTCACTTGGCCCTCTTCATCCCAGGCATTACCAGTGACTCTGGACCAAAGCAGCCATGTCCCAAACCCACAAGATGCAGTTCTGGACAGCCCTGTCCTCTGCCCCACTTCTCTGTGCACGAACAGAGGCTCGGGGGAAAAACCTTTCTTTGAAAGAAAGATGCCACATGACCTTCAGGATTATTCAAATATTAACCACCTGGATAAACAGTCTCTCCTATACGTATTCTCATTATCACCTCTCCAGCTGAAGCTGAAGTGCAGTATTTCTCTCTTACATCCAGAGTAGATGTTTCTGGTGACTCCTGGGGAGAATGGAAAGATGAAAGGGAACGCAAGGGCAAGCTAAGAGGAAAACAGTGCTGGATCCTGGCAGCCCCCATCCCAACTCAACCAGGAGCTGAGGTGAAGCTGGGGCCAAAAGGCCAGAGAGCTCCAGGACCAAACACCAGCCAGCTTTGTCCCTGGCCAGTACAGGGGACACAGACTCACAAGAACCCACCAGCTCCCAGAGATCTATGGATGACTTTGGCCTTGTCACCTTCTTGGGTCCACTCCAGACACTGCTACCTGCTCCTGGCCAGACTGACTGTCCACGACCATTACAACTATAAACAGGGCTCCTCTTCTTTGACCTTGAAGTAATCCTTGTGTGTCTGTAGTTGGACCAGTCTTCTCCTTCATTACTCTTTCTCAACTCCACTGTCCCAGCCATGAGAAAACAAGCACAAAACAAAGCTGATCCTACTCAGCTTCTTCCATCGCCCCTCGCCAGCAAAGATCTCAGTCAGGGTCAGGAGCAGCTGCCTCTCCACACCCCACTACTTCTAGGCAGAGGAGCAGAAGGGGAAGCCCTGGTCTCCCAGAAGTCTAGCCTCACCCAGCAAAAAAGACAAGTTTATTACCAACTTCCATTATTGCAATCAATTTTAAAGTTATTATTGTGGATTCTTAAGATGTCAACAATGAAGAATCCTATTGTCCCACTAATTAATTCAGCAATCTCCCTGAAATAATAGGAGCTGTAATTGTAATTCCAAACTCACCCCCCAACCACTGGAATCAACTAATTAAACAACAATCAGCCAGCACCGGGCTTTCATGGGGAAGATGGACTATTCCTTTTTATAGCTGCAATTAGGCGACACATTCAATAATCAGAATGAAATACAAATTTACCCAGGAGCCCAGTAAATTATGGCCATTCATACTTTGTTTTCCTATAGCCACCTCCCAGGAAATAAAAGGGGCTGCACCTCCCAGCTGCTGCAGGATACTGTCCGAAAAGTCTGGGAGTCACTCCTCAGGGTCCCTCCCAACACCAGAGGGTATTCTGCTGCTTAATCCCTATGCATAAAGCAAAGGGAGGAAGCTGTCTATGGTAAGTTCACTCCTACTGAAGCCTGTAGGGGCACCCAGCAGAAAATCAAGGTGGATGAAGAGTAAGGAACAAGGCAAGTGCAAGAGCCATGTCTATGTGCCTGGATAAATGTGTGAGGCACACACCCACATCCTCACCTAACTCAGCTGAAACAACACTTGTCCACATGCACAGGAGAAAGAAACCCTTTCGTGTTTCCTACTAAAAAAAAAAAAAAAGGTACAGGAGAGGAGGAGGGCATGGACAGGGGTGGGAACCCTGCACGCCAGAGGGAAGAGCTATAAAATGATGCAGACAAGGTTCCTGAAGAACCACTGAGTAAGTGTGAAAATTAAATCAGGTAAAAGGCAGTGGCTGGGCAGGGAGAGGGAGGAGAGGCGTGAGATGATAAATGGAAAGATATTCACGCAGAGGTGCCGTCAGCCCACCGCAGGCTGAGCGGAAAACTTGCACTTTCCAGAATTTGCTAAAATGCTCATGTCCTCTGATAGAGACAGCAAATGATCCCAGGATTGATGGGCAGAACTGAACCACCTCTACTTGTCTCCCTGAGGGACAGCGGGCATGGCAGGGTGATCAGAAGTTCAGAAGACTGTGGAGCGTGGTGCCCAGTGGCCCCTTCCCGAAACTCTTGGGAGGGCAAAACAGGGGCTACTTTTCTAAAAGCATGACAGAGCATCACGAGAAATTCAAGTAAAGGCGTTTGTTTGTAGCAGATGTCTACTGTCCCATACCCTCAACATCAGAAGTTCCTTGAGGTCAGGGACCCCTTACCTGTCACTCAGTATAGACCAGACACATGGAAATTACTTAATAAATACTTGTTAAACAGAGATGCCTGGTTCTGGGGCAGCTCTCTGCTCAACAGGCCCGAGGAGACACAAAGAGCAAAGAGCATCCTCTCCCTGTAGACTGGATGATGGAGCGCTCACACAGAGACTCAGTGATGTAGTCATAAGAACACACTCACTTTCTCATTCAAAAACACTGACTGGACACCAGCTCCATACCACATATATGCCAGACACTGAGGGTTCAGTAGTAAGCAAGATGGGAACAGCCCCTAAAGCTTGCAGTCCTAGGGAAGAGTGACAAGTCCACAACAGCCAGGGAAAGCGGGAAAGCAATAATAGGCAGGTGGAGGGAGTGATGGCCTTTTCAAAAGCAGGACCTGAAGAATGAACAGGAGTAAGTCAGGGCTTACATTTCCTTATCTGTAAAGTGGGAGTAATAAGAGTGTCAGCCTCGTAGGGTTGTTGGGAGAATCAAGTGAGAGAATGTACAATAGACACTGGTGTGCGGCAAGTTCCATCCAAGTGTTCACTATCTTGTAAACTGCTGTTATTATCATCTCTCCACCATCCCCTCTTTGGGAGAAGACCTAAAATCAGAGAAGTTTATCCAGCCCAGAGACTTCACTTTGACTGGCTGCTCTGGATACCATTCTCGCACCCATTTAGCCAGAATCATTTACAGAGCCCCACCGTGCAAGGCTGGGACATGTCTGAGACAGGGATGTGGGTGCCTGACCTGCTCTTTAGAAGCTTGCAAAGAAGACACAGAACAAAGCACTTTCACACTGGACAGTCTATTCCAGTGGCGGCAAACATACAGCATGCATGGTGCAGTAGGCTGTTTATATCATTGAAAGCTTTGAAAGGTTCGCCATCACTGGCCTGTTCCAAGGCACTGGTGCTGGTCCCAAGTGACAGTAATTGTTAGGGATGCTCTCAGGGCTCCAGGGCCCTTCCAGGGCAGCATCCCCAAGCTGGGAGTCAATGAAACTAGGTACTCAGGAGAGCAATGGCTTAGCTGTCAGGCCACGCACCTCCAGATACTAGAGACTGGGAAGATTCCTGTGGCACATGCCCTGGACCCCTGTGGCCTCCTGCATCCTGATTTAGGCCCAGCTATATATTGTCTCCTGTAGCCAGGACCAGCACTTGCTATTCCAAGTCCCAGCCTCAGCCTACTCTTGCTTCTTTTCCTGGTTCCCCCATGTGACTTGACAGCCCCCTTGTACACCTGCTCAGGACCATTCTGGATCCCAAGTGCCCAATTCTGACTTTCCAGCCCCATGTTCACCACCGCCTCTCATTCAGGGCAACAGGATTTAAGCTGGATCTTAAAAGATCCACAAGTTAGCATTAGAGAAGGCTGAGTGGAGGCCCAGGGCCCTCAGCAGTTGTAAGGTGGTACTGGGCAGCAGTGGGCATGGAGGCCTGAACTAATGGGGTGACTCCAATTATCTGCTCAGCAAACTGCCGAGGTCTTTCATAAGGCTTCACTCTGGGAAACTGAAAATAGTCTGACTGAGCATCCTTAGCATCGTATTTAAGGAGAAATTCTCACACACACAACTAGATTTATATCCCGATGACAATGGCAGGATTAGCTTTATTGATCAAGCCATCACCATTATCAGCAACAGACATTTATGGGGCTCTCACACTGCACACGCCACTTGTTCCTCAACCCCAGCACGATAGGATACCCAGGACATAATACCAAGTTGGCAAAACCAACATGGTTCATAGCCCTGGAGTAATTAAAGCCACAAGATATCACTTTGCTTTAAACACCTCAAAAGGAAAGACACTGTGACCTTCTAACTCTAGAGCCTAGAACTTTATTAGATAACAGATTACTGAGTGAGTAAATGAATAAACAAATGAGTGGTGTGTAGCTGTCTCTCAATGGTTTTAGCCCTGATTATCTAATGCATACATTATGGAGACCTCTGGCTTTTCCATGTTCTTGCGGAACATTCAACAGCCTTATTGGGGTCATTTCATTGCTAATTTGTACCTTAATCAGTGAAAAAGAGGAAGGAAGCAGAGAGGAAATGAAAAGGGAAAGATGGAAATCAATAGTGCCATTCTCCCCAGCAGCTCTACGAGAGGGTTTAGTGGGTAAGAAAGATTGAAACTAATGGCTAAAGCAGGGCTTGAGAGTTATCTGTGGATTTTACTTATGCATGACTTCTGGGATGCACTGCCATCTTCCTTCCACTCTGCCTGGAGAACTTCCCAAGTAAGACAATGCTGAAAGGCAGGGGGTAAAACAGGGGAGGGAAAAATCAGTCAGTCGGGACAAGGCAGCCTCCTTAAGGCCAGCCTGGCAAGTCCTTCACAGACACCCTGCAAAGTAAACACGGCTTTCTGTCTTTCTCCCCCGCAAGACATCCACTCACACTTATCAAGTTGCCAGGGATCTCAGGAGGCTCCCACCTGACCATCTCCCCAGAGCACAATTCCCTGACCTGCTTAATCCAGGTCTACCTTTTTCAGATAGACTCCATCAAGCATGTAACAGAGGAAACGTATAAGGGGCTAAAAGTTTGTGGCTCTCCAAAAGTCACATGTTGAAATATGAACTCTCAAGGTGATGGCATTAGGAGGTGGAGCCTTGGGCAGGTGGTAAACTCACAAAGGTGGGAACTGTGTCAATGGTATTAGTATCCTTATAAATGAGCAGAGCTTGCTCCTGCTCTCTCTGCTCTCTACCACGTGAGGGAAGCCATCTGCAAACCATCAAGTGGGCCCTCACTAGATACCATATCTGCTGGCACCCTGATTTAGACCACCCAGCCTCCCAAATGGAGAGAAATAAATGTCTGCTTTGTAAGCCACCCAGTCTGTGATAATTTGATACAGCAGGTCCTACAGACTGAGACAGGATGCCTCTAGTGACTTTCTTCAAAGGAAGAAAGCAATGGCCTTGGTCCTTTTAAACCATGTTCCCCACCACCAAGTGGGTCAGTCACCCAGAAAGGTGTAAAACATCTAGGTCACCTCACAGACCCTGGGGTTCCCTCTGGCAGATCATGCCCTAGATGTGGCCAAGGCAAAGATACAGGATGTCAGGGAGACAGACAGCAACAAGGAGGACTGGTCAGAGAGGGAGAGGAAGTAGGTGAGAATGCGTGGGCAAGGTCAGGCGGATGACCCGTGTTGATGGCTGGGGGTTGGCATCATTCTTGTCCCAAGAGGACCAGCAGTCAGCATCATAGCTTCAGGGAAAAACACCATTCTGAGCCAGCAGACCTAGGGTACTGGGTTCAAGTCACAATTCTGTTACTTACTGGTGTGAAGTCCCGCCATTAATCAGCCTTTCTAAAATTCAAACTCCTGCCAGCAAGATGAGGGAATAACCTAAGCCCAAAGAATGGCAAGGGCTATGGAAAACAGGAGACCAAACCCAAGGGAGGAGACCATCATGTGCCAGGCACAGAAGGCAGCCAGCCTAGAGCTTGCAGAGTGTACCGTGACACACCTAGAGGTGTTGTCACCATGACCTCAGCCACTTTGCCTTTTTCTCTAAGACAGGGTCTCACTAAGTTGCCCAGGTTGGCCTCATGCTCATGATCCTCCTCCCTCAGCCTCCCAAGTAGCTGGGATGATAGGTATGTGCCACCACATCCAGTTTTGTATGGTTTTTTAATCTGAGATAACTCCTGGAGAACATGTTCCATCAAAACAATAGGGTAGGGGCTGGGGATTTAGCTCAGCGGCACAGCGACTGCCTGGCAAGCAAGCGCAAGGTCGTGAGTTCAATTCCCGTACCAGAAAAAAAAAAATAATAATAGGGTAAACCAAGAATAATAAAGATGGAAGAGCCCCAAAATAGGGAACATAAATGACAGAAAGGTAAAGGGATTTCCAGGGCCAAGGAGAGTAGAGAGAAGTCCCAGCAGAGTAGCCTCAAGGCTGACCTGGGGAGAAAGGTGAGCAAAGAACACAAGTGTCCAGAATTTCTTGAAACTGACTTATCCAGAGGCTAGAGGAAGATTACCCCAAGAGGCTATAAATAAGTAGAAAGAAAACAAACGACAAACGAAGTAGTTATCACCTTCAGAACAAAATAAGAAGTAAAAAAGAAAAAAAAAAAAACTGTAATGTATTAGTCAGGTGTGAATAATATTGGAATAGACGTAATGTAAATTATGAATATTAATTTAACTAAAGCTTAAAGGTAAGAATCAGAAGAGATAGCTATTATAAAAAATAAATCCTCACTACCATAAATAAAAAGTCAATCAATAAAGCATATAATCAATGCAACAAAATACAGCAATACACAAATACTATGGAGATGTGTAGGTATCAGAGAAAAACAGCAATAAAGTTGAAAGCCAGTGTCTCTAAGGAGGGAAGCTGGGGTTCAAGGCAGAGGTAGGACAGAGAAATACTACATACCGTTACAAGTCTTTTAATGTAAACTATAGGCAAGGATCACAATCCATCTTTTAAAATCCACACCTTAACCCTCCTCCAGGGTTAGCAGCGGAGGACACCCTGCAGGAGAGGCAAGGCAGCAGGCTCTTCTCCTGACGCTCGACACCCACCTGCACTGCATCTTCCTGAGGGTCTCTCACTCACTACTCCTCCTGGTCCCAGGAGCAGCCAACACTTCTTTCATGAGGCCTTACTATGGAAACAGGACTTTAGACTTAATCCCAAAATGCACAACTAATGAGATCAGAATGATTAAAGAAGAATTCTCTAATAGTCCAGAAACACCAATGGGAAAGGAACAGGAGAGGGACATGTGTCTAGTTCATCTGGCCTTGATGAGTATGGTAGAGCCTCCCTGCTTTGGGTTCCCAGTTTACCCCACCTAGCTCCTGCCCACCATGTATGGGAGACTATTGTTCCTAACCTCAGCCTTTTCTGAATTCACAACAGCAAGGCCCAGAATTTCTCTCCGACCACCTTGGGGTCCTCTTTGACACTCCTGTTTCCTGGTTACCAGCCCTCCTCTTCTCCCCATGACTGTACTATATTCCCCTACCTCTATATCACTACCTTTTAGGGAAGCCAGTCTTCCCTCCCCACAGATCAGAATTCAACAAGAATTCTTGACATACACATGGTGATACCCATATTAAAAATGGCCAGTGGGGGCAGGGGATATGGTTCGGCAGCAGAATGCTTGCCTAGCATACACTAGGCCCTGGGTTTCATCCCCAGCACTGCAAAAGAAAGCAGAGAGAATAACAGAAGGGAGGCTTTGGATCTTGGACAAAGTAGTAAATATATTAAAGCCTTAGTTTTCTTAGCTATATAACAGGATAATATTACCTAGTCAATCCCAGAGTGGTTATCAAGGTCAAATCAGTTAATAGGTAAAAAGCTTAATAAACTGGAAAGTTCCTCAAATGTGAATAATAATTATTATTATATTACTAGTAACAATAATTTTAAAAATTAACTGACTACAAAGAAGTCCTTGAGTGGCAGAAGATTAATGCACTGAAATTAAAAGCCTATGCCCCCTGCAACCATGAGGTGCAGCCTGGCTGGTCTATTACTGTATACGACGGTAGGCAGGCCCACTGCCCCACCTGGAGCCACAGACACCCGAGGCACAGACCCTGCTGCCTCAGACAAACGGCTTTAAACACCTGTGCCACTTCCTCTGCATCAAATCAAATCACTGGCTAATGCGCCTCAGCTCCTTTCATTCTGATGGTAACAGCCGTTGTTCTTATTGGATTGCAGATGAATCACTTCAAAAATATTTTGGGGCACATTATAGAGGCAATAACATAAAAGTACCTGGAAAATGGTTCTGTTTTGTTTTCTACTTTGCAAACCCAAACTGGAGCCTGGGGTTGTAGTACATATTTTTGTCTTTTTTTAACAGAAAAGCTTTGCTCATTTCCTCTCCATGCTGGGAAAAGGGACCTGTGAATCACTCCTGGGTGGGGAGTGAAACCCCTCAGAAGGTCTAGCTTGGTCTTTGACAGAAGGACTGAGAAAGAGAGTGGAGATCTATATGCCAGCCTTCAAATCTGGGAAAAGTGGCTGGCAAGCTCAGTCTCCACTGAGGACAGAAATTAAGACTATGGCAGCCCTAAGAACACAGGCCTAATACCAGCAGGAATCACTGTCTTACTGCAAGGCACTGTTTGACTGGAGCTGCGCAAAAGCTAACACAGACATTCCCTTACCAACCTCACCCTATTCTGCTGAGAGCTTTCTGAGTCTTAACTCAGTAGTCAGCACATTAAAAACATCAAAGCACCAGGACAAACTCATGTTGCACACATGTCCCTGAAGATGCTCTCTTATTTAACATCACTAATTGCTCAACCAGTTATGCATCCACTTAGTTGTCCTATCCCTTGTTCAGAAAAAAACCTAAAGTAAAAAAGAAGATGGCAGCCAGTCATGGTGGTCCCAGCTACTCCAGAAGGAGGTGGAGGCAGAAGGATGACTGGAGTGCATGAGTTCAAGACCAGCCTGGACAACACAACAAAACCCTGATCTCAAAAAAGAGAGAAGGTTGTGAGTTATTGGAAGCATTTGTGATGTATATGCTAAGCACCTTCCTCATTCCAATTCTGGATTATTCATGTCATATGTGTTAGCAAGACTTAATCCATACACTTGCTTGCAGTTGTCTTAAATTGCCCCTGTTTTAATACCAGCATGGACTTATCTGACATCAGGCCTTACTAGAAAGGAATCTGAGGTCTGGTCTCCTTTCTCAGTCACTTCCTGTTTGGACCACCCTGGACAGGTTGCTTCCAGCCTCCAAGACCCAGTCACTTCCTCTGAAAAGCCAAGTAAAGAATATCTTACCTAGATCAGATCTCTTGAAATCCCTTATGCTTAAGAACTACAATTGCCCACTAAATGATTTCTACAAATGAAGAATTTTTTGCCTTTTCATTTGTCAAATAAAATCTGAGGCTTAGGGTAATAGGCAAACAATAAGCTTTGGAGTCTGAACAACCAAAGCACAAATCCAGGCTGCCACTGACTAGACCTTGATAGAAGACTTACCTCACATGAGCCTAGCTCAGATCTTTATCATAGAAATAAGGTCCCTTACGTGCAACATGGCTAATGCATAGTAAACACAGTCAGTCACTCCCCTTGCAGTTTAAGGAACAAAGTCATAGGCCAAGTGCAGCCTGGTCTAAACTTTCTCCTCCATTTCCCATCCTGCTTTTTACTCCCTTTAGAAAAACAGCTGTGTCCATTCCCTAACAACTAATGTGCTATTAGTTAAGTTTTCTCGTGTGGCCAGAGAGTACTTCTGAATTATAAGTGGAAAAGAGTGAGATGTAAAACAGAAATAGGCTAGCAGGAGTAATTAATGAGACAAAGCCTTAAGCGAGACCCTGCACTTCTGCTCTCATTAACTGGTGAGCACTGGCCCTGCACTGGCGATGCTCCCTACCTGTCCCTCCCCACTCCGCTGTTCTCTGTTGTACCTCTTACTATATTGGATCTGTTAAATGCTTTATATTCCGTTTGCCAACGCAGGGATGATTCAGAACAAGATTGGATTATTACCAATTCAGGAGGCACTACACACACGGCTGTCATGTTTCAGTTACCCTTTCTCTCGGTTTAATAAAATTTGCCACACTAATACAAAGCCATCTTTTATCGTTTTTCCCTGCAGTTGTAACAACTTGTCCGGCTCCCTCCTGCTAATTAAAGAAGGAGGGGTTGCGGCAGCTCATTGGAAAGTGGGTTTCCAGGGAGGCTGTCAATATCTTTGCAGCCACTTAGCTCTGGTTCTTGTGGTCCTTTAACCACCCGCTCCTCCATGATAGGAGACCTAATGAGGTCGGCAGCTGGTGGTGACATGGCAGGCGTGCCCCCGCGTGGCAGCGGCCCGGACACCTCCGCGCGCTGGTGGGAGGGCAGACGCTGCGCTCCCCCGGGGCAGGATGACGTGGGCTCTGCAGCCCGTCCTCCCACGCTGCCCGCTGGCTGGGCCCTGGAGCATACGACAGACTCACCGGCAAAGGGTCCCCAACCGTAGAGCAAGAGGACAGGGCTGGGAGGTGGGCGGTTGGACAGGACCCCAGCCCCTGGACGAAACAGATAACCGGAAAAGGGAGGTGGTGGGCGAAAAGGAAACGGGGAGGGAGAGGAAAGAAGAGCCGTAAACAAAGAGCTGCCCTTGTGCGAAATCCTGAGCTGGGTCCAATCAGCCCGCTTCCGGAAGGCCCACGCGCTGCTCGCCAGCCCACGCGGGGCCTCCAGGGACCAGAGCGCGGGGAGGGCGCCGTGCGTCCGCGCCCGGTCCATCTGTCCAGCTACGTAATTACCTGCTCTGGCCCCGGCTGCCGCCCTTTGGAAGTACAGCGGCGCGGCGAGGCGGGCGCATTAGCATTCCCGCCGGCGGCGGGGAGCCTGGGCGCACGAACTGGCACGGGACATGGTCCACGGACAGCCCCGACTGCTGGAACTTCAGGCAGCCCTAGGGCGAGGCAAGGAGCCCCTCGTCCTTGGAGAGGGAGGGCATCCTCCCCTGGGAGGGACCTGTCTCCTCTCCCGTCCTAAGACCCTTCCCACCTATGCGCTCGGACCTCACTCCGAGGGGAACACAAACATCTGGGCGGGCACTGGCAAGGTCAGGACTGGGGCGGGGCGGGGGCGCTGGGGGCTGGGAAGTGCAGAGCGGCCGCCTGATTAGCATGCAGTGGCCGTCGCCCTCTCCCGGCCCCAGCGCAGCCGCCGGGATTCCTGGGCCCTCTCCCCGGGCGCGCACACTAATAAGTTTACAAATGGAAGCCGGTGGCGCCACTTGCAATAAAAGGCAGAAGCTCCGCTCCGGCGCTTCAATGAGAGCATTTTCCCCGTAACAAGGGGCTGGATTCAGCTGCCTGGAGCCGTCTGAGCGGGGCGAGTTGCCAGAGTAACGAAGGCCTAGCGCTCACGTGGGGAGAGGGAGCGAGCTGCAGGCTCCAGGGCTTGCCGCTGGGCCGGCACAGTCAGCCTTCCTCAGGCCGAGACCCATTCCTTTCGGGCATGCCTCCCCACCCAACTTTCCCGCTAATCAGGCTCTCACTCCCCCAACCCCCAGCCTTTAAAAAGCACCTCGTGGGTGCTTGTACTAAATGCAGGAGACACGCGGAGTACCTGCTGCAGGTGCTCCAAGATGGACCGAAAATGGGCCAGGCACTTGCCCCATGGGGGAGGCACCCTGAATTCTGGCTGTACTCAGAGCAGCCTGGGAGGCATAAGGGACCGCAGGACCGACAGGTGTCAGAACTCACACAAACAGCAGAAGGCCAGGTGGGATTAATACCTCTCTGCTGGAACAAGCGGTAGGTCTGCTGAGCAATCCTGGGAAGGGTGGCAGAGCATTCAGAGCCAGAAGTGCCACAGGATTTTAGATGGAAAAGGACCAAAGGGCAAGGTTCTGGAACTGCTTGGGTCTTGACTACCTGAATAGTGGACAAACCCCACCTGTCCCACCCACAGCTGCAAGACCACAGCTGCTGCTTTCTCCTAGCCCTTGACCTAGCTTGGCCCAAGAATGAACTCAGCTTTTGGTCTCAGTTTTCCAAAGTTCACATTTTACTACCCACTTTCTTCCCAGGGACTACAGAATACAGGCATTGCCTTACCTTCTTGTACAAGTTTGTCACTGGGTTCATCCAGACCCCAGAAGCTATTCTTCAGGGCCTAGCGCATGTGCTCTTGTGCTTATGTGGCATGTGCATGCATGTGCGCACACACACACACACACACACACACACGTACACACACATCAGGAACCCAGAGCTCCTCTCTGAAGCGACCCTGAAGCTTGGCTGAGCACTTCTGGGCAGCTGCCTTCCAAACTGCAATATGCTATTAACCTAGGGCAGTGATGGCAAACCTTTTAGAGCTTTCAATGATAAACAGTGGGCTCCATTTCACCACCACCGACCTAGGAGAAGCTATGCCCAAAAGCAATGCTGCCAGGCCAAGCAGTCCCTGGACCATACAGAAAAAGAGTCCAGTAATAGCCATTGCCCACATACTAGTATAGAAAAGCTATTTCCTTTGTAACTGACAAAAAAGGTAGCCCCTTCCCAGGTATGGCCTGGGTGCAGGGAGATGAGATGGAAAGGCACATATTAACAGCAAAGCTCTTGGGAGCCAGGCCAGCTAGAAGCCTGCTTGCATGATCAGCGTCTCAATAATCACATGCTCCCCATGCCTCAGTGGTCATATGAATCTACTTAATCAGTGTAAGGCCAAACCAGGGTCCCCAGTACCACCAAGCAGCTGGACCACACATACTGGCTGCCTGTTCTGGCTCCCCATACCTGGATCCTCCCTTCTCCACACCTGAAACTCACCCCCCACATCCAGTCAGACCACACACATTTCTCAACATCTGTGGCAGCCTCAGGGTCTTTCCATCATCCAGCTGTCTTACTACCACCAGAGGATGTCAGGCTGTTCCCTTTTGTGTAAATCTGATACACAATACCCTCTGATACACAAGACCTTCTGTTCACTGCCATTTCCCTGGTTTCTCTCTCCCCCTGAACCCTGGCTTGCCTGGACCCAAACACAGGTCCTCACTCCTGTCTGATGTTTGTGCCATCTCTTCCCCAGTCCACAAACCCTAGCTCCCTTGCTTCCCCCGGCTGGTTCCTGCACATCCTTCCAGACACAGCTCAGGCACTGCCCCCTCCAGGAATCCCTCCTTGGTTTCTTGCCATCCATCTTGGGCTGAGTCAGCCCTGCCTTGGTCCATTTTGTGTTACTGTAACAGAATACATAATGCTGGGCAATGCATAGAGCAAAAAGGTTTATTCTGGCTCATGGTTTTAGAGGTGTAAAACCAAGATCAGGTAGCCTCATCTATTCAGTCTTCTGTCTTCTTCACAGCATGGTCATAGCATCCCATAGTGAAACATGTGGGAGAGCACTGAGCCGGAAGACATCGCATGGCAAAGGAGAGGAAGCAAGAGACTGGGGAGGGGCCAGGCTTGCTCTTTTATAAGAACCTGCTTTCAAGGGAACTAACCTACTCTTGTGGGATCTCACTCACTTGTGAGACCAGCATTAATCCCTTCCTGAGGGCAATGTTGGCCCAGTCATTTCCTACTAGGCCCTCACCTTTCAATACATGACACTGCCCTCAACCATGCACCCCAGATAACCTGTGCACCTTCTCTAGACAGCAGACCCCTAAGGGGCAAGGCCAGCCAGGGCCCTGTTGACTGTTCAGCCAGGCCTTAGTGGCAGGTGACTAGAAGTCTTAGCCATGGAGTCTGTCAGTTTTTGGTGTGGTTTCTCAGCTCTTCCATCTTGGGGTATCACTTAATTTCTCTCACTCAATTTCCTTATTAAAATGGATAATGATACTATCTTATGGCTGTTAGGGTTAAATGAAGTAATGGGTTGAAAGGAATTAGCATAGTGCCTGGCATATGGTGAGCGAACTCTTCCTTCATTATTTGTTCATTATTCCTCAGGATCCAACTCATCGGGCACATTCTAATCACTGACTCAAATGAGTAAATGAGTGATGACGGGGAGACTACAGCACAGTTCTGAGGCCCTCAGTGCCCTTGCGGCTCCCCCTTGATATGCTTTGGTTTCTTTGTAGCCCACTGGGGATACGTCACAAAGAACTGGTAACCAGTCATATGTCCATCATCTGATGGATACGATGAAGTAATTAAGTCACATCCTGACCTACAAGTGGTTGAGAAAGAAGGAAAGAGAAACACCGGAAGATGGAGGTGCCTGGGTGACTCTGTGTCTTCCTAGGGCTTGAGGGAGGAAAAGAAGGAGAGAGAAAGATGGCTGTGTTTTGCTGGGAGACAATTGTTTCCTCATCCGTAGTGGTATAAGACTGCCCTCTGTGTAACCTGGGAGTCTGGCAGGGGATGCCCATAGGGCCCTCTTGGGAGTCCCAGACTAGCTTCCCCCAGTGTGCAGATCCCCAAGATTGGAAGGACCATCGGACACCACGCTGCCTCCTCTGCGGTGAGGAAGGGAAGGCCTTGCTGGTAAGATGAGCTGGCGAGCCAAAGTACAAGGGAGAGAAGGAAAGGAATGCCGATCTAGAACACAAAGTTAGAACTTCCTCAATTCCCCACAATGAATAGAATTATTATGTATCATAAACATATGCCAAGCAATAAATTTTAAACATTGGCTGGAGGGCTGGGGTTATAGCTCAGTAGTAGAGCACTTGACCAACATGTGCAAGGTCCCGGGTTCCATCCCCAGCACTGGGGCAAAAAGCTGGTCCTGTCCCACCTACCCACCTCACTCACCCACTGTCTCCCTCCCAGCCTGGAGACCACACACAGGGTCTGGCCGGCTCCCTCCTTCCCTGGCTGTTTTGCAATTTTAATTTCTCACCTTACTAAACAGCCAAGATTTATGGCACACTTGACAGAAATATTTAATTTTCCAAATGTCTATTATTCAAAGGCTATGGAAATCTCCAGCCCTAACATTTCCACATTAATATCCATCTAGGGCTGAGGCCAAATAAAGATCATCTCAGCAGTGTGGAAGGGGACAAAGGAGGATCCACAGAAAATCTCCCACAGAGTTCATACCATCTCCATCCCACTTCACCAATCAACCATTTGTGCTTTTTAAAATTGTTATTAGTATCATTTAACACTGAGCACGTATTATGTGCCAGATACTGTATTCACCAGATATAACAGCCACGATTTCATTGAATCTTTATAACCCTGTGAGGTGACCACTGTAGTGTCCTATTTTATAGATTAGGAAACTGAGGCACAGAGCTATGTAGGATCACCCAACTAGTAAATGGCGCTTACATGAGAACCCCAACGTGATTAACTGACACTGCCTCTTTTGTATGCATGGTGGAAATGCTCTTTCTTTCTACGGTACAGCTATGTTATGTTCAATTTAATTCTGTATCTCACTGTTAAGCCAATTCATTGATGTATTCCATGTGTGCACACGTGGAGGGTCCCTGCAGCACACAGACTGTGGCTGTGGACAGCATAACAAACAGAAAATGAGGTCCCTCGTCTATCCTGCTCTTAAAATCTGTGTGGAAAACTGGGCATATATGCAAAACAATGCAGCAGCAACACAAGGCAGAACAGTCACACCACCTACCTAGGGGATTCAGCTCTCTTGAGATAAAGCAGGAACAAAAAGACCTCAGAATACACAAGACAGTTCTTCTCAGACCTCCTTCTCTGCCTGTCGCCTCTTGCACGGGTGCAATGCTGACTCAGTTTATACACACTCAGTGCAGAACAGGGAGAAGGAGCTTTCTGGCAAAGGCAAGTGGCAATAAAAGAAGAATAAAACAGGAATAGCGGACGAAGAATTCCAGAAGTTCAGCAGTCTTGGACAAGAGGATGTGCAGGAAAACAGAGCATCTGACTAACCTAACCCCTCAGAAAATCTGTCCTTTGCAGCTCAGGGTAATGACTCTGAGTAATGAAAAAAAAGATCAAATCACTATCTATGCACCCTATTTACAAAAGCATGGATAAAAGTCACGCTTTTCTTATGTCCATTTGGATGGAAATATTTCATCAAAGTGGCCAAAATATTTATTTTAAAATTTAGTGCTTAAAAGAGTTCGCTGCTTTCTGCTGAACTCCAGAAAGCAGCAGAAATTACAGAATATAATTTGTACCTCAGCCAGTTAGGACTGGGTGTCCCTCGTGGGCAGGGATGGCTTGTCTCTGGCCTGGTCTGCTCAGTGCCTCCCATGGGTAAGCATGCAACAAGAGGTGCCCACCTCCAGGGTGCTGGTGCCCATGTGCCTTGTTTATCTAAGGCCGATAAAAGAGGGGAAGCTAGGAAGTCTGGGTCCTCTTCAAAGCTGACTGGAACCAAGGACCTCACCTCCCAAGAGGCCAAGCTTAGGAAGGAACTGTCACCAAGTCTAAGGCGCCTTTGCCAAGCCATGGAGGTAACACTCCCAGGAGGAGTTTGCATCTAGGTGGGCAGCATGTGAGTCCCAGCTGATCAGGCAACGGTTTCGTGTCTCTAGGTCCCTTTGCCAGGTCCAAAATGGCTCCAGTGCTGCTGTCTGGGAGGGTGACAAGAAGGGTAAACAAAGGGAAGAAATGAGGGACCCTCAACAGCACTACGCTGAGGCCTTACCAGGGATCTCAGGAGTCTACGTAAAACCAAACACTCACAGGTAGCGAGCTAGAACAGAACCAGAGCAAGACCAAAGAGAAAGGCGAATCTGTGAAGGCCACACTGTGTGTGGAAGTGAAAACTTCTGCCCGGTCTCTTTCCATGTGAGCCAAAACTGTCCCCTGAATGCTTTCTGTCAACTCCTTCGTACCTTATTTCACTTGTCAATTTCCTAGCATTTATGCTGTATGCAAATGCCTCTATATCAGCATGACTCTCTGAGTTGAATACCTTTATGCAGTTTTTAGCTTTAATTCATGACGGGGGGCTAGCATTTATAAAGCACCTACTATAATATAGATAGATACTTCATGTAGGTTTATCTAATTAACCTTGTAACAACAGCCTTCTAAAGCTACTTTACTTCCTTTACTTCCATTTGACATATTAAAAAAAAAAAAACAAGTTCAGAGAGGTTAAGAATGCGCTTGAAGTTGCACAGCTGTTAAGCATCAAAACAGAGATTCTGTCTCAGGTCCCGTGACTCTGACTCCAAATACCACTGCCAATACATTCCTGCTGTCATTACCTGCAAAAGGCGGCAAACCTGGGAATAAGGAAGACCCCTCTGCCTTTAGCCAAGAATGTTCCTCATCAGTGGCCTCTGGCTGGCTGGCATTTCAGGGACTGACTTACATGATGAATGGGCTCAGGGCACACATGAGATGTAATATGTCTTGATTTAGTGAAGCGCTTGATAGGTCGTCTGATGAAATTTTACTTGCAAAATTAATTCAGATTGTTTTGGCTGGATACTCCCATCACCCACACTGTACAGAGGCTGCAAACTGTAAACAAGCGGTCAGGAGAAGAGGCTGACGGGCAGGATCGGACGAACACCAGGGCCAGGTGCAGCCTGAGAGGAGACTTGGACAGCAGAAGATACTGTTTTCTTGACCCCAAAGTGGCAGAACCGGAGCCTGCAGCAAGAAGACGGCAGGTGGAAGGGGCACCAGGTAAATGTGAGGGTCCCTGGGCAGGGAAGAGAGATAGCGGAGGTGAGGGATGGGGGGCAAAATGACTGCACAGGGCTTTTCCTGTCCGCAGATTCTATGTGGTCATAAAACACGGCCCAGGAATGTGCTGAGAGAACCTCAGAAGAAAGACAGGCAGCTGAGTCTCTGAATGCTGTCATCAAGCAGGCTGCAGGAGCCAGGCCCTGCCCCGAGGCGGGGTAACGTCAACCTATTCTGCAGTGGAAATCCCAGGTCAGCACCTTCTGTGGAGGGAAGGAGCTAGACTCAGGCTCAGGGGCTCAGGGACCATGCTAGCTCACACCAGAAGGGAGATGAGCCGCAGCCCACTGCTGGGGGCGCTGGGACCCACCAAGGGTGGCGAGACAGACAGCAGGGAGAATCTGGAAGGAGGAAGAATCAGAGGCCCAGCACACAGAGTGAAGCGGAACTGACACGGGGTAGGGTCTGGACTGGCCTTCACAATCAGTGAAGGAGTGGAGAGGAGATGAATGACTGTAATTACGAAACTACAGAGCACAGTTAAAAACAAAAGTGTCCTCTTGTGTATCCTCAGGGGAAGAGAAGGGCACAATTTTTTGCCTCATAAAGCAAAGGGTCAAGTAAAGCCATTCTCAAGGTAATTGTTACCTGTTGGATGCTGAGGATCCTGGGAGCTTGGTGACTAGGTGGGCCTAAGGGAAAGCAGGCCCATCCAACAGTAATCTGTGTCAAGTAATCTGCCCCAGCAAGAGGGAAATTGAGTTGATGGAAGTGGGCAGGTGCTGCCTCTTTGATGCATCTTATCCTATCTGTGCAGGAGGGTTCGATCTGCCTTGCACTAGGAAAGGTTTACACTAACCGTGGTGTGAAGAGACAGTGGCGTGGACTAGGAGAAAAGCTGGTAGCAGGTGAAGAGTGATTAGATGCAGGGTATCCTTTGAGGGCTGAATTGGGATTATTAAGGAATTACACATGAGGTGTGAGATGAAGAACGTCTGAATGAATGCATTCATGGATACCCCTATCTGGCTGCACTAGTGCGGGACCCAGCGGCAGTGAGGATTCCCCCCTCCAGGCTTCCTCCCACCCACTTTCCCTTCAGTTTAAACTTCGACGTAGACCTGCACCTTCCAACTATCTGATAATTGACTTTAATCCCAGCTAAACAGTGATGCGTGTGCTGGCATGAAAACCTAACACTACCTAAGAAAGTATTCCTACGAGAGGAACTGGTTCCAAGTAGCCAAGATTAAACTTATAAATAAACAGTTAGAAATATGACCTGTACATCGTGGGAAGTGGCTAAATAAACACTGCTGTTCCTTCAATTGTCAAAGCCAAGGCAAAGCAGCTTTTATCGCCCTCGAGACAAATGGTCCAGCATGGCCTTGATTCCCGGGAGGCAGGGGCAGCCACAGTGATGACAGTAGGAAGCAGCCCCACGGTCTCTGTGATGACTGGAAAAGGAGCTGACACACTGCCTCTCAGCATTCCCGAGACTTGGAAAGGGCTGTGGGCAAAAGCAGATCTTCTCTGCCCCTCTTTCCATCTCATCTCCTAGGAGCTGGATCCTTCTCAATTCCATTTGCCAAGTAAGAAACTGCCCAGAGTGGGTAGGCTGGGAAAGGCAAGTGGACCTCTGGTGGAAAGGGTACCCACTGTGTGCATCCGGCAGCAGCCTGAGCCCCGGAGTGGGTTCTGCCAAGAGAAGATGAACAAGTGTGTTCATGTCGGCTCGGTGAGTCCAGTACAGAAGCAGACCTGGCTAGAAAGCTTTCTTAGCAACCTGGATGCAAATCAGACTTGGAGAAACAAACAGCAGCCCTCTGCCTGCTGTGTCAGCGCTAGAGAGGCTTTTTCACTTCTCATCTGGCCTTCGCTGCCTCACAGTGGCTTCTGGTTCACCACCCAATAATGAGAACTCCCACACCTAATGCATAAACAGGAAGCCACTTGCTGGGCTTTGCATTTGGAACAGCAGCCCAGGCCTCTGGAGCTTACCGTCTGCATTTGCAGAACATCAACAAACACAACATCATGGGACTGAGGGGTAGGTAGACAGCTATGTGTGTACTGTGGCCCACAGCTGCAGGACATTTGGTAGCAGCTGCAGTCTGGGGCTGCAGGCAGCTTTCTCACGTCTCACCTGTTTCAGAAGCAACCCGCTCCATCCTGTTGGCATCTGGGTGCCACCTCTTGATATGGTGGTACTGCAGTGTGGTGGCATCTCTGCCTCCCTGCCTCTCCTTTACTGTCCTCCCTACACCCTCAAACTGAGCAGCTATTCCTCCTGAGAAAGGAGGGAAGACACACATAAGGGCTCACCAACTAAGCCTGACTCCCAAGGGAACAGAAAGGAAGATGAGGCCAAACCTCCCCATCACCACAGGTTTGGAGAGTATGGAGAGAAACTAGAACAAAACTGAAGGAGAGGCAGGAGCCTATTCAGGGGCTGCGAGGTTGGGAGACCTTGTTATCTAACACTGAGACCCAACCACATCTCAGTGTCTCAAAGAGATGGCAGAATTAGCATGCCAGGGGATGCTGCATAGGCTAGAATAATTATTGTCACTGCCACCTATACAGGGCTGTTTCAGAACATGAACTGTCTCTGCCAGTGACATCCTGGGCTCAAAATCATCTGAAAATATTTGTGCAGGCCCTATTTGGGCTTGGCCCCAGTTTTTGTAAATGTATATATTCATATTTCTGTGCCTACCATTCATTCATACAGCTTTGTGGGTGTCTCCAGCACAGGGCATTCCAGACACGTGTGTGTGTGTGTGTGTGTGTGTGTGTGTGTGTGTGTGTGTGTGTGAGAGAGAGAGAGAGAGAGAGAGAGAGAGAGGGAGGCAGAGATAGACAGACAGAGAGAACCATAAATATACGCATCCCAGCATCCATCCTCACCATGGCTATATCTACCTCCAAAGTGGTTTCTCTGTTTGGAAGCCTGACCTTGACTTTGACTGTGACTGGACCTTCTAGCCCTTCCCTGCCCCCACTCTCCACCCTTTACCAGGCAGTGGGAAATCTCAAGGAATAAGTGACACTCAGGCCTGGCTGGCAATCTGTAACTCCCCAGCCTGCTTGGGTCCTTACCCTCTGCCACCTGATCGCTGACTGATCCCTTTGGACATCCTACAGGTACAGAGGGCTCTCACACCTCCAGCCCCTGAAGAAGCAGGTGCTGTTTACTGGTTCCAAATACAACCTCCAAGTTCAGGTCAGAACTTCTTTCCCTAAAGCCTCCAAAAAATTAGCCAGTCCCTCATTTCCAGGGCAGGTCATCAAGTTCTATAGCTTCTAGCAGTTTCACCTCCTCCCACCTCCTCCTCACTGTTTCCACTTCTTCTCTTTCCACCTCAGCCAGCCTGCCCTCACCTCCAAAGAAACGCTCTCCCCTAGGTTACCAGTGGCCTCAGAATCAATGCTACTGCCTGTGCCCAGCTGTCACCCTCTTCTCCTACCTCTTGGTTTCTATGACCTCCGCCTGAATTCCTCTCCTCTGCCTCAATCTCTTCTGAAGGCTCCTCGTCTCACCCCTGAAAAGCTGACTCTCAGGGTCTGACCCCTGGGCCCCAACTCTTCCTCATGGCACATGCTCTTGCTGGGCAATCTCATCTCAACCCTTTGCCTACTGCCTGGCCCAAATCCTTTTTCCCAACTCCTTTTTTACCTGGCAAGCACATTGCTGTGTGTAACAATAGCGCATTGTGATCTCTCCCTTACAGATAACTCCAGTCCTTTGCCCCTTTCTCTCTCCTGCCATGGCTCCCCTGGCTAAATCCCAAACTCACCTAGACCCAACTATCCATCCTCCCCATGCGTGTGTCAGCAATGCAGCATTTCCGGAAAAGCCACAAAGCCAGGCTGACGCCTGCCCTGTACTTTCAGCTGACAGCCACAAGCTTCAAACCAGCCCTCAGTGTCGCTGTAATCCTCCCAGACATCCCAATGAAGGCATCACCCAGCTGCCTGGAGCTGCTATGTTAGCTTTTCCTCTTGTTCAAGTTTTCCCAACTCTCAGCCCACTGGCCTCTTAGTCCAGGATGAAAACAAGCAAAGAGAAACTTCCAACACCATATCTACAGCTCTAGGTCCTTCTGGCCTCATAGTCTCTGTCCTCTTTCCATTCACTGTGGGACAAGAGTTCCTGCTCGCATAAAAGGCTGAACCATTTGTTTTCTGAACCCCAACCCCTCACTCTCCCAAGACCTCCACCCAGGAAGTTGTCCTCTCCACAAAGTATCAGTTTTTCTTCTCTAAACTGGATTGTTTCCACTACTATACACTCATGCTCTGCTGTCCCTCCTGTCTTTAACCATAGGAGGCCCTCACCTGATCCCACATTCCCTCCTTCCCTGCTCCATGTCCCTCAGTGAACACAGCTCAAAGAACTCTGCGTGTTCCCTGTTCCCATTCCCTTACTCAGGCTTCAGTCGCCCCCATCTGGCTTCTTATCAAGGTCACCAATGACCCCCATGTTGCCAAATACTATAGACACTTCAGTGTTCTCTCACGTGGCCCCTCGTCTCCGTGGAACCACCTGACCCATCCTTCCTGCCTTCCTCCTCCGTGTGCTCCTTCCTCTTGTGCAGCAGTGACACTCCCCAGGCCAGCCTCCCCTCTGCCACACACGCCTTCTCCATGCCCACTGCTAGCCTCTCACCTCTCCCTGGCTCCCACAGGCACGTGCCAGGACTGCACTCAGCCCTCTTCTCCTCAATATCGGTATTTTCTCTCTGCAATATCTTCCACTTTCCTCTTAGTCACTGATGACTCCCAAATTCTATCTCCAGCCTTGACTTTCTGTCTGGGCAACAGACTGATATCCAAATGCTGATTTGATCTCTCTACTCAGGTGTCTCATCGGCATCTGCTTAGCAGAGAACTCCAGACTCCAGCTCACACACACCCAAGCCCCACTCCTAGTTAGCAAACGTAACAGCACCATTCACCCAGAGCAGGTTCTGCTTCTTCCTTCAGGTCGAAAGTGGCAGGGGTCTTGTTGCTTCTACCCGGCCTCTACCGGGATCACTCCATGGACGATAATCACCTGAGTCCAGGGCATTTCCTCTCCCATGTGAGTGGCTGTTGACAGTCTCCTTAGTGGTCTCCTATGTTCAGTCACCTCTTGACAGGCCATTCTCCTTTTGGCAGCCATTGTGATCTTTTAAAAATGTAAATCAGATCTTGTCGCTCCTCTGCCCAGAATCCTTTAATGGCTTTTCACTGCACTTAGAACTAAACCCATCACAAGTGACAGAAAACCCAACTCGAACTGGCTTAAGTGATAAAAACTAATTTATTGATAGTCAAATGGTTGAAGCCGTGTCCTCACATCCTCACACCTCTATATCCAGTGGGAGCCTTTTTCTAAAGGCCACACAGGGGCCACTGAGGCTACCAGCAGCCCTGGCCACTCAGCCGAGAGTCCTCAGCCCGAGGGGCTCTGTCTGCATAGCGGGATCCCTTGTTTCCCCTCACGGCAGCAGCTGCCACCTCTCTAGCCCCTCCTCTGTGCTCTATATCTGCCAGCTGCCCACGAGCCAGCCTTCCTCAGCTCCCTCAGCCTTGTCCCTGGCTCCTGCTGGGAGCTGAGCAGCTGGGCTCTGGTGGGGCGCTTGATGGGCCCCCTCATCCTGTCTCCCTGTCATGCCATCTTATCCAAACAGATGCTGCTGCAGTGGCCACACAGGTGTCACTCCTTTGCTATAGTGTATACCTGTCCACACTGACCAGCTGACATGTTACCCTACAGGGACAGGTTTCTCCTGATAATAAACAGCCAGGAAACGGGTAACTCCAGTGGGCTTTCCAAGCCCACTGGGTCCCATGGCCTGGATCTGCCCTCCCCAGCAGCCCCCATCCTTGCATGTCTGACAGGCACTGTATGGTCTAAGGTTTTTTGGGGACTGTGCGCCCCTAAGCAGAGGAACTTCCCTATGCACAGCAGCCTTCTCTCCCCTGCAAATCGAGCCCCCGCTGCTGTGACTGTTGATAAACCACTGAACCTCTCAGGCCCCGGGCATCCCCCCATAAAGGGAAAAGGTTGTGCAGCAGGGGTATGTAGGCCTCACGGTCATCCCTCTGCTCCAGTGTGCTGGCTCTGGAGTTTTCCCACCCATACAAGACTCCCCTCACCACTGCGTCCTCCTGCTGTCATCACAGCAAGCTTCCCAAAACGTCTAGAATCAATAGCATTCTCCCTCTTAACACTCTCAGCTTAGAAGACAAAGTCTAAGCCTCCTAGCAAGGCCATCAGGAGCCAAGGTACCTCCTGAGCTTCATCTCCCACTAGCCCTTCAGGCGTCTAGTCAAGAGAGAGACCCATCCTTGTCTGATCATACCACCTCATTCCAGGACACCGCACCTTCCCTGGGGCCATTCCTTCTGCTGGGAACCCCTTGCCTTTTGGCCTATGTCTTCATGGAGTGCACGCTATAATCAAGGCACTGTGCACATGGCCCTTGTACCCTTCCCACCCTACTCCTAACCAGGATAAAGGACTCCTCCTGGGCACCACCGGTGCTGCATCCTCCCTGTGCTCCTGCTGCAGCCAGCACTTTCATGGCAGAGCAATGTTTCCACACAGCGGGGAGCTCAGCATGGGTCTCAAGAGTCCAGCAGGTCTGTGCTGTGACCTGTGCGGACCGCTGTGCGGACTGTTGCCCACCAGCAACAGTCACAGGTGAGCCTCACCCACAGCCCATGTGGTGGATTGACAACTCATGGTCAACTTGTAACACCCAGCTGAACTGAGTAAGCATGGTGCTGGGTATGGGAGGCCCATCTGGGGACTGTTGCCAGCAGCATAAAAGACAGAACTGGAGAAGAGGCTAGGCTGTTGGAAGCTGGTAGAAGCTGTGAGGAACTGTTGGTCGTTTTGGAGGAGCTTGTCATGCTGCCTTCCCTGATGAACTTGGCTGTTTTCATCCTCCAAGGAGCTCAGGACCTTGTTGGCACTGAGAATAGCTTTGGTTCACTTTAGGGGAGCTTTGGTCCTCACTTTGAGCATTGCTTCCTGGCTCCAGAGGAGAAGACAGTGTACTGCCAGCCTCTTGGAGAAGTTTGTTGTGTTGGTTTTTCTGATGTGAACTCAGCTGTCCTGATCACTGGAGGAGCTCGGGACCTCACTGTTGCTGAGGATGGCTGTGGTTCTTTTCAGGGGAGCTCTGGTTATTTTGAGCATCGCTTCCCCCCTCCAGTGTAGATCCCTCAGCCTGCTAGCACAGATCCTTCATCCCACGGGCACTGACTTTCCAGATTCCACCACGGACCTTTGGGCCTTCCCAGTGCAGATCCGTGGAACAGGCCTGTGTGAGATATTGTTATGGGCTCTAAGCCTCCAGGTGGACTCATGGGAGGCATTGTTATGAGCTCTAGGTCTTCAGCTGGATTCATGTAGGACATTATCATGGAATCCATGCCCTCAGCAAGATTCTTTGGTCTGTAGTGTGTGGACAGATTTCCTGCACTCTCTTGTATATTATTCTTTGGGTGGCTATTATAAATAATCTTAAAAAATATGGATCCCTGTATTATATTGTTTCTCCTTGCAAAAAATCCCGAACTATGGTAGCCCATAAACAAGGCATCCACACTGCATTTTCCCAATGCCCTTGCCTGTGGACAGTGCTCCGCATGTGTGCACTCCCACAGAAGCCGTGGGAGTCACCCGGCAGGTGCCTCTCACACCTGGCACATTTACCCTGCTAATGAGACATTTCTTAAAGCCCACCAAGGCTCTTTCCATGGAGCAGGTTCAGTAACAGATTCTTATGAAAAATAAATTCAGCACATTAAACCCAGATTTTAATGTATTAGTAGACCCATGTGGAGGGGCCTGAATTTACCAAATACCAGGCAGTTGCTGTCTTTTAATTAAAATATAATAATGATGAGCTCATGTAATTTCTGGTCTCTCCCTAAGAAAGTTGCCTGATTTCACATGTCAGATGTTGCCAGTTCTGACTGGCTCCAAACAAGGAAGTTTTCTCTGCCTGGCTATACTGGCTCCAGCCCCCTCCAGTCCAGCACCTTCTTTCTGGCTTATCTGATTGTTGCCTTGAAAGTGTGAGAATTCATATGTGTGGGCATCTGACCACCTCTAGCCAGATTCTTTCAGAACCCTCTCCATGCTACCACATTACTTGTTTATCTGTCTATCTCTCAGCCACCAGCTACCTGTTACAGTCACTCTGCGCTAGGAGCTAGACATACAAAGATGCCTGAGGCAAGACTTATGATCTCCAGAAAGTCATGGTCCAGTCACAAAGACACTAACAGCTAGCCAGATGTGGTGGCTCACACCTGTAATCTCTGCTACTTCTGAGGCTGAGGCAGGAAGAGCAAAGTTCAAGACCATCTTGGGCAACTTAGCAAAACTATCTCAAAACAAAATGTTTTTAAAAAGTTAGGATGTAGCTCAGTGGTAGAGCATTTGCCTAGCACGCAGGAAGCCCAGGGTTCAATCCTCAGCACAAGGAAAGAAGGAAGGAGGAAGGAAGAGCTAAGAGCCACAGGAGCAGCAGCCCAGGGCATCCTGGAGGCAAGGCTTTACAGATAAGATGACCGTGACCATACAGCTGGGCCCTGGAAATGAGCAGAGGGGAGGGAAAAGGGCCAGGACTTCGGGTAGATGGGACCACTCATGCTAAGACATGAACATAGAGCAGTTGCTACTACAGCCCAGGGAACAGAGTACCAAGGGTGGCACATAGAGCTCCGTGGGTGAGAGGTTAAGCGGGACAGCTGGTAGTACCAAGCCCACCCCTACCTAACCTAGCTGGTCTGACACTGTGCTCAGCTCAGAACCTAATGGAATTTGAGAGATCAAAGTTGTGTTTGGTTCCTGTAGCAAGATATGAGTCCTCTTCTCGCATTTCCATTTCATGCCCAGTTCAAGAAGGCTGAAGCCCCCCACCAATTCCATCTTTATCCCAAACAGCCACATAACATGGAGGGGAATTGGGGATGTGTGAGCTGAGGGTGTCTGTGACTCAGACTGTGACTGAAGAACTCCAGCATAACAGGGGACCAGGGGCAGGGAGAAAGTCCCAGGCTGTGCCACACACTGTATGCTTGGCAGACTCCACCCTTCACCTCAGGCACACTGTGATAGAGCACCTGAGCACATGCTATACCTTGCCCCTCACTGTGCAGGACTCCTGTCCACCCTGTATTCCCATACTCTGGGTGGACTCCGAGGGAAAAGGAATCGGGCCACTGGATGGAGGTACAGAGGTCCCCCATCTGCAGCCCAGCCAGGCACGGCAGGCATGGTCTACCTGGAAGCCCTCTGCCATTCCAGGGAAAATTATTCCAAACTGAAAAATGCCACCGATTCCTTATCTGACTCAGATCTCATTCCAGCCCATCTTTGCTGAGTCTTGGGAATGATACCCAGGACTGAGACTTCACAAGCAGGGTCTTGTCCACGGGGGACGAACCAATTACATGGACCAGACAAAGCTAAGGTATATAGGTGGTTTCTAGGGAGGACTCCACCTGCTAAATCTCCTGCCTCCTCCACACATGGGTTCTTTTTGGAAGCCTCAGGGGACCACCGTTTGGAACACAAATGGGCCTTAAGGACAGTGCTTGGGCCAACCACAAATACCCACTGGGCACAGGGACACTAAAGGGAGAAACCAAGAGGACACCACCACTCCATGGGGCACCAGAGCACAAAGCAGAGGCCACACAAGGGGTAAAATGCAATGCAGCTAAAGCCCAGAACCCCTGCCCTGCAGGGGAGACAAAGAGATGCCCCACAGGCTCAGCTCTATAAGTGTGAAGCACCACCAGCATGCTTCAGTGGTCAAAATAATTCCTTCTCTGTCTTCATAAAGCCTGAGTTAAAGAACCTCTAGGTCTTATCTAAAGATTCCTGGAACTAGTGGTCCCTACCTGACATTTATAATCAAGATTTTTAGAGTCCACAGTAGGTAAAACTCAGTAACAGTTTCAACTGCTCCCTTTCAAAGTTCAATGCCATTGCTCCTTCACGCAAGAATGTGGTAAAGAGCTTGGGTCCTGGAGTCAAACTATGGCCTAAAATCTCACCACTTCCTCACCATATGACCTTTCTAAATTACTCAGTTTTTTTTTGTTGTTGTTCATTTGCTTTTATCACTGTTATGGTTTACGTCTAGATGTCTCCTGAAAGCCTCATGCAGCATGGGTGTGGGATTCTAGAGTTTGTGACTGATTCATGGTCCAATGCTGGGATTACAGTTTTGAGTGCTACACCCACCCTGGGGCGGGTAGCCTGCATACAATATAAGGCGTACTCTCTTGCTCCTCCGTGTTTGCTCTCATTTCTTTTGCTGTCTTCCAGCCCCATAAACTGTTGCTCCTTTCTGACATACCACCCTGCCTTGGAGCCAGCTGATTATGGACTGAAATCTCCAAAAACCATGAGCTAAATAAACCTTTCCTTCCTTAATTTTGGGCGTCAGGTATTTTGTCTCAGCAAAGAGAAAAAAGTAACTAACACAGTCACATATGAAAGATCAGTTAATAATAATATGAGAATCCCTAATCTAAAAATCTGAAGTCTGAAATGCTCCACAATCTGAAACATTTGAGCACCAACATGACGCCACTGGTAGAAAATTCTACATCACACCTTCCGTGACACGGCACAGTCAAAACATGCACACTAAAAATACTGTATACAATTATCTTCACCATATTTGTATAAGGTACATATAAAATATAAATATATTTCATGTTTAGACTTGGGCTCCATCCCCAAGTTACCTCATTATGTATGTGCAAATATTGCAAAATCCAAACCAACTCTGTTCCCTAGCACTCTGGATAACGCATACTCAACTGGAAGAATTTAAGGTATTTAAAATAATGTTTACTTCACAGCAATTACTCAATACATGTCATTTATTATTGTTACTAACATCATTATACATGATAGAATTATGAACAAATTCCATCCTCTTACATTTGCCTTGTTATATTTCAAGCTGTCTTCAATAAGCATATATCATCATTTTGTAATAATGAAGAATTTATCTTAGGAAAATAACCTTCAGTTAAATTAATATAGTTTCCCCAAAAGAACGTTCTAAAGACTAGCAATAAGGTGGTTTTGAGTTTTGGTTTTGAGCAGCATTCCCTCTGGTTAGATGCACACAGACATAGGCTAAGCACAAAAGTGCTTCGGACTGTGGCTAAACTGCTAGACCCCTGCAGGGGACAAGAGGCTGCTGGTTCAGCCACCATGGTGCCAGACGTGCATCTCCTCTGGTATGTTCACACCTCTGGGCTCCATGAGGACCTCCTTGCCACAGCCTCTGGGGATGATCATATTTGGGCTCTGAGCATGTACTACTGCAGCAGGAGTTTGAGCCTGCCTCTGACTAGCTTGGAGCCAACTGCACATCCTCTGCCTGAGTTTCCCCACTCACCAATTAGCAAAAATAGGAATTAAGGGCCAAATATGGTATTAGTGGCCACATCTATATTGATTCCCAGCACTGACTTCTCAGCCTGATGACAGGACCATCACTTTGATGACCACAGCATATCTCCCTTCCTTGTCTGCCTGGTTACTCAACCTCCCCTGTTCCAAACGCAAGCACATATCCCTAGCAGGGAAGGGAAGGTGGAAGTGCACAATTTCAGCAGTGCTGAAATTTCCAAGTTTAAAACCAAGAGTATTTTTGAAGCACTATATTGATATTTGACTTGTAAAAAGCTGCACACACTTAATGCATACGCATCAGTGAGTTTGGGGATGAGTATACACTAGCAAAAGCATCACCAAAGCCATAGACACACCTATCACCTCCACAAATTCCTCTTTCAATTCATTTGGATAAAAACCCAAAAGTGAGATTGCTGTATCATATGGCAATTGTTTTTTCAATTTTCTGAGGAACTTATATACAATTTTCCATAATGGCTGTACCAACTTACATTCCCATCAACAGTGTGCCAGAGCTCCCCTTTCTCCACATCCTTGCCAATACTTGTTGTCACTCACCTTTTTCATTTTAGCCACACTAACTGGTGTGAAATGATTGTGGTTTTGATGTGCATCTCCCTGGTGATTAGTAATGTTGGGCGTCTTTTCATATAGATGTTAGTTATTTATGTGTCTTCCCTGAGGAAGTATTTCTCTCAGGTCCACGTTTAAACCAGGTAATTTTTTGCTATTAAGCTATAGGAGCTCCTCATGTATTTTATACATTAATCCCTTGTCTAATATATAGCTTTCAAATATTTTCTCTTGTTTATTTTTTCCTTGATGTGTAGCAGCTTTGTAGTTTGATGTAGTTCCACTTGTTTACTTTTGCTTTTGTTATCCATACTTTTGGCGTCATAGCAAAAAAAGCAAAAAAATCATTGACAAGATCAATGCCAAGAAGCTTTCCCCTGTGTTTTCTTTTAGGAGATTCACAACTTCAAGTAGTATGTTTAAGCCTTTTATCTATTTTAGTTGATTGGTGCATGTGGTGTGAAATATGGGTCTAATTTCATTCCTTTGCATGTGGATATCCAGTTTCCCTAGCTCAATTTACTGAAGAGATTGTCCTTTCTCTATTGTGTAGTCTTAATTTTTGTTAAAGATTAAGTGACCATACATGTGTGGGTGTATTTCTGAGCTCTCTATCCTGTTCCCTTGGTCTACAGGTCTGCATTTAATGCCAATGCTACACTGTTTTGATTTATCATGGTTTCATTTGAAATTAGGAAATGTGAAGCCTCCAGCTTTGTTCTGGCTGCTTAAAATTGCTTCGGCACTTTGAGATATTTTGTGGTTCCATGTAAATTTCGGGCCATTTTTCCTATCTCTAAACAGAAAGGTGCCATTGGAATTTGATAGATTGCTTTAAATGTGTAGATCATTTTGAGTAATATGGCCAGTTTAACAGTATTAATTTTTCCAATAATTTGTACCTTCTTTCCATTCATTTGTGTCTTCTTCAATTAAAGAGCATTTCCTTATACATGTTGTAGCCCTTCTAGTTAAAACAATTTATTTGAATTAACAAATTTTATGGAATGTTTACTCAAAAGACTTACTTAGAAGCGATGAGGTCAGCCCCTGCCCTCAAGAAGGACTAAATCGTCTAGGTGAAACAGAGTCAGGAATAAACAGTTTCAGTGCACTGTGTTCCATCAGATCTGCCCAAGGTTTGATACTGTCCCAGAAGAGGGGGCAATATTTCTGCCCACAGGGGATGGACTACAAAGGCTTGAGCTGGGCCTTGGAGAATGAGGAGGAGTCCAGCAGGTGGGCAAGAGGCAAAGACAGAGGGAAGAACAGGCAAAGGACCAAAGCCCACACAGCAGGAAGATGTAGCTAATCCTGTGCCTGGAGGCCAGGCTGCAGAGTTGGAGACCGTTAAAATGTGCTGGAGGGAGGCATAGGGAAAGTTGCAGAGGGCTTCACATAACAAGTGGTTCTTGTATTTTTTGAGGCCACAGTCCTCTTTGTATGAAAGCTACTTATCTTGTACCCAAAATGCATGTACATATCACAGTACAATGCAGAGAGCTTCCAGCCCAGCAGTGGCACTCTATCAACGACTCCTAGCACGGTGAGCCCAGGTTGTGCACTCCCAGTGGGCATCATCTGGAAGAAACCCTGTAGTGTGACCCCATCTCTTTTCCAGGCACATCAGATGGCTCACACCTGCACTCCGTGTCTTCAATTCTGAATCACTGAAAGCAACACATCCCATATTAATGCCACCCTCCTCTTCCTCTTGCATTTGCCCAGCCTGTTAACCCCTCTTCGTGAACTCTCCGCAGAGGCCTGGGAGATTTTCTTGCAAACCTGGAGGTCAACCTGTGAGCATCCTTCTTGTCACCATTTACACAGGTGCTCCCTAGGCCCAGGCCCGGCCCGGCCCAGGAAACACTCCATTCTCATCCTAGCCATCCTGCCCTTCACTCCCTGTTGCCAAACAGCTCCTCCACCTGTGATAAGGTCATAGCCCAGCCTCATGGTAACTCGATTATCTTTAAATTGCCTTTGTTGAATAACCTTGAACAGCCCTCTGAAAGCCACGCAGATTAGAACTGCTGGTTCTCCTTCATCTGGCTACTTATTTTCCCCTCAAAGAGCCCCATTAAGCCACCCAGTGCACATTCCCTGTGCAGAAATCCATAGTCCCTCCCCTAGTGGAGGTGTTCTGCTTATATGTTTGGTGACCCTGTTCAACTGGGAGAAGCTGACATGGCTTTAAATATTCAACCACTTTAAACACATTGGTAATGATAATAACTTTGCTGATGGCAGCTCGAATTAAACTCCAGATCAAATAAGATTTGTTGAACCTAAAATACTTCTAATTAACTCCCTGGCTAGCTTCCCTCACAGCAGATGGCCACAAGGGGCAGCTGTGTATCCTGGGAAGAGCACTGGACTGAGAGTCCATCTGTAAAGGGGAGTAAATAAATAGCACTTATTGCGTTGTGAAAAGTAAACAACATCCCCCTGCAACAATACGTGCTCTTGTCACCTATTAATAAGTAGATATAAATGTAAGGATCATGACCACTGATCAGGACGCTGTTCACACTCAGGGGGCTTCCCTATGAGTTCCTAGAACTCTAACCCAGAAATGCTTTAGGACAGGCATGACCAAGTAGGTGACAGCACTAGTGCTGCCCCTCAAGACTCACAGAAGCCTCAACAGCATCAATATGAGGGCTGCACACTCTTGTGTAGGGGAACTATCTGAGGGCTGCCTTGCCCCCAACAGTGTTCCACGTGCTATCTCCCACATCTCAGGGAGCACATCCGGCAGTCTCCCTTCTGAGTCCCCCTCACCTGCTCTGGAAGTGGCACTGGTCTTGGGTTCACTCAAGGAGCTTAGGGGGCCGATGGTCAGTGTGCTCTTTCTTCCCTTTCACAAAATGTCCCAACCCAGAGAGCAAAGAGAGAATAAACCCTGAGCGTGGCCCCTGGCCGAGTAATATTGTTGGCCTTCACTCTGACACCTCCTGTGGGAGGACCCTAACCCCTCCCTGGAGTCACTCAGAGGTCTAAGTTCCCAGCCTGGCATCACCAGAACTGTCCTGTAGGCTCACTAACAATGTACAAGTAAAATATCCCTCACCTGAAATGTCTGCGACCAGAAGTGTTTCAGGTTTGGAGTATTTTTAGATTTTATAATATCTGCATTATCATAAGAAGATATCTTGGGGGTGAGACCCAAGTCTAAATAGGAAATTCATGGATGACTCATATACATCTGATACACATAGGCTGAAAAAATAATTTTACACAATATTTTTAATACTTTTGTGCATTTTAGTTGCAACTCATCACATGAGGTCAAGTATGGAATTTCTGAATTGTGGTATCACATCAGTGCTCAAAAAGTTCTGAATTTTAAAGTATTTCAGATTTTAGATTAGGGTTCTGCAACCTGAATTGCACTGACTCCAGTGGAGAGGCCTTACCCTCTCTTCTTCCCGACTTCCTCCCTCTCGGAGGACAGTCAGGTAGTAAGCCAGGAGAACTGCTCTTGTCAACGTTTCAGCCAAGCAGCAAACGAGCACAGGGCCCATCTCTGTACTTGAGGCAGAGCAGGGGCCAGAGGCAGTGTGCCCAGTCATCCTGAAGTCACAAGGAAGCCAATGATAATGGCTAATGCAATACACACAATTTCATTACTAATGTGAAAATTGATTCTAACTCCCAAAGAAGGAAAAGGAAAATCTGATTGGAATGTTAAGTCCCAAGGATATAGGATGGCTGGATGTGCCTGGGCTGGGACAGTAGACTTTTTACAACACAGGTTTCATGGGAAGGGAATCAGACATTTTATTGGTGGACCAGGGTTGAGGGTCACCAGGAAATTTTCAACTTCCCTAAGCAAGCATCTGCTATAACTGGCCAGGTTCACCCTTTCCTGCTCAGGAGATGTGTCTCCAAAAACAGGTTCTCAACCACTGCCCATGATGGAAGTGATGTGCCATCCTGCCTGGGAAAGCAGCTGTATCCTGGGGGCAGGCATCCCTTGGGAGAGACATATGCTGCTTCAGAAACTGTGAGTGGGGAAGGCTGGAGGCCACACCTCTTCATAGCTCCACAGAAAGACTTCTGCCCCCATCAGCGCTGTGTCATGTACGGATGTCTGTGACTGTGACATCAAAACCCACTTCTGTTTATTAAGGCTAAATGAGTGAGGATGTTTTATTTAAACATGGTGTTGGCAATCAGTTGTGATCCTGTTTGTGATTTTTCCTGCTATGTGATCTACAGATATATAGCCCTGCCCTCCACCTGGCTCTGTTCCCATCGCAGAGAAAACTCACTGGAAGGTTTTTCTGTTATGTTTTTTTAAGAACAAGTGAGTATGTGTTCCAGCCTGAATACAGAAGTACATGTATTTATTCTACAACAGATTCCTTCATTCATTATTGAATATATACTTTGTGCGTGGCACAGGGCCAAGACAGGCTGTAAACAGCCACAGGGAGGTGCCACAGTGCGGTGGGAGGCAGGCTCGCAAATGCCCATCCACAGCGCAGGCTAATGAGCGCTAACAAAGGAAGGTACAAGGTGGAACCCAAAGAGGGAATGACTAATTCTGCCTCCAGGTCTGGGGAAGGCTTCCAGGAGGCTGCTCTGCTTCCTTCCTGGGTAGGACGCCCCCAGGTATGAGAACCCAGACATTCTCTTATGCACACCCACCTGCCTTCTCTTCATGTCCCATAAAAAGCAAGCAGACACTCTGTCAAGGAGGTGATCAGCTCTTTTGCAGTTTCCTGTATAAATGTGGCCCTGGCAGCACTGAACAGCTCCAACTCTGAGCTTCCCCTGATCACAGCCCATATTTCCTCTGGCTTATCCTCTCATCCCTAAAGCACCTGCAGCCAGGCTGGAAGAGGAAGACAGGACAGCAGAAAAGAAAAGAGAGTGTCCTGTGTGTCCACTACTTGGGGACAAATGATAAGGGACAGTGACACAAATGAACTGGGCTCTCCTACAGCTCCTCTAGCATCTGAATCAGTTACCCCAAGTCTGTTCACCTTCACTGTATGGCCAGTCCTCCTCAGGAAGCACCATGGGGTCTATCCATGAGCACCCTCAAGCATGCACTAATCAAGATGCAGTGGGGTGAGTGTGCCCCTTGCCGGAACACTTGGGCTCCCTCAGCTGCATCGGGCGTGGGGGAGCCTGTGGGCAACCCCACCTCCAAGTCATCACCCTGAAAGAGGCTTTCCGAGGTCTCCCCATCCTGCGTTTATGCAACTGATGTTTAAAAATCTGGGTAAGTGCTTTCCATTTGCCCATACTTAATTCCATCTTGTGGGTTTGGGCCGGTTGCCCTGCCTGTCACTCACTCTACACACTGATGACATCAAGGAGATGCTCCCTTCCCTGCCAGCCCAGCATCCTGTATGAACTGGACAATCTACTTCCCCAGCCGCCAATAATCCAGACGGGACTGGCAAGAGGAGGGTGCCCCGTGGCAGAAGAGACCAATAGGAAGGGCTCAGTTAATCTTTGTTATGGGACAAAGTAAAGTGAATAACTGCATGAATCAACAGGCAAATGTGGCCTCTCTACATCCACCCTGATCCTTAATCAATGTTCTGGGTCCAGTGGTTCACCCACCTAAGAATCCATCTGTCTGCATCCCAGGACAATGGCAGCTTTGCATCCTGTCCTTGCAGCCAGCAGGTTTGGATTCAGGCTTGTTACAGTGAAGACACCCACTTTTGGAAAACAGCAAGTGATGTAGGTGTGACCCAAGTTGTCCTGCACGAACTGCAGCTGCCCTGCAGAGCCCCTCTTTGTATACTCAGCACCCCAGCCATCTGCCTCACACACTCATGCGAACTGCTGGAGGAAAATGGCCTAACACTTACCGCTTTAGAATATTTTCTAATCTATCTCTTTCTTCTTTGTGAAAACATCTGCCTAACTTCATCTTTCTGGCACTGCTCTCTTTCTCCACTTTCTCAATAACACACACAATGCTTCCAGAATTGCATTTATAATCTTCCACCACTCCCCTGAGAACGACTTTACAACTACCTTGTTTGTCCTGGTCTCGGTTTATGTGCCTGGCATTGGCCCACCAGAGTGTAAATGCAGTTCTGTGGCCAGAGGAACCAGTCAAGCATGCCAAACAGTACTTATGTGCACTCACGCCTAGGGCGGAATATTCACAATTATGCCCACCAAGGGGAGGCAGGCTGCAGCACCAACTTCTGTATCTTAAGGATGGCTCATTATGTGAAAACAAGGTAGGAGTATGTGTGGCAATGCAAATGTAAGTAAATATGCATGGTTATATGTATAAAAATTCAGCATGCATTGACTTCTTCCTATAATAATAATGGCTAATGTTTTATATCACTTTACTACGCTCAAGTAGTAAGCATTTCATATATTTTAATTCGTTTAATCCACACTAAAGTCCTATGAGGTGGGTACCATTAGCCTAAATTTACAGCAAACAAAAGCACGTATCCGTAAGTGCGAAAGCCATTCTGGAAGCAGCCTGGTTCCAGAGTTCAGGCTCCAAACTACTGTTGCTTCTTCTTAGGCTGTTTACAGACATCAGCAAGACCCCATCCTGAGCTTTTTACTTTACTTCCTCCCATGCACCAGCACACACCACACAGTCTTTATAGCTGAACACTGTTCTCCGAATGTTCCACGTACATTGATACACTGGCACCTCTGCTGATGAGACTGGCTCTCCCTAGAATATCCTTTCTCCTCTTGCCCACTCAGAAAACTTCTATTCATCCTTTAAAGCCCAGTTCAATGTCACCTTTCTCATAAAGTGCTTCCTAATCCTATGTCAGGTTAACTCTCGTCCTGTGGCAAGCTGTTTGTACTATACTATATTACAGGCTGCTTTTTAAATAGTGGAAGAGCGCAGAACAAGGATCTAGAAGCCAGGAAGCTGACATAAAATAGAAAGAATGAAGTTTGCAGAGGCCTTCACTTATCTATTCAGCAAATGTTAGGTGCCTACTGTGTAGCAGGGACTTTTCTAGATACTAGGGTAGAACTTTAAACAAAACACAAACTCACAGAGCTTACATGCCAGTGAGGGGAGACAGACAACAAACACACAAATAGGTAAAAACATACGGCATGTTAGAAGTTGACAGGCACTAGGAACCAAGCAGGGACAAGAATGGAGAGCCATCAGGGGCAGGGGGTTCTGCCAGGGAATACTGAACTCAGACCTATTCTCACTCTCACCAGGAGGTGCCAGCTCTGGGCATGGAAGGTGCTCGTTTGCTGCCAAACTTAGCCAGAGTCTCAGAGAATCCACAGGACCCTGCAGCTGCCTCCCTCTCGCCTCATGTGGTAGTGAGGGTGAGCTAAGCTCTCTGCACTGAAAGCAAAAGTAGATACCAAAGGAGAAGGGCACTCGGGCACTGCTGGAGCTGACACCTCCACAGCTGTACACTGATGTACAGAACACTCATCCACCAGGGTCTGTGCACAAAGGTGCAGCGCCCTACACTCCCCACCGGTACTCATCTATGTCTAGAAGTCTGAGTCTCACCTGAGTGCTGTTCTTCTCCCCCTTTCACACAAGGGAGAACTGAGGCTTAGAAAGGACGGGCATCTTGACCAAGGGCCTTGAACCTCCACTGGAGCTCTAACCCAGGTTTGTTTGGCTCCCGGGGCCATGCCTCCACCTCACTACCCGCCACCCTGAGGTCACTGTGGTAGAGCTAGAGCGACATCCACCGAGAGCCTCATTCACTGGCTGAGCACCAAACCTACTCAAGAGCAGAGATAAGGCAGGACAAGGAGGTGCCCTCAGGGCAGGCTGGACAGCCCTTGGAGAAACTGGGTGGTCCAGCCTAGCACTTCCCTACAGGACTGCCCACACACTGCCCATCTCCCAGACCCAGCCCAGGGCGCCACCCCAACACCCCAGCACTCCCGTCATCGGTCAGCTGGCATAGCAAATGTATTCATCCACAATGTTTGGCCACCAGCTGGACCGGCAGCCTGTGGCCTCTGCCTCACGTTATATCCAGCCCTTCTGGAACCACTGAATATTGTTCATCTTTCACCAAATCTTTCCTGGCACCCGTCCTTAGACCTACGCTAGTCAGCTGCCAGCAGAGCCCACCGACATCTGCACCCATCCCCATGGAGCTGCCCTCGCCAGCTCCGCTCCTGCCCATCCTGCACCTTGCAGTCTTCACTGCTCTCCCTGCCTGCTCGTCAATCCATAGCCAGCTGCTGCACTGCCACGACCCTGAGCCAACCCGCCCTTGTCCCTTGGTCATCCCTGCCCTACAGACCCCAAAGGGAAGCCTGGTGTAGTGAGTGGCACATATTATAATCTTGTCCTTTGAGAGTCTGAGGCAGGAGGATCATAAGTTTGGGCCCAGCCTGGGCAAGTGAGACCCTGTCTCCAGATAAAAGATAAAATGGGCTAGGGATATAGCTCAGTGCAGAGGACCCAGATCCAATCTCCAGCACCACAAAAGAAAAGAAAACAAAACAATAGGCCACCTTCTTCCAGCCCCCACAGCTGAGGTTGCTGAGCAGAGGGCATCTGGACAGTGCTAGAGCCCAGCTCCCCTGAGCTGCTCTGGAGGCCTTCTGCTGGGTGACAGGGGTCCTGGTCTGTTCTTCCTCCTCCTTTCATGGCCTTTTTCTCAACTCCTGCAGCCCCTCCTCACCTACCCCGTCACTTCCCCCGAATCACTCTGTCTCACTGGGACCCTCATGGCCTGGACCTACTTGGCTGTAATGATCTGCATCTGGCCCACTCTGCCCATGTCTCTTGGTCTCCATGGAAGGGAATTCCTCCTCTACCCCCCCCCCCTGCTCTCCCTGGGGTGCAGGGAGGGCGGGTGGTGCGCATCTCTGCCCAGCTCTGCATTGGCCAAGTCATGTTCCTAGCCTGACATCCACCACGAGAGAGTATCCACACCTCAGAAGTGAGCAAACCCCGAGGTCAAGGCTCCCACAGGAGAATCACTGCTGAACAGCACCGGCTCACTGCAGGACCGCCCTGGCTTAGCACGAAGCCCCTCGGTCCTGGTTACAACTGGTACCTATCACCCCAACCTGTCCATCTCCGCCAAGTGTCCCCTCAGTTAGCACACTCAGAAGAAACGCTCCCTGCGTTGGTGCCTACTCCTGCCCTGAGGTTTCAGGTCTCTCCTCCCTGGGGGAGAGGGGTTGTGGAGACCAGTTCTGTACGTCCCCTCCAGACACACTGATGCCCTTCTACTGCAGTCGCCTCCTGCCCATGCCCAGGAGTAACAGAGACAGCAGTGACCTCCCACTGCTAACCCTCTGAACACTGTGATTCCCTTAGCCTCCTATAACTGCAGTATTTTACCCTATAGGTTGCTCCTCTTCTGCAATCCCCTCTTCCTTGGCCTCCTGTCCCCCGCTCTCCTCTGCCTGTCCTGTCTGTGGGTGCTCCTTCTGGTCTCCTTGATGGACTCAGGCCCTGAGTGTGGAGGCCAGAGCTCCATCATGAGCTCCCCACTTCCCACATTAAATGTTCTTCCACAGACGCTCGCCCCCTCTACCCTCCTGTGGGTATCCTGGGCCCTGGGTGTGAGTACTCCATACGGACGTGCCTCAGCCACTTCACACTAAGAGTCTGAAAAAGAACGGAACCCAGCACTTTTTTCAACAATTTAGACCCCAGCTGTCTTGTTCTGGTGGCTGAGTACCAATTGCCCCAAGTGAACAATGTGAAAATCATCAGAACACTGGCCTTCTGCCCACTACGCTCGCCTACATGCAGTCCAGCCCTGGGGTGCTGAAGGTTCTGCCTCCTTCCCGCCTCTGGGGCTCCCACTGTCCTCTGTACCCATGCCCCACCTTAGCCTCTCCCCAGCAGGAAACCCCAGGCCCTCACTATTGAGTCTGCCCAACCTGCACACAGCATCTAGAAATTAATATTGAAAACAACACTGATCGAGCTAAATTTTTCAATGGCTGAGTTTTCAGGATAAAGTTAAAATCTGGCTCCACAGGGACACCCCAAGGTGGATGATCCAATCTGTGTTGTCACATCCTTGGGCCAGACAATATGTACAGGCCACCAGCAGCCATGCATCAGATGCCCGAGTTCATGTCTCTGGCCCGCCACAAGGAGGTATGTGATCCAGCCTATCAGGGGAGGAAGGGACGCTAACGGCACATATGTGTGGAGCTGCTAGAAGAAATAAACTAGATAACTTCAAGGAAAGCCCTTAGAACACCCAGATGCTTGGTAGGCGAGCCACTGCGCTGTCATTATTTTACACGGAGTCGGCCCCAGCTGCACTCTGCTGCCTCAGGCTCCCAGCGCAACTCTGCCCCAGCCAGGACACAGCCTCTGCCTACACGCTCTTGCCCCGCCGTATGCCAGGCAGCTCCTTGCCCTTGAAATGCAGCTAGGCTCTAGCGCAGGAGTTATTCCTCCTCCGGGAAGCCTTTCCTACCAGCCCATCCTTCCTCTTCTGCGTCCCCACATCCCCTGCACCGGCTGCTCTGAGCCACAGTATCACCTATGTTATTTCTTGCTTTCCTTCGCAAATGTTAAGCTCAAGAGATTTGTCCTCTTAGTGCTGAACACAGGGCCTGGCACAGAGCTGGTAACCAGAAATATCCACCAGAGGAAGGGCGGGAGGGAAAGCGGGGGGCGGGAGGGGTGGGAAAAAGGGACGGGGGAAGGTGGGAAAAAGGGAAAGAGGGAAGGAGGAAGGGAGGGAGGGAAAAGCAGCACGCAGGAGGAAATGCCCAACTTCAGGGCACTACTCTTCTCACACTCTTCCAAAGAAATGTTCCAAGCGCTGCCCTCCCCCAAAGAAAGGCAGCGGGCCGGCTCTGCCTTTGTGCTGGGCATCCTGATACTTCAGAAAACTCTGGTTGAGGAATGAGTCACAGAAATCCACTTGGGAGGGACCAGTGGCTGCAGGGAGGCCAAGGCTGGAGCCAGGAAACAAAAGATGCTAATTATGAAGCCAGTGGAATGAAACCAAGGTTTGCAGGGTGCAGGGAAGGAGTCCACATTAAGGAAGAGAAATGAGGGCAAAGCAAGCAACCTATTCAAACAGTTGACTAAGACTCCAGAGGGGAAGGACAGAGTAAATCAAACCTCTGACAGGCAATCAATGGACATTCAATTAACGGCTACAATATTACCAATTTACACAAAATGTCTAAACAATACCCTTTCCCCCTCTGAGGATACCTTGATTCAAAGTCTCCCAGCTGTGGGACATTCCCTGCTAACACCTCAGGAACACCGGGCTGCTGTCCCACACCCAAGACAGACCCCTGGTGCAGGGCAGCACAGGGAACAGGGAGCGTGGTGGCTCAGGCGCAGGCAGAGGGCAGGACTGAGGTTCTTAGCAGGGAGGCCAGGTCACTTCCGGGATAGGGAAGGCCACCCAGGACTCAGAGGGGCCACACTCAGGGCCAAGCACTCACCTTTGCACCAGCAGCCCCAGTGTCCAAGTGGCCACGGCACAGCCTTTGCACACCCGAAGTCCTGACACACAGAGTGTAAAACACCTGCCAGGTGTGCCGAAGTCCTTCATCCTCAGCGCATCCAAAGGTGGGGAGGGGGCAAGGTCTTCATTGGGGAATAAAAGAGAGGGGGAAAGATGGCACCTGATCCTTCATGACACCCAAAGGTCACTGCTGACCCTCTTGTGACATCCTTGGGCTGAAGCACAAAGCCACGGAGTCCTAAAGGAGCCCAGTGGTGCTCAGCGCCAACCATGACCTTGGGAAGACCCCCTGTACAGCTGTGAGGCTCATTCCCATTCCCACTGCAGTGTAACTCGGAGACACAGGCAGCGGGAGCGCTGGAGAGCTCAGGTGCAGAGCGCAGCAGCAGGACCCTGGTGTCTGCGTGCACACAGGTGCCTGTGGTGGGGTCAGGGAGAGCGCAAAGGGGAAGCAGACGAGGAACTCCTCCCTCCTTCCAGAAACAAACGCATCGAGCAGGTGCAGCAACCTCTGAGTTATGATCCTGACCTTTCTGGCACCACCTATATATAAAGTCCTCCATCGCCCACATTTCTTAAGCCCTCAAAAAGCACTCCCCAACAGACAGAGCAGCCTGAGAGCCACCTCCACATACCCAAAGGGCTGTCACACCCTCCTACTTAGCCCAACTCTCTGCTCTGGATCCTATGAAGTGAGCCACATGGCTCATTGTCCCCACTGCACGGATGAGGAAGCTGAGTCACAAAGAGATTATTCCCTCAGCTCCCGCAGTGGCAGGTCTCTTCTTGTTTAAACTGGTATTTGTCCCAGCTCACCATGTTCCTTAAAACACAAGCAAGAGATACTACTGCAGGGAAGGGGTTCGAACAATCAGAGTACTCCTGACCCCAGTACGGTCTCCAGAGCCAGGTACTGTGGGACAGGCCTATAATCTCTGCTACTTGGGAGGCTGAGGCAAGAGGATCATAAATTCAAGGCTGGCCTGGGTAACTTAGCAAGAGCTTATCTCAAAATCTCAAAAGGCCTGGGGATACTGCTCAGTGGTAGAGTACTTGCCTGGCATATGCAAGGCCCCACACCACAAGTCAAAACAAAGCAAACCACTGCTCTCCAGCCCTAGTCCCCTCCACACCCCAGGGCAGGCTCTCACCATGCTACATTGGGAGCCTAGGGCGTGCCTTTGCTTTCTCCATGAACCTTCCTAGATCTCTGAACATCGTTCTTAGCCCTGAGAGGCAGAATCCAGCCTGCCCTGTAACCCAGCATGGGAAGACGGAGGCATTCCCTGGAGCGCATGGTGGGACCTTGCAGGAAGCAGCTTCCCAAATGAAAGATTTTAAGCACAGATGACTGAAATAGGTATTTGGGAGCCACTCTTCCACCAGTAGCCACCTCCTCAGCCTGCAGATGCTGCCTCAATGTGCTCTCCAACAATTTTACCATGCTTATTAACAACGCCCTAGACCAGAGCCGAATGGCACTGCACCCAAGAAGCAGCCTCCATCCCCAAGGCAGCCAGGAACCATCCTCAGAGTCAGCAACAGCACAGCCCCTGCCATGCTTCTCGTGAAATATCCTATCCTTACCAGGTATCCTCTCCCCATAGGCCATCGACCGATTCATTTACTTACCATTATTTTTAAAACTCAAGTTTTATTAGCAGTGGAGCATGAGTAATAAATACTCATACTCTGTTTGTGCTTGAATTAGCCGTGCATGTCCTGGGACCAGAGTGCCATCACTTAGATGCAGATTTCTCTCCCCATCTGTAACTTGTAGTCTGGACACTGGTCCTTCCGGGGCCAGGGCCTCCCCTGCTAAGCGAGGACATGGGGCTCTGAGGACTCACACCTGGGGCCCCCAATTCCTAAGCAGGCCACTGCGCTGCCAGGAAGGAAGGACATGGTGGTGATGGACAGGAAAGAGAGAAAGTGATTCTAGTCCTGCTGCTCACCAGCTGTGTGGCCTTGGCACACCACGAACTCTGCACTCCCAGGCTCAGTGCCCAGTGAAAGAGGCTGAACAGGGAAGTGATGCAAAGAGAAGGGGAAGGGGCTGCTTCAGGACACACAGAAAAGTCCTCCTGCAGGTTGGAGGTGGGGCCAGCAGAAAAGGGCTTCTCAAAAGAGGGAGACCTAAGCCCCAGTACAGTAAGCAAAGAAGAAGAGAGAAGGAAGAACTCTAAGCAGGTTGAACAGCATGTGCAAAGGTCCTGAGGCAGTAAGCCAAAGCCACACTGGGGATCCAGAGTGAGCAGGAAGGTGTCTGAGAAATTTGGATCCCCAGCAGGGTTCTGGGGAGACAGTGGGGGAACCCACACTCCATAGCAGCAGCATTTCCCTCCTCCCCTCTGCTGCTGGGTAAAAACTGCCAGGCTTCTTCTCTCCCCTGGAGGGTTGGAACTCAGCATTCCACCTTTGCCCTGAGCCTCCACCCAGCTCCCTTCGCTCCACAACCCTGGAGACCCCTACACACAGCACAGCAGTCTCGCTGCCCTCCAGACTAACACATTCCTCCCTGGCTCCTGATCCCCACTACTTCCATTCTAAAAGCATCTCCAGGTTGGGAGCCTCAGGAACTGATGCTGTCCCTCACATCCCTCCCCAGCTGCAGCCTGGTACAACCCTACACAGTCCGAGCTTCCAAGATGACTCGGACCAGGGGCCACAGTCTAGTTCATCAATGAGGGGCTCAGGGCACTGCGCACGTCAATGTCCTGAAGTGCTGGCTCTGGGCCAGATCTCCCTTGGGCCCTGTCTCTGCCACCAGGCTGGCCATGTGACTCTGGGCAACTTAGGTCACTCACCAAGCCTCAGTTTCCCCACTTATAAAAGGTGGATTGTTGTAGGATTGAATGAGAAAACATCTGTAAGTAATTAGCACACTGCCTAAAATGCTCACCAAATATCAGCTACTATTTTTACTAATGTCTTTCCAGGTCTCCTCTTGGACATTCCGTCAAGTGATCATACTTTAGCCACTTAACCTGGCCATTATATCCACTATAACCACTTAAATTATAGAGAACTCTTAACACTGAAATACAATGTACAGGCAGAAAAGTGCCCGTAAGTGTCCAGAGCAATGAGTTTCCATGATAGCAGCATTCGGGTCACAAAACAGAGCATGACCAGTATTCCTCATGGGCCCCTCCCAGGGGTAACTGCCACCCTGACTTTTGTCACTATAGATTACTTTGCCTCCTTTTTAGCTTTATAAAAATAAAATCATACAGTACGTACTGAAATATCATAAGACTTTAGAAGCTCTTATAACGATGCTGTCTTATTTGCTCTCCTCTAAACACTGAGACTAGGGTTTTTATTGGCCCCATTTTACTCCTGAGCAAACAGAGCCTTCAGATAAGTGAATTGGTTTGTCCAAGGCTACAGAGGAAGTAGACAGGGATTCTCATCATAGGCTATCCAGGTCCATCTCTGGGCACCTTGCTAACCAGACGCTCTCTATGATGCCAGGCCCCTCCTCCCCGAAGACCTACAATGTCCAGGAAGCCTCCATGGATTGCCCAGATTGGATTGCTTGACTTTCTCTGCTTCAATCCATCCTGGACCCCAGGACCCAACACGCCTAACTCCGGCTGGGTCATTTGGGCATGTATTTACTGCCTGTTGCCCATCTCTTCTCCATGTGCCCCTCAGAGTCACAATGCTTGCTTTTGCGGCTCACTCCATGCCCTGCCCAGCAAGAATGGAGCTGACTAAAGTGAGGGATCGGGGAGGCCACTGCACTAAGCTCAGTTAGGTGAGGAGCAGAGCATGTGCTCCCCTAGTTTGATGAGAGGCTCCACGGGATTCACTGTGATGAAAGACAAAAGACCAAATGGACTACAGGTGAGGGGAGCCCATTTCAAGTCCTTAATTCTGCAAGTCACATGACCTTGGTCAAGTTATTGGCCCTCTCTGGGCCTCAGTTTCCTCTTCTGCAGGAGGAGATGATTGGACCAACCTGTTGCACTCTGGGCTCAGGTCTAACATAAGGTGACCCAGACCCAGCCCTGCAGGTACCACTGCCAATCACTCCAAATGGGTAAAAGAAGGGAAACCCATCAATAGCCCCGACTAGAACCACTACCACGAGCCAGAGACACCAGGGCACCCAGCGCATGGCCCCATCGGCTCAGGATCCAGGGGATGAAAGGTGATGCCAGACCTCAGCTGCTCTTCCAGAATGTGGGTGACTCTTCCCCCACCCCCGCACAAAGCCAGCCTTCTCCCAGGACTCTGCCCAGTGGGTGGGCAGACCCAGTCCTGCAGGAACCACTGTCACTGCCCTCCATATAACTAAGCTCCAGGGTAAATGAACTGAAGTGTTCACAGCTTGTGGCTCAAACTGTGTGCATCAGAGGAAATGCTCCTGGGGTCTGGCTTATCCCCAGAGCCTCCTTCTGACTCATGGGAGCTGTATGCCCCCTACTTTGATCTACAGTCATAGCTGTCACTCCATATGCCACCCTCTCTGTCTCTCACCCCATGCCAGGCTCAGCTGGGTTCAAAGAGAGGGAAAAGTGCCTTAAGCCAAGATCCAGGCAGATCTAGGGTCACCCTTGGACTAGTGCAGCTCCACTATTGGCGATGGTAACAAGACCCAGCAGGAGACCAGTGTTTTGAGACTTCTCAACTTCACACATCTGCGACCTGAATGCTGCCCATCCAAATTTCCAGAGCCGAAGCTCACTGCTAGACCAGGGCTCTAGAACTCAGGCCCTACAAGTAAGCACCCACAAAAAAAGCTGTTCACTTGAAAGACAGGTATTAAGTACCTACTCCACACTGGTACTACCCTAGCTATTGCTGAAGGAATGCTGAGAAACAGACACGGTGCCTGCACCCTAGATCCCACATCTGCAGGGCAGACAGATGATGGCAGACGACCTCACGGAAGTGCTCAGGGCTGGGGGGTCTGGTCTCACCTTACCACTGCCCACCTTAACACTCACAGGGGAGCTGTACACTTCCAGCCCTGTGAAGGCTGAAGCACGGATACCTCCTGGCTCTTGGAGAGGCCCTGGCCACCATGGAGATTCAGAGGCATGAGGGGAGAGGGCAAATGCTGTGGTTCAGCTGAGTGACCCTGGGCAAAGGACTAAGCATCTGAAAATCTGTGGTCTCCTGTGTCAAGAAGGATTAATAGAGCTACAGTATAAGGACAGAAACTGCACACAGTGGCCCAGAATACAAAACAAAGATCAGCTATGTCCCAGCCCCTGGATCCAAGGGCAAGCTCCAGACATCCCAATATCCCCTCTTCAAAAAGGAGTGAAGGGAGGAGAGAGTCCACCAGCTGCAGATAGCAGCACACTTTTTCCATTGACTTTCCATTTCAGACAGCCTAAGTGCCTTGTTTACTGCCAGTTTGCACCCTACCTGGAAGAGGTCATGTTCTAGCCTATTTACTTGGGCTCTGGTAGGACTCTTCCTTTTAAAGGAGAGTCTGATGGTGCTATTTCAGCTCAAACGAACTAGTGAGCTTTCTACCCCTAGGTACCCGCTCTGTGCTGTTAGACTTGGGTGATATGAATTTCAGATCCTCTGACGGGGTATCTGCAGCATCCCTCACCCTCTTAAAAGCTCAACAAGGGGCAGCCCCCTCCCCTCGGGCCCAATCTAGCAGCTGGCAGATGCCGCAGCTACGTGTGTACACACTGCGTAGGACCCAGCCGTGGCGCACACCGGCCTTCACTGCTGCCATGCAGGAGGCACTCTGGAGACCCATGCTCAGGGCTGGGTGGCCACAGTGCTGAGTGGCCAGGGGCCAGGCTGCTTCCTCCCCCAGGAAGCACCTCCTAGCCTTGGACACTTCTGTGCCCCCAGGACATTGCTACCTTCCCAGATGGGTTTCAGTCTGAAGAACAGAGTCTTGGAAACCCAGGGAGAACGAAGTGGAATGCTGGCTTTCTTCCTTGCTCATTAGGTATCTTCACATCTCAAGGGCTACAGTGAAACCCAAGGGGTACAGGATAAGCAAGGGGAAGGCCGGAAGAAAGCCGATCCCATTTCCTAAGCACCTGCCACATGCCCGACAGTGTGCTGGTGCTTCTGCCTGTTCCTGTGCTCACAACTGCCCAATGCAGGGACTGCCTGCCTTATGAACGGGGAAGACTGTGGACAGGCTGCCCGGGTACAGCCTGCCTGCACCATGACTAGGTTGTCACTTTGGGCAAACGATGCAATCCCTGTGGATCTGCTTCTTCACACCTAAGACAGCAGCAGCACCCAAACGCACACAGAACAGTTCCTGGGACACAGTAGGGGCCCAGGGAGATCAGCTTTCAGAAGACGCAGCAGGGGTGACAGGCGGAGCCAGATAACCATCCATGGGAAGTTCTGTCTGGAGAAGCATCAGGTGGGATGCTGTACGCAATGATCTCAGCCTCCTTCCAGGAAAAACATTCTGGATTCATTTAACCTCCCTGGGTTTTAGTTTTCCCAGCAATCAAATAGGCATTGTCATTGCTGGACAAACACTGCTTTATTCTGTGTACCGTTTTCAACCTTGGGAAGAGCAGGTGCTCCTGAGGACCGGCGCCTCTGCCCTCTGCGCAGATAGTGGGCAGCCTTCGAAGGGCCTTCAGACAGAGCCGTGCGTAGGGGCAGAGTCCTGGATTCTCCCCCAACAGTCCCATCTAACTATGTGGGTCTCACGTGCTTTCTGAAAGTCTGACAGTCCAGGATAATGGTTCTCATCTGCCTCTCAGATTCGGGAGATTTTAGGGGAAGCGGGCAGAGATGGCCTTGGAGCAAGTGACTACTCATCAGACACGGTGGGGCAGCATCAGCAGGCAGGCTGGGCTGTGCTCACAGAGGCTGGGGAGGGGGCACTGGGGAGAAGCTCCATGAAATGACTCCCCAGACCCACTCAAGTCTCTAATACTAAAAACCCCTCTTCTCCCACCAATAAGAGAGATGCCTCAGCCGGGCGTGGTGGCACATGCCTGTAATCCCAGCACTCAGGAGGCTGAGGCAGGAGGGTCGTTGTGAGTTCAAGAATAGCCTGGGCTACAAAGTGAGCTCAAGGCCAGCCTGAACTGCATAGTGAGACCCTATCTCAAAAAGACAAAAAAAAAAAAAAAAAAGAGAGAGAGAGAGAGAGAGATGCCTCAAGTCCCAGCTTATCACCAAACTTAGGGATCCAACCTATCATGATCTTGTGAACTGAACTAGCTCAAGGAGGCACAAACAAGGGCCATAATAACCATAACTGTCACAATTATGCTGTCATGGGATGTCTTCCCAAAGACTCTAGTAACCGTGCTGGGAATCCAAGACCTCAGTCAGATCCCCACCTGCTGGCCCCCGTTAACAACCCAGGGCAGCCATGCCAACCAGTCGGACCCTGGCTGGTCCTAAGGGAGGGAATGCCCTTAAGCCCCTGGAGTCGGGGCTCACCCGAGCTCTCATCAATGTTCACGATAGGGTCTCATCAATGCTTCAGGTCTCAGCCTTTTCCCTGATCCACCCCAAGGCCATCCCATCCCTGGATGGCCTTTGTGGTGGAAAAGACAGGCGCATGATTCAGGGACCACTATAACTAGGAGTGAATCCTTAACAGATTCCCAGTACTGCCAGGGTGCCCTCGCTCAGGGTGGGAGAAACCAGGATTAGGAGAGACAAGTAGCAAAATGCACGAGGCGCCACTGTCCTCTCCACACTGGCTGACAGTAGGGTCCACTGGGCCTGGGGCTTGCTGCGGTCAATTCCAGAAATGAGCTTTGGCTGGTCTTCCAAAAGCATGAAGAATATGAGTATATATTTCACACACACATGCACATAAACACAAACATGATCAGAGTGTGAAATCAGACTGACTGGACATAAATATCAACTCTGCTTCTTACTAGTTAAGGCATTTGGGGCTAATCATTTGATGTGAGTCTCAGCTTCCTCATCTATAAAATGGGCATTATAACAGTATTTAAAGTTATTATCTTAGTGCATTCAGGCTGCTATAACAAAATACCAGAGTTCTAGAGGCCAGGAAGTCCAAGATCGAAGCACCACCAGGTTCGGTGTCTGGCGAGAACTTCATGGTTCATAGACAGCACATTCTCACAGTGTCTTCACTGGGTGAAAGGGGTGAGAGAGCTCTGCAGGGCCTCTTCTATAAAAGAACTAATCCCATTCCTGGGGTTCCACCCTCATGGCCTCAGCACCTCCCAAGGGCCTTCCTACCCTTGGCCACTAGAATTTCAACGTATGAATTTGGAGAGGGACTTCAACATTCAGTCCTTAGCGGTGAGTAAGAGGATTAACTGAGATAATATATGGAAAGCCCTTTGCGTCATGCTTGGTACACAACAAGCATTTAATAAATATGAGCTATTATTACTGTCATCGTCACTGTTGTTGAATTCACATCCACTGTATGTCAGCCCAGTGCAGGATAAAAAGACAAAGCCCCTGCTCCTCTCAGGAGCTCACACATAGGTGCTTTAAAGAATCCAGAGCATTTTCCTGCTTAGTTCTAGTTTTTGTTTTGGGGTTTTTTGCTTGTTTTGTTTTGTTTTGTTTTGTTTTGTTTTGAGACAGAGTCTCACCATGTAGTCCAGGTTGGCCTTGAACTCACTTATGTAGTCCAGGCTGGTCTCGAACTTTCAGTGATCCTCCAGCCTCTCAAATGTTGGGATTACAAGCATGCGCCACCATGCCTGGTCTCTCATTTTATTGTGTTTGGATGCTGGCACTGGGGAAAGTGACTGCTAAAAATCTCTCTTTTCCAGTGCTCTCCCCAAAGGGGGACACAAGACCCAGTAAAAGGGACACAAGCCAGGGATCCTACAGCCTGGCCTCCAGCTCTGCCACTGGCCTGCTGTACAGTTTGGGTAAGTGACTTCCTGTTCCTGGGCCCCAGGGCTCTCCTCTGACTGGGTCACCAACTAAATCCACTCTAGATGTCCCCCTCAAAGTGCAATGTCCCTTCCCCATCTTCTCACCAGCCTTGCTAGGGACTTTATCTACAGAGTCTTGTGAAGAGGGCAGGGCTGGCAACAAGCTGGACAGATGAAAACGTAGTAATGCTTTGAACAATAGCAACTGCAGCTGCTCACTGGGCCCTGCCACACCCGCTAGGTTTCAGAAGTCCTACTGAGCTGGGTTAGCCTGAAGCTATGCTGCTGGATCCGAAGAGCTGAGCACTTGATCCACAAGTGCCAACCACTGCACCGCCCAGCATGTGGGGCCCCCAAGCCGGAGGGAGCAGCAGAGAGCCAGGATGCCCTTCACTTGAGTCATGGTAGCCGCCGCCAGGCTGCAGAGCAGCCCACCCCAGCTCCCCTATCCAGAGCTGCGCCTCCATCTTTAGTGTCACGTTAAACTTTTCTTTTTTATTAAGTGTGCCTTGCAGCCTGCCTCTCACTTACACATCTTAACCTCCTCTGGGCTATTGATTTCTCATTCTATTAAATCCTCCTCTTTAACTCTGGCCCTTAAACTCCAATTCTAAACATGTATTTATGGCACAGCCACCTCCCAGGCCACCTGAGGGCTCCCCTGTGGGGGTGGGAGTAGGCCCCACCTGCTTCCTCCAGAGGCTGTGGCGGCCCCAATGCCTGTGTATATTGGGTCAGTGAACTGGGAAGCTGAGAGGGAAAGCTTATTAGATCCCCAGGTCTTTAGAGAGGAAACTAAGGCAGGAACGAGTAGCATGAGTTTTCTGTTTCTAAGGCTATTCTCTCCGACTGGTCCACAGCACACGCTACTCCCAGAGTGACACCATGACTCTGGACACACCCCAGCCTCCATCTCAGGCTCCTTATGGCCAAACTACCACAAAGCATCCTGAAGCGTGATGACTGTCACCTGCTCCCAGGGCAGTGACCTGCCCGAGGCCTCCCAGCTGAGTGCCACCAAGCCTCAAGCTCAGGACTGAGTGAGGAAGTGAGGCCTGCCAGCCTGCGTCCTGGCAGTCCTGGATGCTGCTGGCCACACAAACCAGGACCTTGTGGTTAGATACAGCTACACAGGAGAGGGTCACAGACATCAGGAGGTACAGCTAAACCATGGAGACCTCAACCCCATTCCCAGAAGCCCAAAACCCACACAGCCTGTGACTCCATCCCTGTAACAAACATTTGCTAAACATGAGTTGAGACTCCTTAAGCAGGACAAATATTTACTAGCACCTGCTCTGCGCAAGCACTAGGGACACGTCCGTGAGCAGAGCACACGCAGCCATCGCTGCCTTCCAGATGGAAGCACCACTCTGGGTGAGGGACACAGAGTGCTGGACAGAGAGTGCTAGAAGTACAACAGCAGGCAGCGTGGTTGGCAGAGGTTGGGGAGGTGAGACTCGGGCAGCAGAGACACCTTAGTGGCAGCACACCTGCTCAGGACTGCTCAGCTGGTGCCCAGGGATTCAGCAGCCACACAGCCCAGCCCGGGAATGCCCCCAGCACCTTCCTCCTGGTAGCCTAGGGAGGCACAGCAGCTTTCCCTCAGACCTGAGTCCCCTTCTGGCTTCCCTGTTTCTGAAAGCGGCATCACCATTCTCCCTTGGCTCCTGGGTTAGAAATCTCAAAGTTTTCCTGACACTCTCTGCTCCTTCATCTGCTGTACCCAATCTGTCGGCGGCGGCGTGTTCTGCCGCTCCTTGGAAATGTCACCTGCTATGCACATCAACACATACTCATCAGCATGGACATCGTGTCCACTGACCAGGTGTCTCAGGACCCAACTATTTACTTCCAGGAAGAAGGGCAGGGCTTTGCCTCACACTGAGGGACTCAGTCACTACTCAGCCCTGCCTGAGAGCTCTTCGTAGATGATGTTAGTGTGCAGCTCCTAAAGAACGATCTGCGATGGACCATTTTATCAAGTGTCCCCCTCCCACCTTTTAAAAACTACTGACGCCCAGGTGGAGGGAAGAAGGGGATAGAGCCCTCACTGGCCTATGATGTGGGACAGGGCATGTAACACGGGGGGGGGAGGGGGGTGGGCCCTGGAACCCGCCATCCTCATCTGTAAAGGTGCAGAGGTGTGCATCCAACTCACAGGTAGCTGGGCGACTGAGTGGAACAGTATGCCGTCAGTCAATACAACATTAGATTAATTCTTTCTTTCCTTCCCATAATTTACCCAGCCTGGTACTATAAGATTTTTTTCTTCACAGTGGATTTGCTAAATGTAAGGCATACCCTATTTTGTGGCACAAAATGTCATAATCAGGTAACAGCTATTTTTTATGCCTCTCTGTCAACAGGGCCAATTGACAGGTGACAAGGGACAGTGCCTGCTCTGTTAGGAACCACACGATGTAAACAGGTGTCAGGTACAAGCCTTGCTCTTCAAGGGATCTTCAGTCTGGGTGGCAAGACAAATAGAAACAGGTCATTATCAATACCAGGCAGGAGCTGGGAGCTAACCCAGCCCACTGAGAAAGTGGGAGGAGCTCAGCCGTACAGGGGAAACACCCTAGATACTCACCAGACCTCCCTTCATAGGTGACCAATCATAGACCACCTGTCACATTCCATGCTGCCAGCCCTTACTCTACAGGTGAGGAGGCTCAGAAAGAATGAGCAGTGTGTACAAGGTCATGCAGGGAGTGGGGCAAGGACAGGAGCCCAGGGGCACCTGCTTGTAGCTAGAGCTGCCACCCCTTCCATGCCAAGATAGCCCAGCTGCATCCTGAAGATGCTGGGTATTTTAGTTTAGTTACTTTTCTCATTGCTGAGGCAAAATACCCACCATCCACAAGTTAAGGGTGGGAAAGGTTTATTTAGCTTACAGCCTGTAGAGATTTCACTCCATAACCAGCCGGCTCCGAGGCAGGATAGATGGCAGAGGCATCACAGAGGAGAAATAGTTCATGGCAGGCAGAAGTTAGCAGAGCAAGTAAGGAAACCACAGATCTTTCTGCCCCTTACATCTTACCCCTCACACCCTTAATCCTATTGCCCTTGATCCTAGCACCGCACCATGAATCAATCCCAGCATCACACACTCTTAATCCAGCCACCTCTGAAAAAGCCCCACCTATGACCACATGAGGCTTTGAAGGGATGGCTAGACACAAGCCATAACACTGAGCAAGATGCACAAGAGCACAAACAGGGAGAAAGGACAAGGGCACGGGTGACAGACAGCATATGGTACCTGTGTTGAGGGGTGAGCAGAGGGTCATGCCAGATGCCACAGAATGACAAGAAGTCACAGCCCACAGGAGAAGGTCCAACTCCGAGGGAGGCATGTGAACTGTACCCAGTGGCCCAGGAGCACAGAGACTCCTGCGATGGGGTCCCCTATGAGAAGCACCTCCCCTGTGGGGGCCAAACTGTCAGCCCTATGTGGAGAAAGACAGCTAAGCTAACAATGGTTGGACCAACCTACTGAACAGGAAGAGGGCAGGCTTTCGAAGGACTGAACAGCTGAGACCTTGAAAAGCAGCAAGGGTTCGCCTAAGAACACAGGGCTGTGTGTCCAGAGACCGCCCACGTAGCTGTGGAGTCCCGACCAGCCACAAAACCTCTTCAAACCTTGTTCTCTGTGGCTTAGTGATACCTGCTTATGAGAGTGTCAGCAGTACAGACTAAACACTGGAGCTGGACTGGGGACCAAATGAACTCACTCCCCAAAGCATCTGGAAGTCTGCAGAACTCTGGGCACACATGAGAGATGAGAACAGTTCTCTGCAGCAGAGATGCAAGCAGCATTCTTCCCACACGCGGGCCATGCAGCCCATCCTCACCAGCCACATAACCACTCGTCCTGCTCCTCGCTCCACTTGATTTCTGAGCTGGTTTTCCATCTCACCAGGGCCGGTCTTTTCTCTTCTCATTTCTGCAGGGCAGGTGCAGCTGAGTTCCCCTCATCAAAGACCCTCCACCTCCCAGCAGCAAAGACCTTCCCCCTAAGGAAGGGTCCACTTCCCTCCCACTACACAGAAGTTCCGTCCCTATGCTAAGGGAAACCAAACTGGGAATCAAGACCATGAAGCAACACCAGTCTCTGGAAGAACTTTCGGCACTGGGAAAACCAATGATCAGCATGCCTGGGATACAGGGTAGGGAAGACATGAAAATCCAAGATCCCCTCCCAGGATCCCCTCTACCACCTACCTTTTCCTCACCTGGCAGGACGCCCCCTGCCTCTGGGTCTCAAGAAACAGGTCCAGAGGAGGATAGGGGGGTGGAGCTGGTGAGACAAACAGGAGGCTGGTGGGCAAGCCCAGGCCACAGAAATGAACAAGATATGGAAAATTAAACAAACCCAGACACTGTAACGTGTGCGTATTAGATTAATTCTCCAAAGGGTCGTGACCTTGAGGAACACATCCAACCAGCAAGGAAAATAATAAACCTGATTAATGATGAAGCATGAGCTGCAGCTTCAGCAAATAAAGCCAGCCGGATGAGGCCCAATGGGGTTCCAGGGGCTTCCTTACCTGGCAGGACCAGAGGGAGCCACTTCTTCAGCCCCTCACCCCCACCACGCAAGCAACCCTGCAGGACCACGGCTCAACCAGATTTCTCACACGCGCAGCCCACCGCCAGCCTGGGCAGCTCCCACCCCAAAGGGTGCCACACCAAGTGTTCCAGGCGTCCTGGACCTGTCCCTATCACCAGGTGACCCACAGGAAGCGCAAGGGAAGGTAGTTCTCTTTGTCCCTGCCAGGGCCCCCTCCTCTTGGCCAGTCCTCAGACTTCTTGGGCTGGTTTTGAGCCATACCCACTGTGCGGCAGAAGGGCCCAGTCAAGCTCCCTCCCCTTCCCAGACAACCCAGGCCCCTGGGAGACATGCCCAGGAGAGCCACTGGAGGGAGGCAGGGAGGTGGCACCGCGTGGCATCACCAGACAACAGCACCAGGAGGAAGATGGCAGAATCAAGTACAGATGCCAAGAGCCACGCAGCCCGAGGTCCAGGCGGGGAGCAGCTCGACCGCATTGCCCCGCCACTGCCAGGCGGCTGGGCCAGAAGGCCCTGGCCCCGCCGCCTCGCGCCTCCCCCACCCCAAGGCCAACTCTCTCCAGGCTCCACCTCCTCCCTCACTTTCCCCAGCCCCAGAAGCCAAGCAAGGAGGCACAGGTGCTCTCGGCGCCTCGAACCCGTCTCAGCTGCGGCGCGCTCCCCTGCATCCGGCCGGGTCCCAGGCGGGCCGGCCCCCACCAGAGCGCCTCTCGGCGGCTCCCCTCCCCCTG
>NW_004955412.1:21503479-21518599 GCF_000276665.1 Chinchilla lanigera | reverse complement strand
GCGGGAGCCGGGTCGCGTGAGGGGCGTCTGGCCGCAGAGCTGCGCGGGGTCGGGCCGAGGGGCGCGCGGGCGCGGTGGTGAGGTGCTGTGGGGACCGCAGGGTGGGCGGCCGGGCGCAGCCTGCACCCTCCGCCACCCTGCGCAAAGGGGCAGCCCACCTGGCCCGAGGAGTTTTGAGCCCGGCCGGCTTCTGTGGGCAAAGGGCGCCCTCCGGTGGTGCTTGGGCCGCAGCGCGGGCCGAGCGGGCCTGGTTACCAGACTGCATTCAGCCTAGCTGGTGGCACGGAAGATGATTTGCAGTGGGGGGCTTTTGGAGGAGAGGTGAGACCGCATTGTTCCGGGAGGCTGGGAAGCAACAGCTTGCCTTTGGGAATTCCAGGGCATTACTTTATGACTGCATGCATTTTGGGAGAAACTGTCATTGTATGTAAGGGGCAAGGACCCTGAGGCTAGAAGATAAGAGACCAGCCCCAGAGCACACAGGTAGCATGTGCCAGGACTAAGGGCCACACAGTGTCCTGACACGCGTGCAGTGCAGTGTTGATTACCACATCATAGCTGCCTGAAAAACACGGCTGGGGTGGGGGCCCAGGGGAATAGGCGGCTTGGGAGACATATGACTTGCCCAAATCTGCTAGCTCCTCTTCTAACCCACAGGGTCTCTGTCTTGGGCAGACCATGGAACTGACCATGCCAGCCCTCCTGTCTCCTGTAGCCTGCGCCCCCACGCCCACCCACAGCACACCCACAGTCTCACCAGATTCTGAGTGAAGGGCTTGGGTAGGTCTTGGGCAGGGCATACTTGGTTGGGTCTTGGGCAGGAAAAGACAATTTTGAAGGTGCCGAATATTGCTTGACACTGCCGTCGCCGGCCAGGCAGGGATTTCCTGCTTGGGCTTGCGGGAGGGACTCGGGCAGCAGGAGTCCCATGCTCCTCCCCGACCCCACACAGGGCCATTGGACGGGAGGAGGGCATTTAGGGAGGGTTGTCATCATACTGCACAGGGCTGCATTTCTCCAGCCAAACAGTATTTCCACAAACCATCCCATCAGGCTTACAAACTGCTAAGACAGGTGTCGGGGGAACCTAGCCCTATTTCACAGGTGAGGGGTCACATTCAGTTTTAAGATCCGGTCAGGGAAAGTCACATCTGAGGGAATGAACCTCAGAACTGAGGTTCATCTGCAGTTCTGTTCCCTCCCTCTGGACTCACTCCCCTCTTTGCAAACGGGACAGAACAGCAGCAGGAGCCTCGCAGAAATTTCCCTGGGCTGGGAGCACTGAGAGGCATCCCCGGGGCTTTGGCAAATGACTTCACTTCCCCCAGTCTGTATTTCCACATCTCTAAAAATGAGGGAAGCAGATGATGGCCAGTTACTTCAAATATGCATGGATCTCTGGTCCCTTTGGCTGGAAGGGTACAAGGTCAGTGAGGCCATAGCTGGGGAAGGAAAATCCTGGGTGAAACGCTTCTTCACATTTTTTGGCCGACTGTGCTCATTCTCTGATGCAGGGAAGGAGGGGGATGCTGTATGCAGGTCCCAGCGATCGCAGGTGGCTGAAGGAAACTTCTGACTAGGGCCAAGAGGACCCTAGTTTTTTCCCTTACAGCAAGGGAGAGCCTCGTTTTGTCCCTGTAAGTGTCTGGCCCTAGAGGAAGGAGCCCCCGAAAGCCAGAAGAGCAGCAGTGCCAGAGCAGTCTGCTTTGAGCCCAGGGCTGGTTGCCCCCCACCAACTCTCCTCTTTGTTCATTCTGTAGCCAGTTGTTGAACTCCTGTGCAACACTCACTACTTGCTTCCTGTCCTTTCCTTCTGAATGTCAGTGCCGCTTGCCAATCAAAACTCAATTCCAGGCCAGCTAATTTCCCAGACTCGGCTCTAGGGGTAGGAAGGTCATTTTTGGATTCCACAGCAGGGAGAGGTCAGAGGGCAGTGCGCTGGCCCTGCTGATCTTCAGTGAAGAAGCACAGGGTTAGGAAATGGGGCCCCTTCCTCTAGACACTCTTACTTAAAGTATCCCTCACAGCCAGCCTCTATGCTATGTTGGACGACAGCGTTTGGTGTGCTTGGGAATCATGATCATTAGGACTGTTGAACCCAAGCTTTTTGGTGGTTAGATCCTGCTGGAAGGTGCTTGTTCTCTGGGGTTTATTTTTAGCTTCCTGCCTCTTTGTATTTGCCTCAGGTACATCCACAAAGAATACTTGTTCTGAATTACCTACCATGTCTTTTCCAGAGGTCCTTCTGATGGCTCATCACAAGTACATAATGACCCTACTCTATAAATGGGGCCGACTGAAGCACCCAGTGAGCAGCGGACTTGTCCTCACATTGCGTAGTAGCGTGTGCCATCATCATGTCACTGTCCGTTAGAAACTCTTACAATAAACTTCTCATTGGTCTCCCTGTCTGTGGATTAGCTCCCTCCAATACCTCCTCAAACAGTAGCCAGAATGATGTACATAAACAAGACTGGTCACTTCTACCAACTCATATCAACCAGAAGGTGAAACAGTCCACAGTTCCTTGGGACAGAGAGATACTGGGTCCCTGCTTGCTTCTGCCTCTCCCAACTTCCACCCCTGCCTGTCTCAAACACCCATCTATTCCAAAGTGCTTCAAGTTCTGGCCATCCTGTCCTATGCCTCTGTGCCTTAACTGGTGGACTTTTGCCTGAATTCCCCTCACCCTCATACATGCAGATACACAAGTGCATTCTCAGCTTTTGGAACTCAGGGTTAGAATTCTCCCCTGCCAGAAGCTTCTCAGACCTCAATATCTGATCCCTTCCCAAGAGAATTTTCCTTCCCCCTTCTCTGGGCCTCTCTTGCGTGTATTAATAAGAGTTTATGCTCACTGGGGTTTCATGTCTGCTCTAATTGACCGTGAACTTGTCCTACTGGATCTGTATTTTAGCTTCTTCCTTCTTTGGATTTGCCTCAAGTATATCCATAAAGCAGAGTATCCTTTTTCAACTTTGCCAGCCATTTCTTTTTCCAAGGTCCCATGGAAGGTTTGTCACAAGTTCACAAAGTATAGAATCTAGAATAAAGGATCGTGGGGTCTTCAATTCTAGCAAATCAAATTTGTTTCTGTCATTGGTCCATGTGAGTCAGGTGAAATGATCTAACTGAACACTATGAAACTATGAGTCCTTGCTAAGCTGGAAGGCTCTAAATCCGAGTTCATATTGAGAAAATTGAGGTCGAAGGAAGCAAGGGCCTGATCGTACATCCACATTGCCATGTAGGATTACAGTTCATCTATCTTATCAGAGCATTCGCTCAAACTCCAGATTAAAAGAAAATAATAAATACTGTGTCCTTCTTGTCACTCGAGGGATAAACGGTTCTTTTCTAAGGTATAATGTCTAACAAAACTTTGGAAGGTGAACTGAAGCTAGGAGGAGAGATGTTCTTTGATTTTTTTATTTATACTTTAAAAGATGACATAATAAACAATAGCTTCATCCAGTGACATTAGGGACAAGTATTGGCTAAGAACAAATATATATGTGGCATGTGGAGTAACCATCTATAGCCCCAAGTCTTACTATACCATATTGCTTAGTTTAGCTGGCTAGAAAGACTGCATCCAATGTTTAAAAGCTGCACTGCCTTGACAACTTTAGCCTAACACAGCTGCCTTCCCCCCAATAGCTCTTATTTCTACTTTATTAGCCTAAGCATAAAGAATACTGTGCACACTGAAATTAAAGTGAAAATTTGGATCATCTTCGATGAGAATACAGCCTGCTTCTCAATTCTGTAGCCCTGCTCCCAACCCTCATGTGAGAACCTAATGCATTCTCACCATGTGTCTCCCTTTCCTTTCACCACACTGCAAAGGCGATAAGCTGCCGTGGTAATTCGTTCTTCAAGAAATCTTTGGTGCCTATTATGTGCCAGCCACCAGACATAAAACGAGATACAGCCAAGGCTAGTCCTCTTGGAGTTCACAATCAAGTGGAAGGGACTGTAGATGTAGTGTGTTCTCCTCCTGACAGTTTCCATCCATTCAGACATTGGCTATTTTCTGTTTCACATTATTCAAGCAATTAACTCTGTTCCATGGAGTTGGAGGCCGGAATGTGTGTTTAATGAAAATTCAAGAGTTGGGGCTGAGGACCTTGAACACACTCTGGCTTGGGTGAAAAGCCAGAATTCTGCCTGAATCTTCTAAAGACCTGCACACAGCTGAAGCTGTACGCTATGGCTGCGCCCACGTGGGAAGGAGGCACTGACATTCATTTGCACAAATAAAAGCTTGTACCCAATACAATCACCTTAGAGGTGCTCAGATCTCAGAGCAGCATTTTGCTTGTGATGAGCCTTACCCTTCTACATCCGTCTTTCCTCATTTGATTCTCATTCTCATAGCCTAGGTATAGTTTATTCCCTCATGCCCAAGATAGAGACCTTCCAGGAAGAAGTAGCAAGGCTGAGTTAAAACTCAGGGCTTCTGGCTTCAGGAGCGAAGCACACTGTCTGAAAGATCGTCATGAGAAGGGAGGAAGTTCATTTAAGTCACTTGGAATAAAACTTAAACCAGGACTAAAGAAACTGCCTTTTTTCATCTTTTTACTCTTTTCCTTCTCTACCTCCAGAAGTAACTAAAGAGACAATACAGTTGACAAGGACCAAGAGGCAGAAGGATGAGCAAATCGGGCATTTTCTACCTGGGAGCAAAGCTTAATCACTGTAGTGATGGAAGGTGGGCAGTGTGGTTGAAAAATACAGTGACTTTTTAAGGGGTTTTTAAATTGGAATTTATTAAAGTAAAAGACACATGCCATTAGCTCTCCTCAAAATACTCTTCCGCACTTCCAACACACATCCCACCATCCTTGCCACTTTCTGAAGCAGTTCTGGAAGTCCTTTGTTGTGTCTTTAGTTGTCCTGTCACAGTTGCCTCGATGTCCTGAATCAGTTCAAAACCTTTACCTTTCATGGTCATTTTTACTTTGAGGAAGAGCCAGAAGCCACAAGGTGCCATACACGGTGAATAAGGTGGATGAGGACACGCTGTAATGCTTTTATGTACCTGTCTTTCTGTTGGATGGCACTCTGCAGCAGCATTCTTTGTATTTTTGATCACACCTCTTAAAGACATGAAAAGCTTCCAGAACTGTTTCAAAAAGTGGTGAGAACAATGGGGTGTGTTCAAAGTGAGGCAGAGTATTTTCAGGGGGGATTTGTGGTAATGTGTTTTTTGCTATAAATCTTTTTATTGAAAAATTCACCACCTACTTTGACCACATCCCACACAGAGTAAAGGGTCTGTTATCTCGGTGTAGCACCACCAGGATATAAAAAACCAGTTGGCAGTTTCCATATTGCCCCAGGTGTTTGGCATTTGGCATTTGGCATTTATCCAGGTTATAGTTCTGTCTGAATAGTGGCCTGAAGTCATTTTATGAATTATTATACAGTGACAGATACTATAAAGGTACTTAAAGGCAAAAAGTGTGCGTAGATGTGTGTATATATTACGTATCTGTGTACATATACATGGGCTTATATAAATGTTACACATATATATTTTAACATATGGATATATTTCAATGTAATGCTGGCCAGTTCTCTTTTTCAGCTCAATAGAGAATACCTCATTGAGTAGTGTATATCTGCCAGTAAGGTATTAGGTACTGTAAGGGACAGAAAGAAAAATTGGACGTGGTTTCTAGTTTCAGAAAACATACTCTGATCCATTTAATTTTCCCTCCTAAAGGAAACCTTTACATTTTATCTCACAGCAATTTTTAAGAGCTTGGGCCCCCTTGAGAAATTCAGAATAGTGAAAGGAATAAGATAGCAGCATTTCTGTTCACCCAGGACAGATGTCCTACTTATTGCAGCTAAATGAGGGCTGGGTTATATTCCAGAGCTGCACTAGGTAATGGCTGTACCTTAGTATGAGGCACTAGAAAAGCCTAGAAGAGATGCTTCCCAATACCAGCTAGTTGCAACTGAAGTTTCCTAGTGGCCACTGTGGAATTTAATGCCCAGTCATTTCTCCTCTTATTCTTCCAGATTCCAGGCAATAGTCTTAATTGTAAAAGAATTCAGTTATCTTAATTTGGAAAAGACTAAAGTAAGATGTGATAGCTGTATTCAAATACTTAAGATCATCCCTATATTGTGCCACAACCAGGACCAATGGGTAAGGGGTCATAGAGAAGCCAGTTTTAGCTCAGATAAGAACTGATGAGTTGCCTTGGGAGATAATGAGCTCCCCAGCACCGGAAGTATACAAGCAGATGGATGGCCATCTGCCAGGACTGCTGTAGAGGATATCTATCAGTGGATTAGGAGGTTGAATGAGGCAGTTTTGCTTTCCAAATTCTTAGATTCTCAGCCTGTCTCCTTGTCCCAAGTCTAAAAGGAGATTTGAATCTTTAAAGGAATATGACACTTGTTGAAAATAAAAACTTGCCTATATCACTGGGTTCAATTCCCAGCACTACATGCGCATACACACGCATGCACACACACCCTGCCCTATGTTTTTGGTTTTTTTCTTAGATGCATAGGCACTGTTCTTTAAATGCAGTGAAGATGCTTAATACTGTACTAGAAAATGCAGTAATTACTTGTGTGCTGTACTGACAAAAGCAATATTATTGACATATTCAAGTATAACTAGGTAAACAGCATTCATGGGCTTGTTGGAAAAGGTCACGTATTTACATGAAAAGAAGATAGTTTCAAAGTAAGGCAAAGGTTTAAACATGACGCTTGTTTTTAAAATGACTTCTTAGAAAATACACACATGCATATGCATTCAGGAATGAAAACAGGTGGAAGAAAAATGTGAAAAAGTATCTCAATCTATCTACTGCTTTTATGCCTGAGTCAGACTGCATCTCTTCCTAGAGGAAAGCTGGTTTTCTTCAAGCATTAAGCATTTGGGTGAAGCTCAGCACACATGTTCCTCTGAATAGTCTCCAAGCTACCTTCCTCCCATGTAGGGTGTATAGTGCTTTTCAAAGGCTAATTAATTGGGCCCACTGTGGAGGTGATACGGTCCTCTCAAAAATTTGGTGTAGAAAAAGGACTAGAGAAACAAAATTGAAAATCAAACACAAAAGAGGTAGACCCAGGCAAAAATATGTGGCACAAATACCTACACATTTCCTACCTGCCCTGAGACAAAATATTTATTTTCTAGGAGTGATATAGGATGTTTATGGTGGTGTTGGCTAATGAAGTGCACAGGTGGTGGTGTGCTGTTTATTAAATAATGGAGAGCCGGGTGTGGTGGTGCACACCTGTAATCCCAGCGCTTGAGAGGCTGAGGCAGGAGGATCATTTTGAGTCCAGCCTGGACTACAAAGTGAGTTAAAGGCCAGCCTGAACTGCATAAGGAGACCCTGTCTCAAACAAAGATCAGAAAAAAATGATAATAATAAAGGTTACTCCTGGGATTGTTTGCAGACTTCAGTTGAATTTAGTGAGTAATTTCTCCATGGCTTTTAGACACCAGGCACTGTCCTTGGTACTGGGGACACCCTTGTGAGTAGCAAGGTCCAGGTAGTTAGCTGCTGGCTTACCCCAAGTGGCACAGACCAGAGGTATGGCTCCGTGTGTGCACTTCTGGGGTGGTCATCCCCACTAATTTCAGTCCTCAGTTCCATTCTGCTGCTCCTTACGCATTAAAAACAGGGCTGGGGTGGGGGTAGCTCAGTGGTACAGCATATGGGTGAAGACCTAGGTTCAACCTCCAGATTCCTCTACCAAAAGGATAAATAAATAAAAAATATGAGCACCTGAAAAATACATTTGGGTCATACATATGAATACATACAAATGGAACCATAAGCATTCTCAGGACACTTTTCAGTGGTCATTATAGACATATCTAGTTCACATCACTACTGCAATTCGTAATCACTAACACTTGCACTGCACTCCATGGCTCACAAAGTGCTTTCACAGCCATCATATTTGTTCCTCATCTCTACCCTCTGAGCTGCATTATCTTCTTTTCCAAAATAGGAAAGTATCCTATTTAGTAAGTTAGGAGCCTTGAAGTGGCATTTTCTGATTTTAAATGAGAAGTCTCCTTCTACAGATACAGACACATGAGGCTTGAGGTAGAGTGCGGCTTTGAACCAAGCTGTATACTTAAGTGAAATGAAATTCAAACTCTGTGCCTTAAGGTTCCAGGCTCTTTTCTTATAATGGAGGCAAGTCACCAGCTTTGCCTTGGGTTGAATGAAAAGGTCAAAACATTCTTTGTGGGATAAAAAAATACAGGTGATATCAAAGTAGCTGAAAAATCCAACCTATCACTTGAAATAAAAGTAAAAATCACGGTAAAAGCCTACCTTACTTTACAAGAAGTGCAGGTATATTTTATTTAAATCTCTTATTTTGTGCCTTGTTTTATATATGTGCCTGTTTCAGCTGTCTCCGACAGAGGCAGGGACCAAGGTGGATTAATTTAATAGAAAATATTTGGAAAACATCCCCAAGGGTGACATCTATTGACTACTGTACTCTTTTTTTTTTTTTTTTCCAATTACAAGAGCTGAAGTCAAACTTTCCAGTCTCTAAATCCAGACAGAGCCATGCTATTGTTTGTGTTTAACAGAGCACATGAATGACATTTAATAAATGTTAAATAATAAAAATAGAATAAGTGCTTGAGAGTAACAGTATGGACAGAATCTCATTAAGCACAAGAAAGGTGAACAAGCCACCATCACATGTCTGGACTGCAGTTCAAGGCACCCTCCCATTGGCCATCATACAAGACAGAGACTCACTGTCCACTCAGACATGGATATGCCAGACAGCATGATGCACCATGGGGAAGGAAAGGGGAAAAAGTCTCTTTAGGTCAGATCCCTTCCCTAATTATATCTTAGACCTAAATAAAGAAAATACAGCATGCATAATCAGGAATGATTTAGAAGGAAATGCAAAAGTCACAGAGTGGGGAATTTAATGACATTATCAGTGGCAGGGTCAGCGTAAATGGACAGATGGAAGCACCAAATTACTGAGCATGGTATGAAACGGAGAAAGAGACTCAAAATCAGAGGAGATGAGTCAAGAAATTAAACTTCGTTTCCATGCTAATTCAAAACTGTGTGTTTGGGAGTTGAAGGAAAACAGAAGCAATGTAGTTTCCAATAGAGAAACTGCTCATTAATATCCTAACAAAGCAATAACCTCAGATAATAGGAAACACTATGAAGTCTCCAGAGATCAGAGAAAAATTCAGACTTATTCTCCCAGCCATGGGGCACAATTTAATACAATGTATTCAACGGAGCTGAATAAATATCAACAAGAAGGTTAAAACATTGACTGAGAGAAACACTTCACACTACTGACATCTGGAAACAGGCCAGTGTAAAAACAAACAACACAAAAAAGCAGGCAGGGAGATGTAGGGTTTCTTTATTCCTCTGAAAGTGACACTGATGATTTGTGGTTCCAGCTGCCCAGCAGGGGAACGAACCCGGGGGCAGGAGTAGGAAGCAGAGGAAATGCAGGTGGGAGAGGATGTGATCTTGGTGCAAGGAGATTAAAGGCTGATTCCACCGTGTTTATTACAGTGCTTTACGAAGCAATACAAGAGACATCTTCCGCTAACACCAGGGCTGCACTGGACACCTAATATAACAAATGGCTTAGAAAATGTTGCCGAATCTTCGAGGTGACTAAACCTAAATAGAGTGTCTCCTGTCTAAGCTCTTGGTGCCACATCATTTCATAGTATTTGTCTCATCTCTGCCAAAATAATGATGAGAAGTCTGAAGTCAGAACAAGAGTCTAGGAAACAACTCATTACTTTCACACACTTTACGAACTACTTTTCTGTTTATATCTTTCAATTACCAGCAAGCATGGGGGTGGTAGGAAGGTTCAGATCAGCTGCTTTATGATAAACAAAACTGCTTTTAGCTCTCTTAATATCACTAAATCTTTGGAATTGCAGGAAAAACACAAACTAAACATGAAGTTCCCCTGGCATCTTGTGGGCCACCGCACTGCTGTCAAGATTTAGATCCCATCTCTTGCTACATGATACACATGGCTCTTGAAGGGGAAAACAGAACCACTGGCAAATTGACCTAATATAAATGCATCAGTAGATCCTAATGAAATTCTTAAAAAGCAGAAACAAGCCATATATTTTCATAGCTCGTTCCAATTAACCTTGAGTCCTCTGTTCCTCAACCTGGCAAAACAGACTTTTTGGGCTCTCGGGCAATCAAAGAACAGTAGAGCTTTCAGCAGATATTTTGTACAGTGAAGACAAGGCAAGAAGTTATTTTTAAAAATCTAATTGTTACCAGTTATCAAGGTTTTTGTTGTGTGTCAGGCACTACACTTCATATGCACTACTTCAGTTTCATGGCACAGCGCCGTGAGGCAAGCACTCGTGTTATGGCTTAAATCTAGATGTGCCCCCAAAGTCTCATTTGCTCATAGGTGAGGCTTCTGGGAGGTAGCTGGGTCATGGGTGTGTGATACTGGATTAAGACTGTGACAATTGGATTAATCCACTTACTGGTCTAGTGTATTTCCAGGTGTGATTGGAAGCCCCGCCCTGGCTGTGGGTGGCACCAACCAGTAGTCTTGTGACTGCATGGACTATAAAGGGAAAGATGAAAGGCAGGCTGGCTCCATCCTGCTTGCCTTGCCATAGACTGTTTCCCTTCTACCATGCCCCTCTGATATGTTGCCCTGCCTTGGAGCTGACTGAAACCTCACCTATGAGCTGAAATAAACTTTTCCTCTTTTAACTTGTGATGTCGGGTATTCTGTCCCATCCCAGCAACAAGAAAGTAACTAAGACATTGTGTTACCTCCCTTTGGCAATAATGAAGTTGAGGCTTAGTGAAGTCAACTACCTTGGCCAAGGTCACACAAGTTAGAAAGTGGCAAAACTAGGACTGTCCAGTGTGGCAAAGCCAGGGCCGTAACACTCAAAGACCAGACTCTTTATCCAGTTGGAGGCCGCACAATACTGGAAGGGCTTATTGTTTAAGAGGAAGTCCTCTATGATGGATATTTTCCATGGGTAAGCAGGGATGGATTAAGGCACTGAGTCACTTAGTATGGGGATAGAGTGGGTGATTTTTGAGATTGTTTCCTTCCAAATTTTAGAAAGATATAATCCATATGTCATACAGTTTGCCACTTAAAATGTATGACTTGATGGTTTTTAGTACATTCATAAATTTATACAACCATCATTACTAATTCCAGACCATTTTCACATCTAATCTCCCTTCTTTCCAGCTTCTGACAACTATTAATCTGCTCTTTCTCCATGTACTTAGCTCTTCTAAATATTTCACATAAACTAATCATGCAATGTATGTGACTGACTTCTTCACTTACTGTCAAGTTTTCACATCATGTGTATTAGTACTTTATTCCTTTTTAATGGTCAAGTAATGTTCCAAGGGAGGTACCACAATTTCTTTAAATTTGCTGAACTCTATAAAGTACTTTCAACTCTGATACTTTATGAACACAAGACTTCAGTCCTTAATCCAACTCGGACAACTAACCTGTAAGGCTCACCTCCACCCAGACCCAGGGCTAAATTTGCAACTTCTTGCTGGATCCAATTTGATGCAACACTCAATACGTCCAGAGTTAAACTGACTTTCCCCACAATGCCTCTCGTCTCTCCACGTTTCTGCACTTCTGTTAATAGTGAGACAATGCTTGATATTCACAAATTGGCTCCAAATTCTCCCTTTCCTCTATGCAGCATGTTCACTTCTGTGTTAACTACATCATTTTCTTCCCATTCTTTCACTGCAGCACATTTACTGCTCATTTTGCTATTACAGGAGCCATCCACTCATCCACTTCCTAACCCTCTTTGTACTCTATCCTACCCAACATAATTCAGTTGCTGAATTGATCTTTTTAATTCTCAGCTATGTCTGAGTCATTCCCAAGATCAAAAGCCTTGCATGAAATGGAAACTTCTCCAGATTTCTAACCCTGAGTTCAGTGTAGGTGACTACAAGTTAGTGAGGGGGAAAGACAGAACAGTGGTATTGATAAACTTGTCTTCTCTACTGGTTTGTAAACACTTTTAAGGGCAGAAATTATTTCTCTAGCTGAGTAATAAAGACAGAGTTTTGGTGGCAGCCAGACCCTGTCTTGAATCCTCGCTGTACTACGAGGGACATCATCATTACTAGTTTCAGTTAACTTCACCTGGAAAAAGGCAGAGAAACGATTTACCTCTCAGAGTCCTTGTGAAGATTAAATGTATGTAAAGTGGATGACACCTGCCACATTGTTTGTGTTCAGTTAATTTGTAGTTATTATTTTTAATACTTGTCTTTGAAAGCTTTGCAAAATATAACACATTATTCTGCACAGACTGGTACTCAAAGATACTTGCATTGCTAAGTGGAGGTGTGGGGGTCAGGCGGAGTCCCACGGAAAATGATGGCTGCAGGAATAATCAGGCACAGCCAGCAGTAACTCATGTTTGCAGGAAATGAGAAAGGTGAGCTTGAAAAGATGAGCAGGATTCAGATGGCCAGAGAGAAAGAAGGGGTACATTTCCGACGAAAAGCAAAGGCCCAGGCAGTACATGGAATACTGGGGGTAGGTGGAGGGTAGGGAGAAGGCCAAAACTCACTGGAGAAGGATTCATGGTTGGTGGAGAGAAGGAAATGAAACTGGCTGAAGAAATTATAAACATTTGGACACTAAGCAGTTTGGTCTCAGCAGAGCAGTAACCGGAGCCCACATAGATTCTTGGGCAGACAAGTGGCATGATGAAGGTGTGTCTTCGGGGACGCTGAATAGGCAGCTGTGTGCATGACAGATTGGAGAGCAAGAGGAGGCAATTTATGCAGGTGTTCAGTTGTGAAGATGTGCAGCAAAATGACCTGGCTATACTGGGAATAGAATGAGGGAGTAAATCAGAGAGACAGTTTGAAAGGAGAAAAAAATCACAGGGCCTAGTTATAAATACTGTAAATGATCCTAATCTTTGGCCTCCTTTCCCTACAGCCTATGTTTCTTTTCTTTTTTTATTTCCTTCCTCAAACCATCTTCAAACACACTGCTCCTACTATAAGGCCTTGTTTTTTGACACAAAGCTGGAAATAAGTTAACTAATTAATCAACTGACTCTTTAGTCAGTGCCGCTAAGCTATTCTGGCTCAATATAGCAAAATGCCTGTGTCTATCCCTGATTGCAATTCAGCTCAGAATATCCCTGAAGAGAGGAGGAGGAAGAATAGTTCACAACTCTTGTCTGAAGATCCAGAACCTTCTCCTCACACTCCCATTAGAGTGGAAATACCCCCAAAGGAAGTAGCACTAGGCTCTATACTTATAAAGCTAAATGCCACTGACAGCCACACTATCATTTATCCCAAAGAGGACAGTTTCTAAAAGGAAAGGAAAGAAAAAAAAAAAAAATCTGAAATTATTTAACTTTTTGTTTTGTTTTGTTTTTTACTTTAGGAGGTAGCCAGGTGTAAGAGCAGTTTTGTCTCATCTCCGTTCCTTTCACTGGAGATATATGTAAGTATTTGATTGCACAAAAGCGTCTCAGTTGTCTGTGACTTACTCTTGCAGGTTAGAATGATTTTCCTGACGGTCTATTTGCCAAATCACCACCCAGCTTGCTCACACTGCAGCAACTATACTTTTGGGAAGTCTCACAGTCCCTCCTCAGCCAGTGCCCAGCGAGTCTCCCGGGAACCAAGAATGACAGATCTTTTTCCACAAAAGCCTCCAAGTTTCTTGTAAACGGGTAGTGAGACTAGGGAAAAATGAGGTGGTAATGTTTCATCAGCCTGCAGGTAAACAGGAAGAAGTTATTTTTAAAAAGAAAAAGATATTACAAAGAGGAAGAGGAAAAAAAACCATTTCCAGGAACAGACCTCAGTGAGTAACACTAAAATAATTCTCTTACCTGAAGCAACACATAAGATTGGGAAAGAAAAGGACAGAGCTCACCTGAGAACACCCAACAAGCTACCAGGTGATGTCTTTATTTTCTTGTGTCATCAGGTTCACAGGATGTTAAGAGTTGGAAGGACCTTAGAAGTGTCACTCAACTTCCTCAGTGTAAGATGAGAATAGAGGCCCCATAGGTACATGACTTGTTCTAAGTGAGACAACAAGCTGAGACCACAGCAGAAATCGGACAGAACTCAGTTTGGTCTGATCTTGCTTCCCTGGCAGGGATGGCCCTCTTGCTACGGACAGGAGAAGAAGGTGGACAAGAACCCCTGAGATCCTGCCATCCACTAGATTTCAGACCATGCTGGGCTCTTGGTTTCTTCAGAAAGGGTTTCCAAGAACCGTTAGGATTTATACTCTCTAATGCTATAGACATGCAATCAATGCACTTTCAGGAAGACAAAACACAAAATCTTATTAAATAAGCACAATGTAACTTGATCTCCACTAAAAATTAAAAGGAAAATAAACTAATAGTAAATTAAAAAGCTAATTCAACATTAAAGAGTTAATATTTGGAAGAGAATACTGGTATTTCAAAACTACCAAGATCTAGCTGTAATTGGAAGATAAATCCAAGAAATATCAACCGGCTGCATATGAAAGGTGACCTGCAACTAGAGGACAACACTACAGTTACACAGGACAACTGGGAAGTTCCTGGAACATCTACTGCCATGCCACCTCCTTGTAACGGCAGCACCAGAACAGCATAGGCCCAATACACAGGTTTCTCTAAAACCAAGGTTCTTACTAAGTCAAATATACAGGGTAATTTTACTTTCTTAAAAACAACCAATTTTTAAAAGTTTATTATTTTAGATCAGCATCCAATTTTTAAAAAATGAACACAAAACAGCCTCTGCCCCGCGAGCCTAGGCTTTAGATACACAGAACCATTCCAAGATGTGAAATGTAGCTGTGTTATGAGAGATACTTACATCCTCTAAACTCACTGATCGTTTTTCTCCTGAGTACTTAAGACCCTAAAATAAAAAAGAAATGAAAAGAAGGAAAGAAGGAAAGGAGAGAGAGGACAGGAGAGGGGAGGGGAGGGGAAGGGAGAAGAAAAGGAAAAGAAGAGAAGAGAAGAGAAGAGAAGAGAAGAGAAGAGAAGAGAAGAGAAGAGAAGAGAAGAGAAGAGAA
>NW_004955412.1:21450054-21503379 GCF_000276665.1 Chinchilla lanigera | reverse complement strand
GAGGAGAGGAGAGGAGAGGAGAGGAGAGGAGAGGAGAGGAGGAGAGGAGAAGAGAAGAGAAGAGAAGAGAAAACAGCTTTGGGAGGCCCAGTCCACTGGGTAATTTCTCTTTCAGTCCTCACAACTGTTGAGTATTATTTACTCTGACTTACCAATGAGAAAGTGGAAACTAAGAGGGTAACCTACTCAAGGCCACAAGGTAAGTAAGTAGAAGAGCTGGAACTGATTTCCAATCATCCAAGTTCAGGCTCTTTTTACTATACTAACAGTTCTCAAAGTGGCCTGAAAACCTCTGGAGGTGTGCAAAACTCCTCCAGGGCATTTAGGGAGTCAAAGTTATTTTCCTGAAACCACGGGGACACTATTAGCCTTTTCAGCATGTTGACATTTGCACTGACAGTGTGGAAACAATATGAAGCTGCACAAATCAAAGCTGTTGACACCAAACTGCACTAACAGTCACTACACTGCTCACTGCCGTTCACTGGCAGTACAGCCTCTGCGAGTTTCACTAAGAATGCCTGACGTGGTGCAGCACACTCGTAATTCCAGCACTCAAGAGGCTGAAGGCAGGAAGACGATAAGGCCCCGCTGGGCTACTTAACAAGGCCCTGGGTCCAAAAAATATGTACTTTTTTTTTGGTGTTACTGAGGATTGAATCCAGGGTCCACAGAGCTCCACTCCACACCTTCTTAATATTGCATGTGACTACATGGGAGGCAGGAATAATGCACTTCCACACATAGCTGAGGCCAAAGGAAAAGTACCTGCACGATTTGAGCTGAAATGTAACTGACCACTTTGTACTCTTTGTTCTTTTAAGAGTGACTGGTAGGTAATTTCAGACTTGAATATGTGGCAGATACTTTCTCAAAAATGAAATGTCTATTATTTCAAGAAAAATTGTATTTTTTGACAATGGTAAAATCAAAATTTCAAGGAAAAATCATTATTTTTGGAAGTTCTCATTTACCACCATGAGACTTTGAGATCAACTATGAAAGTGACAGATGTGTTTTTTTATATATAAGGAAATATACCGACATTTAGAAGACCTACATAATTCAGTAAAGTCAAATTTTCCAAATGACCAATATAGGATACTACAAACTGTGCCTATGTAAAAAATAACTTTCTTTACAGGTTTAAAGTATATAATGGACCAACAGATTCTTAGTGTAATAGAAAAAAACTTCATTGATACTGTTTTTGAATCCACACTGTATCTCTCTTCTAAGAAACTACCACTTATCAAGTTTCACTGTAATATCAAAGAATATCCTTACTTACCTCAAAAGGGTATTAGAATACTTCGTTTTAAAAAAATGTCCATGAAAGGGTGGATTTTCTGTATATACTTCATATCACAACAGACTGCATGTAGAAATACTTATGTGAATTCTGCTCCCTTTTTTATGCTGAACGTTGTAAAGATAATTTCAAAAACTCTACAAAATTCTTCTCAATGAGTATTTTGTGGGAAATACAATAACATTTCATGAAAATGTGATGTTTATGTTAACATGTAATGGATTTAATATTTTAAATTAATTTTCTATTAATTTACTCTAACTTCTTTCATTTTAATTTCTAATACAGTAAATACTGATAGATATAATCTGTATTTGTATAATCCATAAAGTCTTTCATCTTTTTTTAAGTGCGAAGTGGTCCTCAGACAAAAGAAAGATTGAAAATCATGCATTCGTACAGCCATTTGATCTTTAAAAAAGGAGCAAAAACTATACGCAAGGTAGATAGCCTCTTTAATAAACAGTGCTGAGACAACTGGATATCCACATGCAAAGACTGAGTCTAGACCCACATATCTCACTGTGTACTAAACTAAAATCAAAATCTATCAAAGATCTAAATGTTAAAACAGAAATAATCTACTAGAAGATAGAACAGGTCCAACTGTTGAAGACATGGATATAGGCAAGGACTTTATGAACAGAACCCCACTGCTACAAGAAATAATACCAAGAATCAACAAATGGGATCATATCAAATTAAAAGGCTTCTGTACAGAAAAGAAAAAAATCAACAGAGTGGACAGACCATCTATGAGTGAGTGAGAAAAAGGTTCTGCCAGCTACTCCTCAGACAGAGGACTAACATCAAGAATACATGAAGAACTCAAAAAGAAACTAGACCCTCCCCCAATAAAAGATCCAATCAAAAGAAAAAATGACAATTAGGAGATAGTACCTTGCTGTTCACCAGCAGGCCTTGGAGATAGCTTTCATAAGTCACACGACCTGCTGTCCCCGTTTCCCTGAGACTTTGCTGGCTTTACCCCTGACAGTCTTGCGTCCCAGGAATGCCTTTAGTTTTGGGCAAAATGACACCCTCTTCCCAAATCTCAGCTTTACTGAATGCCTCTAAATCAAGAATTTGGTTTCTCTATTACAAAGGTGAGCTGGAGTCAATTATTAAGTCTCTTTGACAAGAAAACCTGAGGCTAAAAAATGAGAAGATCATAACAAACACTAAGGATACACACAGGGATACTGAGAGAAGCCACATGAGCATGCACACACTCACACACACATGAAGATACTTCTCAGAAATATGAATGGCCAATAATTACATGAAAAAATGCTCATCACTGCTGACCATAGCAGGAATGCAAATTAAAACTATACTGAAATACCACCTTACCCCAGAAAGAATGGCTAGCATCAAAAAACCTAATAACAAATGCTTACAAGGCTGTGGGAGGGAAAGGAACTCTACTACATTGTTGGTGGAAATGTAAACTAGTACAACCACCATGGAAATCAGTGTGGAGACTCCTCAGAAAAGTAAAACTACACATTCCATTTGACCCAGCTATCTTCCTTCTAGGTATCTTCCCAAAACAGTTAAAATCATAATAGTCACATGCATATCCATGTATACAGCAGCACAATTTATAACAGCTAGATTCTTTTTTTCTTTTGGTACTGGGAATTGAACTCAGGACCTTGTGCTTGCCAGGCAGGCGCTGTGCCACTGAGCTACATCACCAGACTCTAAAAGCTAGATTTTTGAAACAGCATATATATTCATCAATGAAAGAATGGCTAAGGAAAATGTAATACCTATACACAACAGAGTACTAAGTTGCCATGAAGAGATAAAGCTGAGGCATTCATTCGCAAATAGATGCAACTTGAGAACATAATGTTAAGTGAAAGAAGTCAGACACACAAGCTCAAATATGGCATGGTTTCTCTTACGTGAGAAATACGAAGAACAAAATAGAAGACAGATAAGTAGGAAATACGGAGAAATTCAAATACTTCTCCAAACTACAAATTCTGTTTCAAAAATATTTCAATATATATGCTAATTGGTTGCATTTATACTACTAGTTTATCTTAGTTTGGTAAAAAAGAAAAGCTTGAGTCATGTTTGTCCTTTTTTCTTTTGTTTTTTTGAAACAGGGTCTTGCTATGTAGTTTAGGCTGGCCTCAAACTCACAGTGATCCTCCTGCCTCAGCCTTCTGAGTGCTGGAATTACAGACGTGCACCACCACATTCAGCCTTGCTTCTCTTTTTTGTAGAAATCTTTTTTGTTGATGTCTTGTAGTCTGAGTAACTACTTTGAAGATAATGATACACAGTGTAAAAACTATTGCTATTTTCTTATTATTTGATTATATAATTTTGTTTTATTTTTTCATAAAATATTTAAAAATCACTCCATTACATCATGTTCCTGCTTATAATATTTAAAATGATAGTTTTTTAAACTCTGCACAGATACTTTCAAAAATTTTATGATTATCAAGATGTACCCTAATTACGGTTTCTGATCAGTGTGTATTCAGAGAAGTCCAATCAAGTGATCATATACACAAAGAGCTCCTCTAAAACAAAATGCTCGTAAAAGCAGCTTTAGTTATATAGGTAAGTCTAAAAACACCCTAAGCAATGAGGGAAAAGAGAGCACCATCTACCTTAAATACTCTCCTAGCAAGGTCCTCACTGATACTCAACTAATGATGATGTTTTACTAGTAATAAGAAGTGAAACAAACATATTCCTTGACAGCTAAAATTGATGGAGTGTTTTTAACTAGTCACAAGAATTGTCCTTGACATTATACAAAAAATGGGAAACATCTCTCTCTCTAGCTATTTGTATGTAATATTTTATGATAATCATCAAGGAAACATCAAATTTAATTAAAAAGCAACCTTTAGCTTGGCATGGTGGCACATGCCTGTAATTTTAGCACTTGGGGAAGCTGAGGCAGGAGGATCATAAGTTTGAGCCAAGCCTGGGCAATCTAGCAATTTAGTGAGACACTATCTCAAAATTTAAAAATTTCAGAGATGTTGGGGATGTAGCTCAGTGTGGAGACTCTGGGTTCAATCCCCAGTATCACAACAAAACAACAAAAACCCAAAAAAGCTATTTTTAAATATTTTCGAACATCAGGATAACCCTGTTATTTTTCAAGTCTATATTAAACCTTTGGTGAAATGGTCCTCTGGCTTAAAGAGAGCGAGAAAAGGAAAATTTACTGCTCAGAGGCAAACACCATTTTATTTTCTCCATTCTATTAAAAGATGGCTATTTAAGAGCAAGTGGAAATGGTATGAGCATTATTTGTTCTATCAGACATATGTGTTATGCTTTTAAACAGAAAAAAGAATAAATTAGGTTAATTTCCAACAGAGATAAGGCTGTAAACACTTTTTTGAATATTCTTAATTTTTAAAATGTTTAACTAAAAGACCTTACAAAATACAGTACTAAACATTTTTTGTTCTTAGCTGTGTCATATGTGTTCTGAATGCCTAAAAACTAAAATGCTATCCCCAAAATGAGTCAAATTAAACCCGTATTTCAAAACCAAAATGTAGAAAACATCAAGTCAGTGAGCCTTCTGAGTTGAAATAGCACCCATAAAAGCACAAAAATGTTCATATGTTAGGAAGCTCAGCTTTGGGAATAGGAATGGTGATAAAAATATCATATTTTTCATTTAGGGTAGTATTAAACCAAAGTTATCTTCAAGTGAGCCATAAAAGCTGGCCCGTTAATTCTACTGAATTATAAACTTAAAGATGGTGAAAGGGCAAATTTTATGTCACATCTATTTTACCAAAATTTTAAAAAATTAATGTAATATACCAAAACCCAATAGAGTGTACACTTTAAATGGATACAGTATAGGATATGTGATGTGATTTGTATCTTAGCAAAACTCTTCAAAAAAAAACGACAAAGTTGCCCTGCTTCTGGGAGAATCCTGGCTGCTAGCTTACTGAGAGGCTCATGTATTGTACAGGAAAGACACGCCAAGAAGTGGGTAGACTTTTGAGAGTCACTGCCATTAAGATTAGTTATAAGCTATAAGCTCCTTGACTCTTCTCAAATAATCTGTGTAAGACAATAAAAATGCATACAAATAAAAAGTCACATACTTGGTTCCTTTAAGCTTATTTAATATTTGAACTCTTATTTTCTATTTTCCCAGGCCCCAGAAAACAGAAAGTTTTTAGATGACCAATAGTTTGTTCCAGAAACATACAGGCTTATTAGCTAATTCATAAAAGAGCTATTTTACAAAGGTATATCCGGATAATTAGAACAATAAAGTCTTTTAGGTATTTCAAAATGTGATCAGTAAAAATACATGATTATTAATAAAGTTTTTTTAAGGATAGTTCCAGATTTTTTAAAAAGCAATTTCTGTTAAAGAGTACATGATTGTATGGTGAACAAGGAAAATAAAATGTTCTAGTAGGAAGAGGCTTATTAAAAATACCCAACAGTGTGCACATTATAGTTACCATTTTTGAAGTACATCTGCTTAGCAGTTGGCACCTGGAAATGGCAGGGGGGCTTCCTTCGAGGAGGTACATTTTTTCCCTACTAATTTATTACCAAAACCCTCAGTTTTAGTGGTGAAGGTATGGGGAATAAGACAAAAGAAATTCTTGAAGAAAGAATAATTTTGCAGATCACTCTGAAAAGGTGGCAATGTCAGAAAAGCACCACTTATAAAACAAAATGGGGGAGGGGATTAGCCCATAGGAGTTCCTGATCATTTTGTATGTTAAGGTCTTATGCACTAGTTCTCAGTGGTGTCCTCTATGACAAGTGGGACGGGAAACACTGACCAACACTAGTAGTTCCAAATAACATCACACAGAAACTTCACAGACGGGAGCTTCCACTGGGAAATACGGATGCCCCAGGTAATGCATCAAATTCACAAAATGTCAAAAAAGACGCAGGTAAATGACAACTTGCAGGAAGCATAATTATTTTCTTTTGCTTCTAAAAATCAGGGAAGAAAAGTACCTTTTTCCTCTACTATCACAGTAGCTCTTTCTCCCTCCCCAAAATATAGTAAGAAACTAATAAAGGGGAACTTACTTTATAACAGTCATTAGAAGTTGTTTTGGGGAAAAGAAAGCCAAAAATCTCATAAAATGTACCTCCCATGCAATATAATAATAGTTATGGTTTAAATTCTAAAAGCCAACATAACTCTAACAGTCCAAGTTAGCTGATTTTAAAGTATATAAAATGTATGGTGAGAACGATAATCAATTTTAAATTATAGCACTTTGGGGGCTTTGCTGATTGCCTTGATTAAGTCTGTTCTCTGAAAAGGAAGGAGACACTTCAAATGTAATTTGGCACTTAATAGCAAACGAAGGAGCCAGTAAGCCCACTAGAGAGCTGAGTGTCACTGCAGGTCACTCCCATAGCTAACCCACAGCTTGCTCACTTTGGGAAGGCTTTTTTTTCCACTTCCTTGTACTCTTCAGCACAAGAGTAGCTTCTAACTTCTAGTCATATAACTTAAATCACTTTGAGATGAGAACCAGTCTCACTCAAAGATGGGGAAAATATCTAATTCAATCATCCTGAGAGGGAGACAGGAGAATCTTGTGGATATGATTATAATGGCCAAAATGAAATGGAAGGCATGGGAGGCCAGGTTGGGAGGGAGAAAGGAAAAAGCTAGGATAAGACAAAAGGAACGCTCAAAATGGCGGTCTTCCCCCACCGCCCCCCCGCCCAGAATTAACTTGTCTTGGGGCTTCATTTGAAAATCTAATTTATTTGGAAGTATTAGAGCTAGAGTCTATTTTTTCAGTTAGCTCTGTTACAGTGCAAAGGAGAGAAAATGAAAAATAATCACAAAGTACAAGATAATGGCTGATCTGGAGGAGCAACCAAAACTTCATTCAAGTTTTTTGAGTGCTAGGGAATTATGCAGTGACCTGTAGTGTCTGAAGTTAAGAGGAAAGCTTTATTACATTTACCTTTCTCCTGACTATCTCCTGATAGTTTAGTGTCTAATGGCTACAGGTATAACCCTTTTCCTTGGGAGTGACAATATTTCCAGCAGCACAATATAACCATTTGGTTTCTACTTGATTCTCCTAAGAGATACAGAAAGTTCCAAATTCCAAGCTTCACTTATATATTAGCCTCTGCTTCTAAAATTTTAAATCCCATTCTGATTAAATTATACTTGGCCTATGACTAGAAATATAATTCCAATTGATAGATGAGGTACAAAGATAAAAGTGATCTACCTAAAATCAGGTCAATTTTGAAGGACAGAAACAGGAATCTGGACACGAATACATGAGCTTGTTAAGTTGTAGTGGTGTTTATAAAAGTTGGGAATCCTTACCATTTATGGTGAGGGAAAAACTTCCCTTTGGAGTAGGGTTGGGGGGACTGTCGGAAAGAATAAAATTACATCCCGACTACCCACAGAATCGCTGGCACTACTGAAAGATGTAAGCAATGGATGAATGAACTCCTTGTTTATTAACAGAATTTACAGATTAACAAATGATTTTGTTTTAGTTGGCAAAATACTTCAATAATATTTATCTAATGCACAAAGAAAATCAGACATCTGATGTAATGAAAGGAGTTCTCAAGTTACAATTCTGACACATTGATCCTCTGTAGGTGCTGCCAATGCTGCTATTATTCATCCTAGAGCAGGCAGTTACCAACACTGTGCCTGCAGTATCCAGTGTATGTTCTGGTCTGCACTTCCTAAGGTCATTTGTGGCCCAGTGTGAACAGAGCTGCAGTGGTAAAGTCAGAGGAAGTGCTTCTGGAGCTGGTGTAAGCAGTTCTGCCTCCTCCACCACATCTCTCTCCACTCCACCGCTGGCTCTCCTTGTGACTCAATGAGCCCTTTGGCACCATCAGTGCAAAAAATTAGAGTCAAACCTCCAGGTACTATTATTTTACTGGCCTTATAATCAGCAGTACCGGTGGCTAACAACAGCCATGGTTCAACTCAGTAGTGATTCAGTTTAGATAACCTTCCCAAACTCTTTACCCACCCCATCCCGCCCTTCCTTAGCAACCCCCACCACCACGGAAGCGTTTCCATTTGTTTGTTCTTACTTCCTGCTCAATCTGCAGGGATGGTTTTACACAAGTGCCAAAGTCTAATGTATAATTATAAAAATGAAACAATACCAAGAATAACAAATTTATAATCAAGAAAATAAAAATTTGCTTTCTTTCCCCTCCCAAATCCCAACCCTCAATAAAAAGACAATAGAAGAAAATACACCCATTTTCAAGTGGCTGCTATTTAGAACATTGAGGATTCTTGTTAATTGGGGTTGGATTCCAGCTAGAGAAGTACTTGCCTCAGGGTGGGAGGAAGCCCACATACTCTGATCACCTGGGCAGCATATAGCTTGAGTCCTCTGCACCTAAGGGCCACAGAGCACACTGTGCCTTTAAGATCACCCTCAGAAAAGTAGTGTACTGGGCAGCAGAGGGCATGGCATAGACTTTAGTAAAGGTGAGATGTTTCTCCTCCCTTCCCCTTCTCGCTTCCTCTTTTGTATCATCTCTCTACCAACCTTCTCATACCCCATCCTGACCTCTGCTTCAGGAGCAATTGATCCTTGGGTGTCCTAAATACAAAAGGCTAAAACTCTCACTACTTAAAACAAAACAAGGCAAATAAAAATTAAAATGTGCTTTCAAATATGGAATGAGTCAAATAAATACATCTGATTTTCTCTTTTTCTTATGTCTAAGTACAATTTTATATACTACACCCAAAGCTCTATACATTTGGTTTTTGTTCTGAATCAAAATGACTTTCCAACAGTGAGGAGAGGAGAGTGAGGCAATGGACATTCCCTCACTGACAGACCAGTGCAGCTGCCAGACTGTGAAGAACTAGTCCCGCTCTGGGCACCTTGGGACACTGCTAATCCCTGCTGGTTCTCAGGCAGGTCCTCTAGCACACTATCTCTGCGTCCACACTGGAGCCAGGATGTGGTTGATACAAGGCCGATGCTCAAAATCCAACAACCTGCAGTCACCTCCAGGACATTCGGCTCTAACTTTTATCTGAGAAGAATAAAGATACATGCAAACTGGGTTAAGAACAAATGAATATGGAAAAAAACAACCAAACAACAACAAAATTCCAAAAAGAATGTATGAAATCTGTGGGCATGGTTATGTGTTTGTTTCTAAATCAGAATAGTGCCTTCTAAAAGTATCCAAGCTAAAGACTATGAATTGTGGCAGTAACACAGACTCATATGGGGTCAAAGGGAGACGCTGGCCTCAATGTCAGCAGAGGCACTGAAGCATATAGCAGGACCTTAGGAAGACCAGTTCTCCTTGCTGCGGAGTCACAGTAGCATCAGCACATCACAATTAATTTATGATTTATACGGTGTCCTGATGCTTGTGCTTTTGAAAAGGTGAAGAGCAAGAAAGAAGGGTAGCATGAGAACTGACAACTGCAGTTCTTCTGAGAGAAGGAAGAGCAGAGTCAGCAGACAAGAGCCTTTGCTTGACGTATGATATTTAGAAACATGCAGTTTTTAAAACCAGAAAAGAAATGGAATCTCAGGAGGTTTTCATTTTAAAGAATAATAGATCTGCTTATTCAGTGTACTGTTTTAGCAGGATGATTCTAGAGTCAGAGACCCACAGTTTCATATACCTGAGTGCTTGTCTGTGAGGGCTGATCCAGCCAGCCTTTGGCAAAGAAGGATGTAGCTTTCCTCCACCTTCTGTAAAATAAAAGCCATGGGCTTTTCATTTGGACAGCATAAGAAAAACAAAAAACTGTTCAAAGTAGGAAACAAGGCATTTTTACACTATAGGTACATGCACCCAAATTTCAACATTAATATTAATCATTAATAATTTTGTTAATGTGTGCAGGGAAAGTAAATTTCCTTTTCTCATTTCTACTTGCTTCAAATATTCTCAGGGAAAAAAAGCGTGTATAGGGACAGGGATGGCAGGAAAGGCAATTCTCCCACCCCAGCAATCACCCTACACACGGCCTCATGTCATGTGGTATAAACTACATGAGAGCCAACCTGCCCACAATGGCCTTCTGGCTATTTCATTTTATGTATGATATTACATTTAGTCATATGAAAATCTATTATCTGAAGTTAAAAAAATTAAGGGTTCAATCCTTAATCAAGAGCACCACCCTTTTAAACCAGTCCCTAAAGCCTTCCAACTAAATGATGTGATGAAATACATGTGAGCTCTAGTAGCTGTGTCTACAGAAGGTCAGCTTTAGTAGGGTCCTTTTCTTCAAAATTGCCACACACGTCATTTTTGAAACAGTGACATCTTCCATTACCAATTTAAAAATATTCCATTCATGCCCAAGTGTTTGGATTGCAGGAGCCTCTGAAGCCAGTTTCTATCTGTCATGGCACCTAGGAAACTACCAGCATTACCTAACATGAGTCACAGATTATTAATACGTTATGGCAAGTCACAGCATTTCCCAGACTAAATTCACAACTATACAACCCCTACCTAGGTTCACTTATTGTTTATGTCATCTGATGGCTGCCAGGCAGGCAACTCCTGAGCTTTTTTACGTTTCTTTTGGTTTTGTTTTTTTTTGTTTGTTTGGTTTTTTTTGAGCCAGGGTCTCGCTAAACAATCCAGGTTGGCCTTAAACTCACTATGTAGCCCAGCCTAGGCTCAGATTCATAACAACTCTCCTGCCTCTGCCTCCCAAGTGCTGGGATTACAGGCTATTTTGATATTCTTAAACGTAGAAACATACAGACAGTTACAGAGGTGCAACTTTTTCTCTACTTGTGATATGTCACAAGATAAACAATGTATACCTTAGCTTTTTATCTAACCTATTATGAATAATGGTCAAAAAAAACCCATAAAGATCTAAAACCTGGACATGTCTACTGGCATCAGCATTTTAGTCATTCCTTACTTTTGTTCTGCTAAATGTGTTTCTTATGATTACATCTTATAGATGCTTAAGTGTAAGGTACCTTTAAGTGTTCAAGATCAGCCTCTATCTTATGAATGTACTCCATGATCTGGCTTTGTGAATCTGTACAAGAGGAGGGACTCTGGATCTCAAAACAGGAATCCTCCATTGCTCCCCATCGCCGCTGGACTAGGAATTCTGGGGTGAATGGTGAACCTGCCCCATCAGAATGAGCACTCTGGGGAGAATATTGGTGCTGGTAGGTAGAGTCCGTAGAGGGGATGCCTGCCACAGGCTGCAGGGTAAATGAGGAAGCAACCTCCTCATCTGTGGAGCTCTCCTGCACTGTGTCATAGCCATCAAGGATCAAGCAATTTCCTATTGATGAAGACAGAATGCTTTGATGAGATTAGGACTGACATTAGGAAATCAAAATATAGGCTTATATGCTGACAACTAGAAAAGCTACTAAGAGAAGAAAATTCATTAACTCCAAAGTTTTAAGTCTATCAGAATTTTCTTACTTCAGATTAAAGCTAAACTTGGTAAACTCCTAAACAATTTCATATTTGTTAGCATTTCAAAAGTTTAAAGCTCGAAATTTGAAAGTCCTCTATGATCTTGTCTCCGCTCACTCCCCTGCCAGTTACCTCTCTTACCTGGCGCCCTTCCACTTTCTCCCCACTCCACATTTCCTAACCACAAAGAGCATGCTCTTGACATGCAGTTGCCCTCTGCTTTCACTGAGACATCGCTCTCAGGCAGCCACAGGCACCTCTGCTCAGAGAAGGTCTACTTCCCTGAAATCCTTGACCGCCCTCATCACTCTCTGCCCCTGTAGTCTGACTTATTTTCTTGCTAATACTGATATCTGTTTGTTTTCTTCTTATTACTCTTTTCCCTCAGGGTAGTTATAGTTCTTCAGAATAGGGAACTTTTCTGCATTTTCTTCAATTCCCTACCTCCCAGACTCTAAAGTGAGGTCTGGGACACAGCAGATTCAGTAATTTATTATACAAAGGAATAAATTAATACTATATATACAGAGATACACACAAACACAAATAATTCCGGATACTGAAACAATATTTACCCCAGTATACAGGACAGTTAACAATGATCAAAATAAAAATTTAAACATAAATAAACTTGCCTGAGATGTGTAAATTAACATCCTTCTCTTCCTTTTTAACTGCTCCATCACCTTCTGATGGATTATCATCACTATGTGCTTCACGGGCATCAAAAAAGTGCTCTCCACTCTCATCAAGACCCCCTTCTGGCTCTGTGGTAGACATCTCTGGGGTCAGAATCATGTGGTCCATTACTAAAATGTTACTTGCCTGGCTATCTTGGGATGCCAGTACCACTGAATCCGGTGGAGCAGAAGATTCAGTTGAAGTCCGTGAACTATAACAACCTGCAGTGTCACCAGTTCCAGTTCTAAAGGGCATCTGCCCTTCTGCAGAATGACAGGCCTTAGTACTTTCAGAGTTCTGGATTCCACTGTCGGCCTGTACCTCCTGGGAAGCTATCCTGTATCTGGAGAAATGCTGCCAGTCTTCCTGATTGCTCCTCTCCGCCAAACCCAGGTGTTGTACTAGTAATTGCTTCAGCAAACCCACTAACAAGTTACAGCAGGGAATGAAGTAAATTAAAAAAAGAAAAGAAAAGAAAAGCACACTCAGATTGCCAAGATTAGCTGAGTTACCAATCATTTTTAAACTAAGTACCTTTTGACAATATAACCAAAATATTAATCTTTTACCTTTTTCTTTTTCCAGTGCTAAAACCTCACACATGCTAGGCAAGCACTCGAGCCCTGAATGACATCCCTAGTCCCAAACTATTTCTCTTTCACAATCACCTGTTTTGAAAAATGAAATAAAGCGCATCTTCTAGAGAACACTTAACATTAAACTAGCGTTGACAAGAGTTAAGCATCCTAAGTAGCTAAGTGCTCCTCTGTTTAGAATCCCACATACCAGCACCATGCCTACATTTAATTTTCTATGTAACTGAGATAACAATCTAAAGGGCTGTAAGGATGCTAAAAAACTGTGTTAGGCTAGACAAAAAAGCTAAATGTTCTGCTTTTTCTAGAAGCAAACACTATAGGTATTGGCATTTCCCCACATTTTTATTAGACATATAGAATACTTACTTTATCATTTATAGTAACTCAAGAATATCCTAAAATGGTGGAGGGAATAAAATTGCCTTGTAATAAAATTTAATTCCAATGATTGGTAGTAATATATATATAATTTCAAAAAATAAGGAGATATTCATCAGTATTTTTAAAAGTAACTCCCTGACTAGTGGCACAACTTTTTTAGATTGTTGAAAATAAGAACCAGTTAAACTTTCAATGGGCTATTCATGCTGAGGTCATTTATACAGTGATGGTGCTCTGGGATAACAATAGTCAAACCATCAGAAATCACTAAGCCTATTCATTCAGGAGAATCTAGGTAAGTTAGATTTAGATAACCAACTCCTTAATATCTATATCCTGGGCTTAATTTGTAACTTATGTTTCTTTAGGTAAATAGTTTCCACATAGATCTGAGTGTCTGATCCTCTGTCTATTCTATATTTACTTCCAGAGAGATTCCATGAATTCTTATGGTTCTGGCACTCAAATTTCTTTTCCTAATCTTGCCAGTCCTAAAATTCTAACTTTCCTGCTATTCACTTCCTCTTGAATGGTTTGTCCTTCATTATCTTAATCTTGACACGTTTTAAAAATGGAAGGTATGGAAGGCGGAAATGGTCCATTCTCACTCTTATTTCCAACAAGAATACTGAAATTATCTGTAGATACTCCTTTTTTTCCCCCTCATATCCAAATAAGTCAATTATTCTAAACATGTAATGACTCTTTTGATTCTAAAATCATTCTAAACTATTTCAATATTGAACCCAGACCACTATAACAGCTCACTAAGTGCACTACTCCAGCCCTCTTTCCATTAAAATCATTGCACGGCTCTCAGCTGGAATAATCTTTTTTCATTAGTCATACCCTAGCTTTAAAACTTGTAGTGGATGTCTACAGCTAGAGCAACTGTTTTCAGACTTTTCCCCACTTCATTACACTTGAAGATATGCTAGCCTCCCACAGTTGCTAGGGATTCTCAGCTAGGCTAGAAAGGAAGGAGGCAGCTAACAGAATGTGTGTGTGTGTGCGTGCATGTGCACACTGAGCTCTGGCAGAGAATATTATGATGTCCAAAAGAGAGCTAGAAGGACATACATAGTTTTGAAAGGGCTCTTAAAACACTGTGATGTGCACCCTCAAAGTCCAGAGCCCACAGTCTGGTATTCAAAGTTCACCACAGCTGGGCTCAACAGCATATCTTCTATCTTCCCAACTCTCCACACTCCTTTCACTTACAGCATCTGCCACAACCTCACTGCTCTCTGAACAGCTTTACATTTTCCTATCTGTGTTTTTGGTTCTATCATTATTCTCGTCTGAATGCCTTCTATTCTTTCACACATCTCTCTGAATCTTACCCATCCTTCAAGACAATAATCACATCTCTCTTATTCTCTAATGCCTTCTTTCTCTGGTCACCCCAATCCTGATCAATTTTGACATACCTGCAACAATGTCTCAAAGGTGTGGGTGGGATCAGGGGGAGTTTCTAGCATCGTCCCCACTAGCATATAAATTTCTTGAAGGGAAAAGTTACAGCTTACACGTCTTTAGATTCCCCCTAAATGACTCTTCAGTATATTACACAACTCTTGGACTTAACACATATCTGTAATGCTGGATGTGGTGGCACAAGCCTGTCATCTCAGCACTTGGGAGGCTGAGGCAAGAAGATCACCCTGAATATGAGGTTAGCCTGGGTTACATAGTAAGTTTAAGCTAGCCTGAACAACAACAGAGTGAGATCCTGTCTCAAAAAAAAAAAGCACCTGTAGTGAGTTATACATAAAACTTACAATTCCTTAGTGCATCCAATGCCCACCGTTCTTCTGCAACAGGCAAGTGTGGATCTGGCATTGTGATCTGATAGTTTTCTCCACTTTCCTTTAGTGTCCCATCTGCATGCTGCTCCTTTGCAAATTGTCTCTCAGCCACAAAGAGATCGATGGCCTCTGATTTTTCAGAAGTACTCAGTGAATGAGTCTGAGGTTTTGATGATATTAAGGGAGATTCTATTCCCAAATGTCTATCTATTCAGTGGAATGGAAAAGGCAGAGTATATCTTAAGAAAACTTTAAGTTTTTAACATGAACATTCAGGAAATACTTGGAAAATAATAACCACTTAAGCTATAGAAATCTTCTGTTAAGCAAAACATATAACACAAAGGGTAGTATTATACTAGCACAGAGAAAGCTCCAAAACAGTTTCTTAAATAGTATAGCTGATGCCAGAACCTGCATAAACCAAAATTTCAATGTTTCTTTGCATTTTAGTAGATAGAAAACTTATCTTTGAAGTTTACCTGGACTCTGTAGATTAGTGTCTGAAATGCCATGATGCTCCACTTTTAATTTTGGAGGTTCTTCTTCATCATTGTCTCCTCTTTTTAAGAAGAAAAAAAAAATCACTGAGTTCATGACATGCCCAAACATTGTTACAACCAAACAGAAGAACGATCAATTTATTTTCTGACCGAAAACACAAAAATCCTACTACACAACAGTCCTGTTATTATACAAAAGAACACTCACTCGCAAGGTGGTGACTGTAATGGAATAATTGGCTTTGTGGACTGCTCTTTCACTGATGTAGCCATTCGACAGATTAGGTCCTGCCAGCTTCAGGAAGTTTGAAAGGAATCCAAATTATAAAGCAGAAGGGAAAAAAGAAATACTGTTTAAATACACTCAGAAAGAAAAACAAAAAAAGAAAACAAAACAAAACAAAAAACCAATTCTGCAAGAATTGGCAACATAAGACTAGGCAGAGAGGCCGGGGATATAGCTCAGTGGCACAAGTGCCTACCTGGCAAGCGCAAGGTCCTGAGTTTGATTCCCGGTACCAAAAAAAAAAAAAAAAATTAGGCAGAGATTCTAAAATGATAAAGGAAAATCTAACAACATTATAGATACACTGCCCATTTAAAAAATTCACTTGAAACTTTGAGAATTTTTCTTTAGAAAATTTCTTTTGCTAGAATAAAATCAAAATGAAAGATTTCAATCTAAAATAGGTAAAGGTTCTTCAGGACTATCTCTAAGAGGATAGTGAAGAAGGTACTTGGTGACTATATTGTTTTCAATTTTCAGGGTCTGAAAAGAAAGTTAAGTTTGTGCAATATTACATATGGGATAATGAAAATATTAATGACAGCAAGGCAGGTAATACATACACAGTCTTTTCAGAAACTGTCTGTGCCACCAGTTCATAAATTTGGGCCCCATTATCTGACATGGAGATGACGAATAAAGCTTTGTTATCTGAAGAAAAAACAAGACAAGATTTATCCTACCACTTTGATCTACAGAGGCCATGAGTGTTATTTCTAGGGTCTTGGTAATATTCTGCATCTTAATTCAGGTAAAAGTTGAGTATGTTTACTTCCTAAAAGTGCGTCAAGCTATATATTCATATGTTGTATCATTTACTGCATGTTATACCACATATACTATACTTCAATAAAACAAAGATTATAAAAATTCATACTAGTCCCACAGTAGATCAGAAACAAGAGGTCAAAGTCAAAGACACTGAACTGGGTACTATTACTTTTCTGTATCTATTTGAACTGTGCTTCTGCTAAACCGTTAGTTAATAATATTCAGTGATTAGCAGAGAAAAGAGGGCACAAATTTATTTTGCCATTATGAAGTTAACAAGGTTTAAAAGGGATTGTATTGTGGTGCAGTGAAAATATAACTTGCCAATTTGAACTAATCTTGAAAAAGCCAAACACCCACGTCTTCAATTTTCATTCTTTCCCCCACCAAATAAAAAAATACACTTCTCTAATCAAAGGCTTCTTGTACGAATTACTTCCCAAACTGGTATTTACAAATGATTTAAACACGTAAAAGACCCTAAAATAACTGCAAAAACTTTCAAATACAGAAAATATTTCAGAGAATCAAAGCATCTTAAATACTGTGGAGGTGTAAATTCTTAATTTACTTTTTTTTTCATGTTTTATTTCCTCTTGTTTTTTCTTTTAAAAATGGGGTCTCACTATATAGTACAGGATGGCCTGGAACTTGCTACATAACCTAGGGTGGCCTCCTGTCCTAGCCTGTCAAGTGCTGCGACTGCAGGCGTGTGCCACCACACCTGGCTTAATTCAATTTTAATAAACATCACTTAATTTGCCTAAGTATAATAAAGTAACAAAACTCTACACCAGTTGTGTTACATAAGCAACACTGAATATCTTATGGATCTTTACAGTGACTTTAAAGGTCAGTATCCTCCAGTAAACATACTTGCCTGTTGCCACTTGTCGAACCAACACCGTATTCAACTTAATGACAGGACTAAATGTGTGTTTGCTATCAGCTGTAGATGCCAGAATCTTACTATGGCACCGCAACACCAGTTTATCATCCTGCTTTTGCAACAATACCAGAATGTCTTCCAGCAGTAATGTATACAGATCTAGAAATAAAAATGCAGAAAAAGTGGGAAGCACAGAAATTTACATATATTTACTTTTTTAACAATTTGATAGAGAAATTTTACTTCTCTAAATCTAATCATTTAAAAACTGATTTCATTCATTTTTATTGTATTTTACCAAAGCAATCAGTCTGTGACCAGTAAGGATTAAGAACAATGGTCCCTCACCACAGACAGCTGAGTTACTGGTTTAAAATAAACTTACTGCAAAAACTATAGAAATAGGACCAATTCATGACAAAGTTATCTGCTCCTTTCCTAAATATTTAACACACTTTAGATAATATAAAGTAACATAAGCATATTTTCTATAGTTACCTGAATAGCACAAAGTAGCACTGCTAACTACTGTTCTGCAAATTGTGATGGTTCTTTCTTTTTTCCTTTAGAAAAAAGGAACTTTCCTACTCTTTCCCTTTCTCCACTCTCCCCAAATTCTGACAGACTAATCAGACTTACCAATAGTTTTGTCTCTATTCACCTTCCAAACCAATGGCCCTTCATGAATCATCTTCCTTTTTGTTAAATCCAAATTCTGCCAAAGAATATTGCACACAAATTATTTCCAAGCACTCAGAGATGATTTTCCATAAAACTTGATCTTTCTTCAAAACATTCTTAATATACGATACCATTTTCATTCAACTATTATTGCAATCTGTTTTGAAAGTGGAATAAAGTAACCTGCAAAAAATCTTTTCTAAAGGCATTTTGCAGAAAAATATTCAGGAGTATCATCTTCCAAATCTCACTCCAAATAGATGATAACAGCTTATGAAAATGAAGCTACAAACTCTCAGCCACTACATTCCCATCCCATACCTTGGGATGAGGAAGATGCACGATGTACAAGTTTGTCTCTAAAAGGCTTCTGTATCCTACAGTTCTAAGGGAAGTTGTAAAGACCAGCATTCAACATGAAAGGCCCAATGCTTACTCTGCATGTCAATAATTAGTCAGAGAATCTTTTTCTTTTTAGCATTAGTAGCACTAGGAAAATCTCACTCTTTGGAAGTTAACAGGATACACTCATTAAAATGCTTTCCCCGCACTGGTATCTGGCACTTTCACCTTGAGCTACATCCCAGCACATTTCTATTGTTTATTTTGAGACAAAGTCTTGCTAAGTCATTAAGTTGTCCAGGCTAGACTCCCACTTTTGATCTTCCTGTCACAGTGCTAATAACACAGGCATGCACCACCACGGCTGGCTGTTTAGCATGCTTTTTGATAAAATGGGATATATGAGATAGAAATCTATTTCAAAAGACACCAAATAAATCTGCCAAAACAACTACCTAGAATAATGGTGTAAGAAACTTAAAATACTACAAAGTTTATGATACAAAAGCCCAAGTACAAGAAATGAAATTAGTAAGTATTATACTATCATTCTTGTAATAGTTTCAACTTTTCAAGTTTTCAAGAGCTTCTGGGAAAAAGAATTATCTTACTTTATTAGTGAGATGGAAAGTTCTGATGGTAAGCAAGAAACAGGACACAGTAAAATTAAATTTAGTAATGATTAGTGTTTCTTCGTTTCCTGACAGTTGCTGTCATATAATGTTAGTTCCTCACAAAATATTCTAACAAAAGACAAAAGTAATCATCACACATATCAGACAAATGAAGTCAGAATAAAATCATAAATATAAATAATATATGATATAGAAATCCTTCAGATGATGGATATTCCTGGTATGTTGATTACCTACAGAGTCTTTAGTACATTTTATTTCATTTTAAAAATTATGATTAGACCCTTTCTCACCCTGAGCTCTTCAACATTTGGGTACTCTGACAACTTCAGATTGGAAGTATCAAGGCGACGCTGATAATCTTCTAGGCGCTGAAAGGTAGACAAGATGGAGTCATGGTTACTGCTTTGCTCATCAAAGATCTGTTTCTGAATCAATGGACATTTCTCTCACTTTTTTTTTTTCCTCACTCAATGGACATTTTAAAATCTGTATTTTACTGAGCTTGCTGAGATGGTTGGCAAGACTGATAATTCACACTTTCTTAAATACCTCCTCCTTGGCTATGGTGATATCACACTTTTGGTCTTCTTTCTTTTTGCCTGTCCCTTCTCAATCCTTTTTTCAAACTCTGGCTCCTAACTAGCTTATATCTATTTTCTAAATATGTAAGTTAGTCTCAGAGTACAATATTCAGAAGGTAATATAAAGCATACAATAAAAAAATCTCCTTCCAATTTTCCTCAATTTTATCTAAAGAGAGAATCACTAAGATCCATTTCTCCAGAAAAATTTCTAGCCTTTGAGAAAAATCCTATGCAAACAGAATGGATCCATATCCAAGTACACTGATCTGTGCTGAAAAGGATTTATGCATACTTTTCAAACAACTTGGGGTAGCACTGTAGATTCCTATGGTATTGGTATATGCATTTCCCATCCAAATGGTAGATTAATATATTCACATAAATATTCCTCTGTGTGTGTGTGTGTGTGTGTGTGTGTGTGTGTGTGAGAGAGAGAGAGAGAGAGAGAGATTTACAAATATATCTTGGAGACTATTCCACATTAGGACATTCAAAGAGATCTCTTTTTTTCAATAACTACATAGTATTTAACTGTGAATGAACTATAATTTAACTTCATCTTAGTGATAAGTAAATCAGTTAATTCCGAACTTCTCCAATAACAGACTCTGTACTAAGATGGCCTGTACACTGTGTAGATATAACTATACAATAAGTTTCTAGAAGAACTACTAGATTGAAGGGTATTGTATTCTTCCTAAATATCATAAACAATTCTAAATACACAGAAAAGTTCGTATGTAATGAATACCTATTAGATATATCCACCACACATATGTTGGTATATATAATTACATATCTATTCATCTATTCATCCTTCTATCTACCCAAATATTATCGTATTTTTTGTATATATTTCAAAATAAATTACAGACTTAAGTATAGTTTAACCCTAAACACTGCAGCATGCATATCATTAACAAGAGTTCAATATCTGCTTATAGATCTTTTTAAAGGTCAAATTTACATACTCTAAAAGGAACATTTTTAAAGTCTATCTACAAATTTGGACATTTGCATACACCTTTACAACTCAAACGCCGATCAAGATGTGAAAAATTACCAGAATACCCCAGAATATGTTCTTGTATGTTCTCGTACTTCTTCCCAGTTAATCTCTACTCCCACATCTCCAATGGCAATCATTTTTCTAATATTTTCTGCCATAGATTAGTTTAGCCTCTTAGAAGTTCATATAAATAGAATTATATGTATTATTTTGTATCTGGTTTCTTTCACTCAGCATATTAGCGAGAGTCATTCCTTTTTATCACAAGTAGTATTCTATTTTACGACAATACCACAGTTGGTTTATCCACTTTCCTGCTGATGAATTCTTGGGCTGTTTCCAGTTTGGGGCTGTTTTGAATAAAGCTGCCATAAACACTCTTGTGTAAGTCTGTTTGTGGGCATAAATCTTCATTTCTCTTGAGTAAAATCACTACAAACCGAATTGCTGGGTCAAAAGGTAGAAGTAGAGGGCAGGTACATTTTAATTTAAACATTGCCAAATTTCCCTCTGGGGTTTTCTTATTTTACAGTCCAAACAATACATTTGAAAGTATTCTATAGCCTCCCTAAGGGAGTCATCATCATACTCAGTTCCTAAGAAACTACACCCATTGTCCATGGGTCCAATTAACTTCTGTATATTCATATGTTCACAATCTTTTTTTGTTGTTGCTTCCGTTCATTTGGTTTGGTTTGGTTTTGGTTGTGGTTTTCTGAGACAGGGTCTCGCTATGTAGTTCAGGCTGGCCTCGAGCTCACAGTGATCTTCTTGCCTCAGCCTCCCGAGTGTTGGGATTACAAGCATGGGCCACCACGCCCGGCCACAATCTTAAACTTCTATCCTTAGCACAGTCCTCTTGGAGGTGGAACATACAGCTAACTGCTTACGGCACATTTCCACTTGAAATCCCAAGCCAAACTCATCTTCTCACAAGTCTGAAAGTCTCCTCTCCATCCATATATGCAAGCCAGAAAGCTGGGGATCTATTCTTGATATCACGCCTCTTCAAATCCCTCTCTGAGCCATTCACCAAGTACTGCCAATTTTACCTCCTGAATGCTTCTCCAGATTTTGCCATTCTCTACACTGGTTGTACTGCTAAGAGATTCATGGCTGGGCTCTCCCATTCACCATCTTCCTCCTTTAATCCACTCTTCACAGAACAGTATAAGTGATACAGTGAAATTGTGAACACCTTCAATGTCTTTAACGAATTCCTACTGCTCTTAGGATAAAAACCAGTCTTTAACATGGTGAAAAGGGCCTTGTATGATTTGGTTCTAACCTATCTTACCTCTTTTTATGACACTGACACTTTACAAGCACATTCTACACTCATCTATCTTTCAGTTACTCAAACCGGCTGTGCTTCTTTTATATGACAGGACTTTTGTACACAGTGGATCCTCTACTTCTGTGGTACCCACGTCCTCCCCTACTTCTGTGGTACCCACGTCCACACAAGTTAGGTTCACTTTTACTCATCCTTTAGAGCAAGCACCAAATGTCAATTCTTTTTTTTTTTTTTTCTTTTTTGTCTTTTTGAGACAGGGTCTCGCTATGCAGTTCAGGCTGGTCTTGTGCTCACTTTGTAACTCAGGCTGGTCTTGAACTTGCAACAATCCTCCTGCCTCAGGCTCCCAAGTGCTGGGATTACAGGAATGAGCTACCACGCCCAGCCCAAATGTCAATTCTTGAAGGAAGCTTTTCTGAAGACCACTATTTAACATCCCCAAACTCAGCTAAGTCACCCAGTTAGATACTAATAGTATCCTGGAGTTCTCCATCATAGTTACCACATATTCTGCTAGAAAACAAGCTTAACATGGACAGTCACTGTGCTCATTTCCTCAACCACTCTATGTCTCAACTACTCTATATAGAACAGCATATGTTCTACAAGTATCTGTTGAATGCACGCAGGAATGAATGAGCAAACAAGCACCTAGAGATACTCAAAACAGTAAATACAGCTCTGATATTCTATCACAAATTTATCTAGACTCATGTACTACATGAACAGCTAACAAATGCCCTGCCCATCAATTATGTAATGATCACTTGAATTATTATTTCAGACTCTGCGTACTACTATCTCCATACCATCCTGTACCTTCCTGGTTTCCCTTTTTACCTGTTTGTTTTCTGCTTCCTTGACAGCCTGATTGACATAGTTTAATATCTGACGACAGTGATCTGCAGCTTTCTTCACCTTCTCCCTTTCTGTTGGCCATTCTAAATAAGGGAAAGAAACCCAAAATGTGAAATGAGAAAATTAGAAAAATATACATAGGAAATCTCATTTTATTTCAAAAGTTTTAAGTATATACTAAGACCCTAAATATTTTCATACCAGTTAAAACCTATGGCAGAGCCTCAACTCAGGACGTCTTTGGACAGGTGAGACTTTGATGACCCGTGTTTCCCCCAAAATAAGACCTAACTAGAGATAAAAAATGCCAGCTACAATCAGCCTGTCTTTGCGTTACTTGCCATTACAGAACAGCCACTGTGAAACAGAATAATGAGGTATAATCTTCTGCATGATGCTGGTCATCACCATGGTAATGACCAGCTATTAATTATAGCTGAAGTTTATTTTCTAGGTAAATCTTACTTTTGGGAAAATATACTAGTACTTTAAAACAAAATTTCTCATTTTAAAAAAGAAACTGTAGTACAGAATCCTAAATCCAGGAATGATGTTTAACATAAAGTGTAGGCTAACAGTGTTACACATTCCAGGAAGCGAGTCTTTTTCACTGTGTACGCTGTACAACTGGGACTCTTTTTTGTTCCTGGAGTTTCACAGTACAGAGCTTACATGATTATGTCCAGTGAACATGTTAAGCAGTATTTTTTGAGTAACTCAATTCCAAAATTCCAAAATACCTTTCTTTGAATTTGAGATTGTATTTAAAGAAAGAAAATAGATTAGAACATTTGTATCATTAAGAGAAGATGAAGTTCACCAAAATATGTTGAGGCTGTATCATGTCTACAATCTAAAGAAACCAGAACCAGAATATCCTGAATTACAATCCAGTCTAAAAAACAGTGCAGCTATACTGAACAGATAAACTAAAAAATAAAATTAACATGTATAAATGTAAAACTACTGATTTTGCCAGATGCTGTAATTCTAAATCACCCAGTCATGCATTCAAATTCTCAGGCACAAGGAACAGCAGAGGTTGCATAATGTTATTAATGAGAACTAAGTACAAGAACCTAAAGCTCAACTGAGAAACTTACATTCGCCTCATATTTCAAACAGGAGAGCTGGCATTATAAATGTATTGGTTTGCTTAATAAAAGTACACATATAAATATAAAACATCTCTCCAACCCAATATTAACCTTCTTCAAAGAAAAAATATATACTAGAGCAAGCTTTTCCTACAAAAGCCCACATGATAATTATTTTTACACTGTTCAGGCTAAATGTCCTCTGTTGTAACTATGCAACTCTGCCATTATAATATAAAAAATAGGAAGAGACAGGATGTAAACAGATGACCATAGCTGTGTCCTAATAAACCTTTATTTATGAAAACAGGCAGTGCCTGATTTGGCCCATGATTCAGTTTGCCAAACTGTGTTAGAGCTAGCAATGGAGTATATTAAATTAAACACACTGAAGGAGACTAATTTTTATCTTGTTAGAAAATTTGGCCACACTATTTGGAAATCCAATTCTAGGCACCAACATGCTGGGATAGATTGGTTAGCAGGACATGCTTTTGTTTGGTGTCTGTTTCTAGCTTTTTTTACTTCAGTGACAATGTTATACCTGTGTATTTTGCAATATTATCCAAAAGAAGTGGGTACTTAGTAAGCCTTTGCATTTGAGTGGGAATGATATCCTTCAGCTGAAGACGACGACACAATGGATTACTCTCAGCATCCTGAAATTAAAGTGCAGTAAGTGAACCTGCAGTTCTTATTAAGACAATAACTAACATGTACCATGTATTCAATTTTTTAAAATACCAACACATATCTTTCCACACAATATGTCTGCTTTCCTTTTTTAATCACATACTGGAGGAAGGCAATCTTTAACACTAAACCAATGATTTCTGCTGTTTAAGCAAGGACAGAGCATCCATAATCAATTCTAAGAATCGCTTTTCTGTGAGTTAAAACAGCTGTATCTTCATGTATTCAGCATATCGAGGCACATTTTCTTGACTAGCATTGCTACTGATTCATTGTATGTCACTCCAAGTAGAAACAATGGCTCACCAGTCTAGATATGCTAACTCATCTGTATCAGAGGTCTCCAAACCTTTCAGTCACATTCCAGTTAGTAAATACTTAGGCTTTGCAGGCCAGGCTCTCCCAACTACTCAACTCTGCTGTTTTAGCACAAAAAATAGGCATAGACAAACCATAAATCAAATAAACAAACATCTCTAAGATGGCCTCCTAGATTCCCTCTTTCTGATGTGCACATTCCATATCCACACCCTTAAGTGTGGATGAAATCTGCAAATGTGAAAGCATGATAGGAAATCTTCCCTATAATTCGTTTATCATCAGTTGATTTTGAGTCAGTTAATCAAAAAGCAGACTATCCTGGGTAGGCCTAATTTTCACAGCAGACTTTAAATGAAAGAATCTGGGCCAGGGAGATGCATTCCTGCTAGCCTGGAATAAAGCAAATGTCAACCTGTAAACTGCCTAAGCGGGCACAGAGATAGGAACATTCCCTAGGAGCCAAGACTGGTTCCTCGACAACTAGCAGAAAGCTGGGGATCTGAGTTACGTATTTACAAGGAAATTAATTCTTGTAACAATCAGGGAGCTTAGAAGAGACCCCAAATCTCAGATAAGAATTGCAACTATAGCTGACACTTTGATTTCAGCCTGGTAAAACCCTGAAGAAAGGATCTAGTTATACTGTAGTAATACTCCTCAATCACAAAAGCTTGCAATGATAAATTTACATTCAGTGGCCACATCACAGCAATTTGTTATACAAGATGGAAAATCAATACACTTTGTTACAATAAAATTTTTATTTACAAAAACAATCAACAAGCTGAATGTGGCCTATGGACCATATTCACAGACTTTTACCAATACCAATATATACTCCTACCCCAAAAGGTATGACTACTATTATAACCTTCCCTGGGCCTGATATATACCTAGCCTCATACTTTAACAATACCTTTTGAATAATATAAATGCCACAGTTACTGATAAAATTCCAATGGTAACATGGATCTCTATGTTAAGTATTTTAATAAAGATATGTTTTTTTTATTATTCATCATTCCAAAATCATCTTTATGCCTTCCAGTAATTTAAGAGACAATGCATGGCTTTTTAAAATAACACAAATGTAATCCTTGTAAAAGATATTCTCCATCAAAATTCCCCAAGTTTATTCTATAATTGATAAAAACTCTTGTTATTTTCTTTATGTGATTCACTCAACTCACTTGCACAAAAGTCTGAAATCGAGAATCCTTTTTCTGACGAGACTTGATCATTTCCAGGGCAAAAGGCTGGTTACTGCAAAATGTTGCAGCAGCATGTTTCAACTTCTCCTCTCCTGGTCCGCTGAACTGTGCCAAGAATGCAAAGAAAACAATACAGTGGGAGAAACTGAACTTCAATAGAAAGCTGAGCAAAATGCGAGACAGCCACAATCCTTTCAACATTCCAGGAAGTATTCTCAAGTGACAAAAATTATAGAGCTGTGTATTCATATAGAGTAGCAATGCCCCTTCATTAAAAAGGTCTCACCCTGACATGTTCAGACCTTCTCTCATTATACCAATGTTTCCTTCCTGGTAACCAACCATAGCTTGCTATCTTGTAGCCTATACCACTTCTAAATTAGATAGAAAGGCTGGCAAGTATGAGACACAAAATGACCAGACAACAATATTAAAATTCGTCTCTACAGACTCTGACATCTTTGCAAAAATTATTCTTTTACTGCTCCAGAAAGCAAATCCATGGGATATTGGCTTTTTTTCCTACTCACCGTGCAAGACACTATGACTATGAACAGCATAGAAATAAAATCAGACTACTGCTGCCTCACCTATACAGAGGCTGGAGCTGCAGAGGGGGAGATCCATGAACTTATGAAACCTTTTAGCTAAAAATTATACTTTTTGATAATATTTGTAATCTTTAAATTCAAGTTTGCATATGTCACGATTTTAAAATTTATGAAACACCTAACAGGTGCTGCAGTGGTAAGGTGTACTTTTAAGTCAAATAAACTGTTTTTACTTCCACTTCTGTATTTTTAAATAGTTGCTTTAAATTTTACCAAGAGATTTTTCCATATAATCTTTCATGTAAAGTCATATTCCCAAAATTTATAAATGAGGACATTTTGTAAGAAGTCCTTTTGTTGTATATTTGTAGATATTTTTATTTTTCAAGTAGGTTGCATATGAAGTGTACTTTAATAGATCAAATGTGTAAATGTGTATTTTTATTCTATTAAAAACATGACACTAGGTTGGGGATGTAGCTCACTGGTATAGTATTTGCCTAGCATGTGCAAGGCGCTGGGTTCCATTCTAGCACTGTGTGAGTAAGTAAGTAAGTAAGAAAACTGACACATTTAGAGATGAGACTGGCAGCAATTTTTTTTTTTTTTTTTTTTTGGTATTTTTGAGACAGGTCTCACTATGCAGTTCTGGCTGGCCTTGAGCTCACTTTGTAGCCCAGGCTGGTCTCAAACTTGCAACGATGCTCCTGCCTCAGCCTCCCAAGTGCTGGGATTACAGACATGCACCACCATGCTCGGCCCTGGCAGCATTTTTGATATATTAGTCAATCAAATCACCATACAAATACAAAGAGCAACTGGGTTAAGAAAAGGAAGTAACACTGCCCACCTCAAGAATTTCTATAATAGTTTTACAAGCAGCTTAAGTATATGTAAGGTGATTCTAATGGACCAACATAAGAAAAAAAAATCTCCAAAACTATTATTTTAAAAATAGCAGCAGGGGTTGCGGTGTAACTTAATTTTATAGCATATGCATAGCATGTGGAAGGTGCTAGGTTTGATTCCCAGCACAACAGGAAAAAAAACCATATTAAAATAGCAAGGATAAATCTAAAAGACTACTTATGATTTTTTGCTTCTAGGATTTCTGGCCAATGCTTTCCCATAAATTAACCCTTGATATGTAACAGTTAACAAACCAGGTTACTTAATTCATTTTGTGTTTTCCCAACTTTTCATAAGTATACTATATAAGTCAAGTATACACTTCTATTTATATATTCTCAAGAAAATCTTTTGTCTCACTCTGTTCATAGGTTTCTTTGCTTTATTTTTGCCCAGTACATTTATGCAGTCTAACAGACTGTGATAAAAAGAACAAACTGCACTTTTGTATGTTATTAATGATGTATCTTACTTGAAATGTGCCCATTATTTTATGGGTGAGGCAAATGAACCGGCTTAAGAATCAAGGTGTATTATCTTAAACCCATATACTTTACAACCTTTTAATTCAAGCAGGACCTGGACACTGATGTCTTATAAAAGGAAATCATGGATAAAACTTTCAATGCCCTATTTTAAGTTGAGCAGCATGCTGTCAAACCAACAGAATTCAGTCATAGTTTTCATTGCTGCATTAAGATCAAGAAACAAAACAAGCCACATTACTCACAGTAGCCACATAGTAAGGTGAATTTTTTAAAGAAGTTAAATCTTCTTAGTGACAATAATGTGAAAGTGGGCTTAGGATAGAAAATGCTTTGGAAAACGTAATAAATGAAAGTAAGACTGTTTATGATTTCTTGCTCCTATTCTGAGTCAAGTGGTTAAAAGTGACAGGTATCTACTATTTCCCATATCTATTAGGTGATTCTAGATCATGATATCACCAGTAAGATAAAGAAACCAGTAAAATGAAGAATGTATTAGTTAACTTTCTAGACTTTAATCTTTTATAAAACTACCAAAATCTGATGGCATTTCTTCAAGTAGTGTATATAAAACCAAGTGAATTTCTGTAGGCATATCCAAACCATTCTTGTTCAGCCTGTGTTAAAATTCTCAGAACTAAACCATATAGTTTAGGGGACCGGGAATATAGCTCAGCAGCACAAGTGCCTGCCTGGCAAGTGCAAGGGCCTGAGTTCAATTCCCAGTACCCGCCAAAGAAAAACAAACAAAAAATAAACCACACAGTTTAACATTATTAACTATTATTAACTATACAATCCTTTTAAAAAATTTAAATCAACTACGTTCTGTATGTTCCAGTTTTGGGTTCTCTGCTATATAGTCCCATAACAATCTGTATTCTCTCCTTTTTGTTATACTTATCATGTTTTAAATAACCAAGAGAATGTGTTCCCATTAACTACAAGCTCTCAAGGGTAGGAGCCTATGTTCCAGCACTTTGCACAGCATTTTTATTATATAGTGACCATGTCAGAAAGACAGACAGAATTTGATAAACAAGTACTATAGTCTCTGGACTCTTACACTGTATACAAATAAGATTAACTAATTTCTACTTTTCTACTAGCATGATGGCAGTTCTGGGACCATCTATATATTATATAGTTGTTAAGATTTAGACAACAGAAAATGGTTAAAATTCTATCTTAAATTATTTTTACGAAGATCCATTTTACTCTCTGTTCTTTAAAACACAAAGACCAGTATCTTTATTTCAATGAAATAGAGCACTCAGTTTCAGCACTGATTAAAACATGCTAACCAAAACAGTACAAGCTTCTACCTTTTCCAGCTTTACATTAACTTTGCAAAATGTAGTTTGCTTACTTAGAAAGACTTGTTACTTAACATTGAATCTGATCATTTACTGTAAAAATATTAAAAAGAAACAGGAAATTTCCTTACCCAGCTCAGCAAATCTTCCCCAATATGATCTATAACAGAGGTCTCATTCCTCTTTCGAACAGCCTTCATTTGCTCATTCAACCCAACTTTAAAAAAAAAAAAATTAAACACACACACATTTTTGGCTGAATTACTGGTAGTACTAAGTACCTATATTTTCAAAGCAGGTATTTTCAAACCAGGCATGATGGTGAATGCCTGTAATCTCAGATACTCATGAGGCTGAGGGAGGATGATCACAAGTCCAAGGTCAGCAGGGCAACTTTGGCTCTGTTTCAAAATTTAAAAAATCAAAAGAGCCAGAACTGTAGCTTAGTGCTCCCTAGGTTAAACTCCTAGTACTTGAAACATACACACACACAAAGAAATTTCAGAGAAGCATCAGTACTTCCAACTTCCTTAAATACAAATCTGGACACAATGCTTATATGTCTAGATATTGCAAGCCTGAACTAAAAATCTGGTAGTAAAGCATCAAACAACATTTTTAGAAACTAGTGTATTACAAACAGTGTAGCTGCATCAAATATGCATTTAACCTCAAAACTCCATCTATAACCACGCTCAAAAATAATTTAAGTAGAAATAGTGCAAATGATTCTACTCGTTCCTCTCAAAATATGTATGTGCACAGTAACGGATATAATCAGGCCTAAACTTTTCAATACATGCTGATGAAACCTAAGGTTACCCACAGAGTTGTAAAGGGCATTCACTGATTTGGCTGCTAGGTGTTGACAGGTGGTGGTTATACCCTTGACAAAGAGAGACTGCAAATTAAGGGTCATAGAGAAATAGTGATCTACAAAGTGAGGAACATCCCATTGTTATCTAGAGAAGTCCAACCTGCCTCACTCAGGGAAAGTCACAGGGAGAAAATTTGTGTACTTACAAAATGTGTTCAGAGCAAAACAATTCTAACAATTCCTCAAAATTATCCCACCATGAGATAACAATAGTCATAATAATATTGCATACTACTATTTAAGCACATATTATTACACAGGCAATACATTTAAGCATATATTATTACACGGGATATATATTTTTAAATCATATATACTGTACTTGACAGGAAATTTTCAAGGGCAATTTTTTTTTTTTTTTTTTGTTTTTGTTTTTCTCCGGTACCGGGAACTGAACTCACGACCTTGCGCTTGCCAGGCAGGCGCTTTTGCCGCTGAGCTAAATCCCCAGCCCCTTCAAGGGCAATTTTTGACTGTTTATGTTTTTCAGCTTAAGCACTGACTTCAGGCCTAAAGGTTTATGTTTATACTCTTTATATATATATATATATATATGTATATGTATATGTATATATATATATACATATATATATATGTATGTATAAAAACTGACAGAGTAAAGGATCTAATTAAACACTCAATCATTTATTTACTTATCCGATGTGTTTACATACAATTTTAGGCATGCTACCATGTATACAAATAATGTATAATGTACAAAATTATACATTCTCAATCTTTTCTCTACTGGAAATATAGGGGCAAAGATCAGAGCTAATTCATCTTACCATGAAGTTGAAGAATGTCTTCCAAGTTTGAAAAAATCTTCCGTAACTCTGAAGGTGACAGAATTCCTTCTCTGGACACTCGCTGATAGAACACTTGGTCAAGAACTTTCAGTGTTCGGACATGAGCTCTTTCAGTGTAGAACAATTCTAAGTGTTTTTAAAAAAGGTATGAAATGTTCTTACTTAGAATAATCCAAAGGACCAAACAATCTTTAGTTGGAATTGAGAAGCAAATGAGTTATATAATAAATTATTCATGTAGAATGACTTATCTCTGAAGTCACTTTGATTCCATGAAATTCTCCTACATAGTGGTTCTGAGTTGAATGAAAGCTATCATTCAAAACTATTTCATACTTAAACTGGACATGGTGGCACATGCCTGTAATTTTAGTACTCTAGGAGGCTAAGACAGGATGAGCAGAAGTTTGCAAACAGCCCAACCCTGGACACTTTAACAACTTAGCAAAATCATGTCTCAAAATGGAAAAGGGCTGAGGGTATAGTTCAGTGTGAACGCCATGGGTTTTATCGCAGTACTGCAAAAAATAAAGAAGAATAACAACAAAATTTTTAAAGAGCGTATTTTGTACTTAAAAATTAACAGTGCACCCCTAAACTCATCCAATTGTTTATCCAGCATGACCACAATATTAGAAAACTGTAAACATCAATACCATATATATTTTAAGCCATATTCAGAATATAGGGCTTTTGGTTATCTTATCTGCCTAAAATACAGGCAAAATAGATTGAAATTTCACTACATCACAAGGTTGTCAGAAACAGGGAGGATATTTAATCAAATCATCTAAGCCACATCTCTGTCACATACACATTAGGGTAACAAAAAAGCATCTAAGCCACATCTCTGTCACATACACATTAGGGTAACCAAAAAGCACTAAACCAGAAGAGCTAGATACTAGTGTCCTTTTATCGTGTACCAGCTAAACGATCTTGATTAAGTCAACTAATTTCTCTGGGCTTTAGCCTCCTCTTTATGCATAAAAAATGACAGACTGATTTGCGATCTATAATGCTACAGATCTTAAGTATCTTGAAGGCTAAACACCTTCTCCTTTTAAATTATCGAAGAATCATAGAATTATTTACATTTTTTAATTGAAAGATTCAAGAATTTTCTATCTAGTTTAATTCTCTTTGTTGCAAAAAAAAGGTTATGAGCAACTGAAGCAAACTCTAAGGCTGAAGGGGTCTGCTTTATTCTGATAAAACTCAGTATCTGTGAAGAACAACAGATTGATTAAACTCACCATTAATCACTTCCTGTCTTTTGATCTCACAAGCTTTCAGTCCCAGTAACACTTCTCGACTAACAAGCTGCTGCCAGTTAGGTGGATCTGTTTCTAGGTCATTTTCAAATTGCTCATCTTCACTCTGACTTTCTCCAAAGGCTATGCTGTCAAACCTAGTGAAGAAAAATGATGAAATCTACTTGAGAACTTCAAGTGGACAACAGGAAACTGCATAGCTCTTAATGCTCTAAATCTGATTCAGCACAGAGCCTCAAACATACTCCTTTCATACAAAATGTTTTACATATACTCTATATACTTCAATATGTGTCTTTTGATTTGTGTTCATTAAAATTTTAATTTTATACTATTTAACAAATCTATGTACAAGGCTTAAGATGGGAAATTTAGGGGAAAAAGCTCTATGTCTTAGAATGCAAAAATCCTTTATTGAATGCAATCCTTTACTGAAAGCTACTTAAGGTTTACTTACTTTCGGAAGGGCTTTGGTGTTCCATATTCTGTCAGCCTTAAAATAATGAAGAACAGAGTCAAAAGGAAACCAAAATGGAGATTTAGAAATTTATACCAAAGAATTAAATGCCAATGGCTGGATAAACAATTCTCCCAGATACAGAAATTATTTAATATCAAATAAACAGAAAATCTGAGTACCTCTCTACCATTTACTACCAACAGTGCTAATTCTTTCAAAACATTACAAAAGGAAAAATGTCACAAAGTATAGGAACAGTACCCAATTAAAAAAAACTTTAAGCAACCCCTAAACCTCCCTAAGAGCTTACTGAATTACCTTTCCACTTCACACTCCTCCTCCTGAACTTGGTCTAACGGAGGAGGAGGGAAATCAAAGATGGTATTGGAAGTACGAGGTATGCCATCCAAGGAGTCTCCAGATGCCAGTGTTTCTCCAACTTGTTTTAATCCTAAAAAGATGAAAGTCAGACATTGCCATAATGTTAACATTAAATAAAGTCAATTTATAGAAAAATTAGTCCTGAGAAAACCTATTTCACAGTAACATTATTTAAGTATTTTCAGGCTAACTAGAACCAAAATTTTAATATATAAAACTTTTAAGTGAACTAAAGAAATAAATAGGAAAATAATTTTTTAAAAGTACTTCTTAAAAATCAACATGAGACATTAGCAAAAACTCAGTTCAGAAGAAGATATGATTAGGAACAACATCCTCCCACATATCCTCTTCTAATTCCAATATCAACCTGTTACAGTGTAAATGTAGAGGTCCCCCACAGCCTGTGTGCTCCAAGGTGGGGCGTCTGGAAGGTGACAGGACCACGGAGGTGTAATGGCCATCAGTGAATGAAGCTCACTGATGAGTTTCTAGCTGACTTGCTGTAGGAAGTGGGATCTGGTCTGAAGAGGTGGGTCACTGGAGGGCATGGTCTAAAGGATTTCACTTCCTCCACTCTCTTTTGGCTTCCCAGATGCTACGCCATGAGCTGCTTTTCCTCTGCCATGCCCCTCTGCCATGGAGCCAGCCAAATATAGACTAAAACCTCCACAACTATGAGTCAAAATAAACCTCTACTCCTTTAATTTGTTGGTGTTGGGTACTGTGTCCCAGCAACAACCAAAGTAACTAAGACAAACCCTTTTTCATGTTTTCAATTTTAGTTATTATAGTGGTACAACTCCAAATAATTACCTGTTATTTTTTTCTCTTGATTTATTATCTTTAGGCAATATCTATTTCTTTCCCTCCTGATGATTTTGCTCATTTATCCTTCCCATACTCACTTTCCTATAGTCCTAATGGGACCTCTACCATACACGTGCAGCCCTAACTGCTGTTACGCGCCACATAACTGTATAATGAACAACATGTATGATGAATGGGAAAAAAAGGGATTCATCCCTACAGTGTCCTTGGAAATGTTAAATACACTAAGAAAGTTTGATGTTTAATAATTGTACTGTTAAATATGCTTAATAGTTATATTATTATATTACGCCAGCTGGGTTATTAGTTATTACCTAAATTAAAGTCTGGCTGGATATATTTATGTTCCATCAAGGAGTTTGTATCTCAACTCTTTTCTGTTAGATTTGGGACTTAGCAAAAAAAGGCCCAATCAACTCCCCAGTCTTTGATTCTTAAATATGTACATCATTATTTACCTTTGGAAAGAAATATTTGGTTATTAGAGTCAATTCCTAAGATTAGCACATAATGCCAGACATATTAAATACATATTAGTATACATATCCTTCCCTCTAATTGTTATTTCTTTCCTTCAGCTTGTATTTCTTTCACCTGTATTCTTGTTTATATTAAGATGATTTCTGATGTTTATATTCTGACCTGAAGCCACGGGAAAATAGTCTGTGCTTTGCTTAGTAGAATGATTCTAAGAGTCCAAAAATCAATAAAGCATGCTGACATTATAATATGCATGTTATCATATACAATCTAGAACATACATATACACAGTATCTTTGTCAGGTTAAGGGATATGCTAGCTGGGATTATATTTTCTTTATTTATTAGTCCGGTGGTGCAACCTCTGCCTTGTAATAGAATGATATACTACAATCGCATACTCCATTAACTGCCACTTTATTTTGCTTCCAGTTTAAAGCATGACTTACTTTCTTGAAAAACCCCATTTTTGTTACCATATGTAAATGCTTTTCTTTTATTGCTGCCCACGTAACCTAGTTTTATCAATTCTCAAATTTTTTTCATCTGCTACTTCATACTGTCAATTGCTTAAAATCTCCCTTTTTCCTATCTTTGCTATGTTTGTGTTCCACGTGGAACAGTGGCTCCCCACACCTGTGACACCAACATTATCCTAACACTCCTTTTGCCATTCTCCTCCCATGACATTTTCTTCCTTAACTTTTCTCATTTTGTTATAGTGTATAGCCTCAAGTAACATACAAGGAAAGGGTCCATTTCAGCCAATGTAGGATTCTTGGATATTGGGAATATCTTTCTTCTTTCTTCCTATTTGATGGATAGTTTAGGCAGATGTATCACTCTCAAAAGTTATTTTGAGAAATAACTTTTTAATAAGTTATTTTGAGAAAGCTCAAGGCAGTGCTCTTTTGTGTTCCAGCCTCCACTGTTTAGGTTAAAAATGTGCTGCAGTATAATTCCCATCTTCTTTCTCTTAAAAGCTTTTAGTGCACTTATGTTGAGGAACATTGTAGGTATGGGCCCTTTTCCTCTCACTGATCATACATTTCATTCATTATGCAATTATTTGCCATATAACAACATTTTGATAAAACATGGAATGAATGTATGATCATGGTCCCATTAAGACTATATCACCTGCTGATGTCCTAGCTATCTTGGTATGTGTAAGTACACTGCATATGTAATGTTTGCCCCATCTTAATTGCCAACTGCACACTTCCCAGATTACGTACCCATTGTTAAGTAACACATGACTATGCTGATTCTTAGTGGGCCCTTTCTGTGTGAAAATGTGTGTTCTTTTTACCTCTGAGAAACATTTTCCTACCTCTCCTCCATGTTGGCATTCTGCAAAAGAGATAAACATTGGACCTCTGTAGTGGTTTTCTATTTACTTTTTCAAATTTTTCTCAAATGTCTATGCTTTCATATTTCTTAAATGCATTCTGAAATTTTAGGGACTTTTTTTCTCCCTTTAAACAATAGTGATTATGGTAGTTTGAAAATATGTTGACAATTTTTTTACACTCCTCCTTTCAAGAGTGGATCCTAATTCCTATCTCATGGAGTGGAGGCAAGATTTAGTGACTTTTTTCTAATTTGCAGAAGAAACAGTGCGTACCTACATGATCTAAAACATAAAATACAGTGATACTTTTTTCTTGCCCTCTGTCTTGGGTCCCTCTGAAAAATTCAGTTTAACATGTCAAAGTGTAGTCAAGCAGCTACATATACCGAAGAGCTGAGGCACTAAGAAATAGGTTCCCTACCCTCGAGAGATCCCAAGCCCACCTAGCTAAGCTGCTATCAAGTTCTTCACTCACCAGAAAGTGAGGTAATAAATGTTTTTTTGTGTTAATCAGCTCACAATTGTTGTTGTTTTATCACACAACAATTAATAACTAATAAAATATTTGTTGTATTGTACTTAATAGTTATATTTTTAAAAATTTGTCTCTGAGTGCTGCTTTTTCATAGGATCCTATTCTTGATTTACAGATACAATAACTTCTGCAATGTTCCCAAATATATCATCTAATATAGAGGTAGTCTTCTGAAGTTCTTATCAAGTTCCAAAATCATTTTTTTCTTCTAGAGAAAATTTTTCCAGTTTATTGTGTGTTCTCTATACCTGTATTTAATATATCTGGCATTATGTACTAATCTTAGGAATTGACTCTAATAAGCAAATGTTTCTTTCCAAAGGAAAATAATGATGTACATATTTAAGAATAAAAGACTGGGGAGTTGATTGGGCCTTTTTTTGCTGCTATATGGAAATAATTCTGTCCAACTGAAGGCTCTTTATGTAGTGAGTCCCTGGCATGCCTACTGTCAGGGTCAGGTCCCCAACTGTCAAGACCTCAGGAAATCAACTCCATGAAGAATTTAACTCTCCCTAAACAATTCATTCAATTTCCATTAAAGAAAAAAAAAGCTCACTGGTTTTCTTCTAGTCCATAAATGATAGACTAGCTACATTCTATAAAGCAGAATTGCTTACATTTTATACAGGGGTCAGAAAATGCTGACATAGCTATTCATAGACACTCAACTCATTCATCATTTTTAGCTCTATTTCATACTCTGGCACATGCCAACGCTGAGCCCAAAGTCTCTCCATGGTTCCAATGGGCAGAATGCCTTGCACCTTAGCCTATTTAAACAAATTAGCCTCTAGCCTTCTTTATGTTGTTTTATCTACTAAATCACTCTTGTCCACTTTCACTCTCCCAAATATTTGCTGTAAACTCTCATTTGATAATAACACATTTCTCATCCTCTACTCTCCTTCTCTGTATGGTTTTTATTCCCTGACCACTGTGTTTTTATTTCCATGAGTCACACGAGCCATGAAATATCAATGCTATACTCTATCAGAATGGCACATCTCAGAAAATCCTCAGGCAACACTCCAAATGTCACCCCTAGTTTGCTTCAAATAGAAATCTGCCATGGGGAATAAGATTCCACTTCTTTGGCCCAATATTCTGAAAAAGAAATTAATATTTCTGTCTTAATCTGTGTATTTTAAGGTGGAGATGCAGTGGGTAGCCTTCTTGTTCCTCTATCCAACTTTTAGACCAGTATCTTGCTCTCATTTTGTAAAATCACAAAATGATTTAATTGTTTCATTAAAGCTCTCATTCTCGGGATATTATCACACGTTCTCCCTCCTTACAACAATTATCTAGTAACCTGCTCTATGACACACCAGTGACACTCCCACAGCCTTATCCTTGAACGTGTCATCACCAGAAACTGACCTGCTTCAAGAATCATGAGCACAGACTGGCATTCTTTTCTTTCTTTAAATAAAACCACTTATACACCTGGTTAACTTGTCTAAAAAGCCAGCTGTAACAACTATGAAGAAATAAGCTCCTTTAATAATTATCTACAACAATTACTTCTTTTGTCCCTTTAATTTTCAAATCTCCTTGCCTCTCTCACTAAAACCTCACTCAGCTAATAACCTTGCCTTTTACATATATCCTGCATCACCCCTCCTCTCCTCAAAACTTTGCTCTGTTGTTAACATAGTCTTACTCTCACATATTCAACCTCTTTACTCTGCTGGCTTCTCATTTAACATTTTAAAAAACTCTCTAGGGTCTCAGATTTTTAGTCTTTAGATCCCCAGCATCTGCCTCTAACTACTCACCATCTCCCTCAATTTTTCTATTACCTTGCTTTCCTAGACTTACCACAATCTGAATTTTTTTGTGTGACTCCCTCCCTTATGCGACTGAGGGTCAAGAGGCAAGCATTTGTGTATAATTATTATTATGTGCCAACATCTAATACAAAGCTACTGACAGAAAATTCAATAAATATTTTTTGGATGGATAAGAACTATAATTATCATCACTGATTTGTCATAGGTTATAGAATAGTAAAATGTTAAAATCAAACTAAACTGAAATTCAGCCTGACTTAGAATACTCTGCCTCTCTATCATTTGATCAGTGTATTTGTTTTAAAATCCTGATAGTTAGGTTGACTTTTACTACTAGCTCACCTATATCATTCTCTTTCCCACCTTCCTGGGAAAGAGTGACCCCTGCAGTCGAAGAAGACATGGAATTGGTAGGCAGGTATCCAGCATCTGTTCCTTCATTTGCTACACCACTCTGACGCAACTTAGCAATGTCCTGAGGTTCAGGACTCACAGAGGAGGGTGTGGATAAGTGCTTAGGGTGACGTGCCTTCTGTAGTTCCATTGCCCTGCCAACTGAACAGAAAGCAATGATAAGTACTCTATGTTGCAAGGCAGCTCAATAAAAAGAGATAAAGTAAAAATACTCTAAAATTATTTGTGGAAAAATATAAAACAAACTATCACACAGCACAAAGAATATATAGAGAAAATGAAAGAAGGTAGGGAGACAGAGAAGGACAGAAAAAGAGGGAAGGAAAGGCAAGGAGGGACAGACAAGTTAAGAAAGACAGAACAATGGAGGAGGGAAAGAAGGAGATGAAGAAGAGATAAAGAGAAAAGGAGGGAGAAGATGGAAAATCAGAGTGAGACGGATGAGGCAGAAGGTGAAGGATCACAAGAAAAGGAAATAAGAGTATTAGCAGGTAGGGGGAGACGGAATGCTGAGAGATGGACATCTATGGAGCTGTACCATTTGTAAGAATAAAGACTGTGAGCAGTTTAGCAAGCCCCGACACCACTTTTTCGCCAACACTTGCAACTTTGTCATCACATACACCTCATCCTGTTCACTATCTTCTTTCTATCAGCCAGTACCAGAAGCTACAGATGCTCTGGTAACCATCCTCCACTGCACAGTACATCCTCAAACAGCTGTATGTCCTGTCCTTGTCTTCCCAAATTCCTAAAACTCTCTGCGTTGTTTGGAAGTCAGGGTCAACATCTGTAAGATTCTCCATCTTCTCAATCTCCTTTCCAAAAATTTCTTCCATCTACCTGAGTATTTCTCAACCAGGAGCACTAATGGCATTTGAGTAAAAAGTCTTCACTGTACAGGACACTCAGAATCGCTGTTCCACAGCTCATTTCCACCCCATCACACCAGCATCTTCAAATGTCAGCTGTCTGAGATGAGAAGTACTACCTGACCTAGTTACCTTCTCCAAAGTGCTACCATCCTTGTTTTTCCTGCAGCCCTCTCTAATGAGCTGATCTTTGCCCACTGGTCCTGGGAGAGGAGGGAGACCAGAAAATATAAACACAAGCTGGACATGGTGGTACATGCCTATAATTCCAGCAGTCTGAGAAGCTGAGCCAGAAGGTTCACAAGTTTGAGTCCAGCATTAGTAACTTAGTGTCTCAAAACAAAAAATGGGCTGGGGAAGTAGCTCAGTGAAAAGGCCCTGGGTTCAATTCCCACAACAAGATAAGACAACAGAAAAGGCACAATGAGTGGTAGAGAAATAGGACTATGGAGAGAGTAAGTGGCACATTAAAAGGGAACAGAATGAAATATGGTACAGGGATCCACATATAATCTTTTGTTTAAGTCTAACAAAGTGGAATGCAAACAAAATCAGAAGAGATAATTAATGAGGTTATGAGTATCTGATAGAATGCTGTCATTAAAGAAAATGTTTATGACAACTATATAGAAGCTATGGGGTACTTAGTTCACACACAGCACTGAAGAGAAGCCGAGCACAGTGGAAATTCAATGACATCATCTCAAAAGCACCTTCCTCCAACTCATTCCAGTCAAATGAGCCTCTGATATAAATACAGAACAGTGGGAAGGCAGCATTTCAACCTTCAACATACTTGCACTATTGTCATGACGGCTTGGTCTCCTTGGGGGTCCCAGGATGCTAGGAAATCCTCTTCGCTTCCCTTTTTCTTCGCCTTCTTTATCTTTCTTCATGCTTTGCTAGAGTTGGAGCATAATTAAAGAGATAAAAGATACTAACACACAGTAGATTTGCAATTTTCAAATGAAAATGTAATGCTGATGGTTAATTGAAAAAAATAGTTAAATGTAAATGAAAGTGTACACACATATACCCATAACCAAGCACTCACTAGAGATTGGTACACAGCTTTGCAGACATCAAAAGCTCAAGATGTCTATGCAAACACTTTAGAGATAGTAATTTTTATTTTTTGGTATCAGGAATTGAATTCAGAACCTTGCAGTTGCCAGGCAGGCACTGTGCCGCTGAGCTATTTCCCCAGCCCAGAGATACTAATTTTAGAAAATAAAAGGGCAGTTTTACCAGGAGCTTCTTAACCATGAAAATTTACACATTTACCAGGAGCTTACTCTGAACAATTGATTCACCCATTCAACAATTTCATGATGGGGGCTGGGGATTTAGCTCAGCGGCAAAGCGCCTGCCTGGCAAGTGCAAGGTCGTGAGTTCGGTTCCCGGTACCGGAGAAAAACCAAAAAAAAAAACCAATTTCATGATGTATTATTATGCCTAGTGATAACATGCTGATTTAGTAAATATTAAGGAAAACACTGCAATCAAGTGTAAAGAAGTACCAAGCCCTGAACACTCTATTATTATTCCAGTCTTACTTTGATTTTTGGAAGGAATCCAATCCGACCCCGCTTGTGCTCCAAATTTCGAGGTTCTTTCACTTTTACTCCCAAATGTTTCATATACATGAGAATAACATACTGCATTGTGGAACTGAAGGAGAAACATTAAATGAAATAAGACTTCTGAGAAGGAAAGGTTGGCCAGAATAGAGACATCAAATGATTTCTAAAGCCACAATGTTGACTCTTAAAATTAAGCAAAAACAAAGTAAAAATTATCTTCAATGCACACAGAAAATGATTCTACTTGTACAATACTAGAATAGTAGTCAAATAAAATACAGGCCACCAGAGGGAGACCACACTGTACATTTCTAAATTAAAAGACCTAGACTGTAATTTAGGGCTACAGAAAAAAGTCAACTTTTTTTTTAATTCGAGGAAAAAAATAAAGTTATATTACCTCTTTTCTTCTTCTACAGCTTGAGCAGTCATCCTAAAAATATTTAAAAAGGAAACATATAAATTTAATGAAGGAGTTGTTATTACTCAGAGACATAAAACAACAGAACAGAACCAAATGCTTTGGGCCTCACCTAAGTCTGCCATCAACAATAAAATACCCAAGGAATCCTAATTCTCAAAAGAACCACACACCATTTTCACATTCATGTCATCAAGTTAATATGTTTATAGTAAGAAATATTTTCAAAGCCTACGCATTAAAACCAATGAAAGTATTCACCCAGTTTTGATTATGGATTAGATTTTTTAGTGTTAGTCATGTGCCAACATCCAGAAAAAGAAACACAAGAATTTTATCTAAAATAAAATATTGGGGGAAAAAAAAGTTTCTCAAGTATTATGACAAAATAAATAGTTCCATATACACAATCTACCCTTTTAAACTTTTTTTTATTAGTATGTGTTTGAAGTATATTCCTTGTATGGAGTTGGTACATATACACAGTACATCTTTTTTTTTTTTTGGTCTTTTTGAGACAGGGTCTCGCTATGCAGTTCAGGTTGGCTTTGATCTCACTTTGTAGCCCAGGCTGGTCTTGAACTTCCAACGATCCTCCTGCCTCAGCCTCCCGAGTGCTAGGATTATAGGCATGCACCACCATACCTGGATTACACAGTATATCTTAATAGTTTTTTAAAATCCCCTTTTCGTCCCCTCCTTTTTTCTCCCTCCATCTCTTGATCCCCTCCCCATTTGAGAAAGATCTACTTCTCTACTTCTACTATCTATCTTTAATTTTGCTCTTTATTTATAATTTGGTTCTCTTATATAAGAGAAATCATGCAATATTTAAGTCCTTGTGTCTTATTTATTTAACTTAACATTATGTGCAGCCTACACATAATGTCTCAAAGTGTAGCCATTTTCCTAGAAATAAATCAAGTTTATCTTTCTTTATGATGAGGCTGCAGGGGGAAAAAGGAACTCTTCTACACTGTTGGTGGGAATGTAAACTAGTACAACCACTATAGAAATCTATATGGAGATTCTTCAAAAAACTAAAACTAGAAATTCCACTTGACCCAGATATTGCAGGTATTTTTGCAAAAGAGTTAATGACATAATACTTCAGTAATACATGCATACCCATGTTTATAACAGCACAATTCATAATAAATTAAAGTTTGGAAGTGGCCTACACATCCATCAACAGATGAATGGATAAAGAAAATGTATTTCCACACAATGAAGTACTACTCTGTCCTTTTAAATTTGTTCATAGTATTTCAAGTATAATTAGCAATTCCACATGCACTTTTTTTTTTCCCACATGTACTCCTATTACTTACAATACTTCTTCGATTTTGGAAACAATCTGTTCTGCACATGCACGCTCCTTCTCCAGAGTTACCCGGTCCTTGTCTCGCTCTGCATCAAGTTTAGTCAGCTCACTTTCAGCCAAGGTTAGTCCCATGCTACGTTTCTGCCTAAAGGGAATAGGAGAAATCTCCTGAGTGGCCTAGAGAAAAATCATCTCTCTCTGGACAGGTTTTATCAGTCTCTATAGCTATACATTTCTGGAAACAACCAAAATGTCAGAGTTTCACACTTATAGGTCCGTGTCACCTGGGACACCAGAGAGGAAGAAAGTCCAAAGCTAATCATTCAAAGATATATCTCTTCATTATAGGCATAGTACTGAGTTCAAATTCTGAAAATACATATAAGGGATGAAGACTATGAACTTTTATTTCCACTCTAACCCTTTGACTTCACATGTTCATTATGTTTTAATAATGGAGGTAAGATCATATGATTTACCTAGTGCTGTTAAGTTTTTAATGTCTTTTTCCTACTTAAAAAAATTCAGAATGACCCTATCAGGTTTTGTCTACTATCAAGCTTACCGAAAATCTTCCAAGTGCCTCTGAACTTCTGGGTGGACTCTTTCTTGCATAGTTTGGATATAGTGGCGATGCAGATCCTCAGGAATAAGCTCAGGTCTTCTCTTCTCTGCATAAAGAAAAAGGAATTATTTACTCTAAAGGTATATCTCAGGAAATATATAATATAACTGACAACACAACCATGCTACTTTGTAGAAATTTAGCTTGGAGGACACCAAAGAGAAATTCTTCAGTGTAGTTCTTGCATTTCACCTCAGAATTTGGATTTCAATCTCTTTAATGAGTTACTGACTCTCCTTCTATAGAGATTCAGGTGACTGACCAATCACCAAATGACAGATAAAACTGTTAGAGCTGAACTGAGCTACATAACTACATAGATTTAATTCTGCAGAATACTGGTGTTCCAAACTTACCTAGGTCTATAGATATTTCATCAGGAACAGAGACTTTCAGGTGCTAAAAGAAATGCAAACAAAAGGTGAAACAGCACTACAGACAATTCATGATGTATATAAACTCCTGTATGAAGTAAAGGGATACAACCTGGATACCTAATCATGTAAGGATATATACATACAAGCTTACCTACTCATCCATATTTCATAGTTCTGGAATGTGCTATTGTTGAAACTTAAAAATAAGACTTTTTCAAGTATTACACTCTAAAGGAAATATCCACAGTTATTTCACTGGATGATTGAATGCTTCAGTGTTGTACTTATTCGTAATAAGTACACTGAATCTGGCTTTTTAGAATTATTATTACAATCACATACACATCATTTGAATAAAATAGTTAAATTTTAAAATGACTTAATATAGAAAACCATAATTTTTATTTTGTGGATTTGAGACCCTATAGGCCATGATACTCCCATTGTCCTAAGCAAGTTTTGAAAACCTCAACAGTCACACTTCCAAAAGGAATTTCTCTGAATGCCAATGTTGAAATTTTTGGAGTCTTAAACCTTCATTAATCATCTACATAGTTCTTGCCTCTGAACTAAGGTGACAGTCTCAGAATTTACTTCTTCCTAGTTAAGATTTTCCTTACAATAACTGCAGTATGGCGTCTTACTATAACATTGTTATGTTTCTCACTCCATGAATTTTGGGGAAATTTTTATCATTTTATATTTAGAAAAAAATGGCTTCTTCATGCATAAAACTGTGTAGTTATTTAAGTCACAAGATTTCAGAATTTAAACAATTATAATGAAAATTTGAAGCTTTAAGTTTGAAAATAAATCATTGCTAAAACATTGTAAGAGTCTTATATTCATTTTTAGAATAGTTAGATGTAGTTCAAACCTTTCTCTTTCACTGAAGCTGCCAAGCAACAATTCAAATCAACTTTCTTCAAAGTATTTCTAACATAAGTGCAAAAAGTGCACAAAAGTTCATTTACGTATATGGATACTTATATGGAATAAATACGGCTGGTAGCATAAAAGAATAATTAATCAGAATTCTTTTTCTTATTATTACTGATATAGATCATGAGCAGCAAAATATAAGATTTTTACATAGCTTAGAGCTCTACTAAAAATATGAAATTCAAACATAACTTGAATATACTGTCATTTCTTCATGATAGCAAATGTTTTTAATAAAAATAATGTGTAATATTTTAAACAATAGCAGTATAATCACATCCTAATTCATTCAACAAATATCTGAGTCACACTACCTACCAGGAACTATTGGAGACATGGCAGCGTACAACACAAAAATATCTGCTCTAATGGACTGACATTCAGGGTAGGAAAGCAGAAATATAAACAAAATTAATAAATAAAGTATAAGTTATTGGACAAAAATAACACAGAAAGCCTAGGGGGCAAGATTTTTAAGCAGGGTGGTCAAGGAAGGGTTCATGAAGAAGGCAATTATATTTGGCAATGTAAAAGTATAGTCAACTTTGTAAAAGAATACAAAGTAAATAGGGGCAGGAGCTACAAAAAGCAGTGGAGTCAAAATATTTATGTGTTTCTTTTTAAGATAAAAAGAAATAACAATGCTTGCATGATAACGTAATGACTCAATAGGAAAAATACTGATGATAAGGAAGAAAAGAGGCTAACTGCATGACGTTCTTTGAGTAGGTATAGAAAATCTACTCTGACTAAAAAGGAAAACAGCTGGCTTTGAATAGAGGAGGAACAATTCCTCAAAAGTATCAGAAAAAAGGCAGAGTAGGTGGTATAACAGAGGTAGTTGATATATCTAGTAACAGAGGTAGTTGATGTATCTAGTAAAGTTCTCTTCCCAGAGAAACAGCTGAGATTATGAGCTGAGAAAAGGTTAGGAGAGGAAGTGATAGATATTTTAAGAGAATATATGAAGCAGTCATTAAGAGAAGTACAAAGTGAAAGGATGAGAGTTACGCAGAATGATCATCCAAGAAAGCGTTAAGTGCTAAATGCTATTTACTCACAGCAATGGTAACCATAAAACTTAGTTTTAAAACTTTACTAAAATTTCCACTGCTAAATCAGGTGTAATCCCAGCACTTGGGAGGCTGAGGCAGGAGGATTGCCTCAAGTTTGAGGTCAGCCTAACTACCTAGTGAGTTCTAAACTAGAGTGAACTACATAGTGAGACCCTTCTCCAAAAAAAAATTTTTCCACTGGTAAAAGAAAGCCCCATTACCACTTATTTCACTGTTAGTGAGATCTTTTCTACCACAGTTTAGTTAAATTTGTGTCTCTAAACTTTAAAGTGACCACCCAGAGTTCAATTCTGTAAATGTTATTCCTTGGACTCTAATATATATGTCCATCATATATGTCCTCTTTCTTGTTCCCCCATTCTAATTACGTACATGTGCAAACTCAAATACACACACATAAACACCCACATGCACACGCGGGCATGTATGTACGTGTATCTCTCAAAACCTACTAGAAGAATTTAGATTTCCAAACTAATTTGGAAATGATAAAAAAGGAAAATCAGTCAAGAGTAGTCAATAATAAAGATGTAATAGTAATTTCCAAAAGCACAACAAAGTCCAAAAACATGGTACTGAAAATGGAAATGAAAGGCCAGTAAGTCAATGTAGGGAAGTAAAGATAATAACATTAACTTACTGCAGATCGATCCAGGAAGAACTGATGAAACTCAAGGAAGATGCGACGTGTTTCCTTGGAATTGGTCTGTTTATATAGGTCTGAGTAGAGGTAACAGAGCTGACATAGAGAAAGAAACAGAAAATATAAAGTGAAAAATCACCCAAAGAAAGCTACTTGCTAGATCCTCTTGAATAGGAATGTTTAGAACATGTAGGTCACCATCAACAATGTGGTCATTACCAATCAAGTCTTCAAAAAAAAAAAAAAATTCCTTCTATGCTTTTATTACTTATTCTTACATGTTTGGAAAACTGAAACTCTTTCTACTCATGCTACAGATACAAAGAGTTCTCTATGTTATATAGATTCATATAGGATCTCTGAATTGGCTAAATTGTAAAATAGATTACCAATGTTGCAGGGTCAAACTGTGAGACTACATGGTGTAAGAAAACAGCCAGATGAGCAGGGCGAGACTTCAGCAGTTCAATGCTCTGGAAACAGCTGCACTGCCCGTTGATCTAGAAGAAATAGTTATATATTAATAATACAAATACAAAATGAAACATAAATCCAAATGAACAAAGCTGTGCAAATTTCATTTTGGTCTCCCTAATAAAAACCCAATACTTTAAAAATTTCACTAAAATTTATTAGCAACACAGGCTATACAGTCTCTTCCTCTTGAGCCAGGTAGCACACATCTATTATGCCAGCTCTGAGGATGCTGAGGATAGATCAAGGAGCAAAAACTGAAATCCAGCCTGGGCTACATCTTAAACATCCTGTCTCAAAAACAAAACAAAACTCTTCCTCTGAAAATTAATCATCAAACCAGTTTGGGAGAATGGAAGTTTAGGAGGTGATTAACAAGGAGTTCTTATGTCTGCAAATCAGTATGTAAAATAATCTCTAATGGTACTTATAAAAGTATGAGAAAGGCTTTTTGCCTAGTAATGAAAGCCTGTTTGTCTTTTGGGCTAATCATAGAAATGGCAATAGAAAATGAAGCTGTCCTCTTTTAAAACAACTCCTAGAATATTTGTATAATCCCTAAGTATTCTCAACACAGAAGACTAAAGGTAAACTAGCATCATAATTTCCATATAGTTTTTCACATTTAGATAAATTAGAGAAGCTAAACTAAATAAATAGTATCAATTCTGCACAACATCTGCCAAAAAAATAGGAGATCACTTCCTAAATCATTCTCAAGCCTACCACTGTCCCACTATCGAAACCAGAGGTATTACCAAAAACAACGAAGACTACAGACCACTATCCCTCATGAACACCGATGTAAAAATCCTCAGTAAAATAAAAGCAAATTGAATCTAACCATATAAAAAAGAGATAACAGACCATGATTGATTCTGGGAACACAAAGCTTGTTCAACGTTCTAACATTAATCAGTATAATCTACCATATTCAGATACTAAACAAGAAAAACCATAGGATCATCTCATTCAACAAAATTCAACATCTACTCATCATAAGAACTCTCAGTAAGCCAGAATATGCTTTAACCTAGTAATCTTTAACCTAACAGAGTATCTACAAAAACAGCTATAAGTAACATACTTAATGATCAGGAATAAAGGAAGGATATCTCATCGCTATGATTCTATCTCATACTAGAAGTATTATTCACTGCAATTAAGAGAAGAACAAGAAATAAAAGATATACAGATTGGAAAGGAGAAATTTTAAAGTCTGTCTTCATAGAAATATGATTGTTTATGCAGAAAAGTCCCAAAACACATTTATTTTTAAAAGACCTTACAAATAATAATAAGAGAACTTAGCACACTCACAGGACATAAGGGCAAGAATCAAGTCCATCATATATGTATGTGTGTATATATATATTTATATTTACATTTCAGATATATATTTCAAATATTAGTCATTTGATATACATCCATGTATGTGTATATATATAGATACAGATATAGATATAGATATATACACACACACATATATATATATTCATCATATATGTATAAAATGAATGACTGGGATTTGATTTTTTTAAAAAATTACCATACTCAATAACATCTCACTACCAAAGTGAAATGAAACAATTATAAATCAATGACCCAACTTTTACTGTCTTTAAATGCAAAGTTATTTCTATCAGTAAAAGCTAAAACAAACAATCCAAGAAGCCACTGGTTCTAAGATTTAGTTTCAAATCCTTACACATGTTATTTTAATCTCCAGAAAATGATTATTTGTTGCAAAAAATCAGGCATTTCAGAAAGTATATTTATTTTTCACAAAAAAATGGCCATCACCTGTTCATGTTCAGTACCAAAATCATCATCCTCTGCTCCAATAATATGTGGTGTTATTCGGGTTAAGGGACTCCCGATGAATGACTGAGTGTCCTGGTAACATTTACAGAAAAGAAAAAGAAAATTTATCTGGTGGTCAAAGTCAGTGAAAGAATAAAAACAAACCATCAAAAAAATATGGTTCACTTAACTGATATGATTTATTTTTGCTAATTTACTTTGAGGTGCTTTATTTTCAAAGCAGTGGTTTACAAACTGTCAAATCCACAAACTACCAAAGGAGAGAAAACAATCACAACAGTAGTAAGTGTTCCTTGGAGAATGAGGGGGGACTAAAATTATCCCTGAAAATAGTAAATACTCTTTGATCACTACACCCTTGATTCTAATCACTTTCTGTATCCTTAATTTATTAACTACACACACCTAAACCTTGTTATAGAAAGACATAAAATGACTTATATGGTTAGGATAAAATGTTAAATTTTAAAAAGAAAAACAAGACAAAGAAAAACTGAGAGCAGAAATGATAAGAAAAAATTAGTACAACTATGAACACACCTGAGAAATACTAAAAGAAGTTTTCCATCAACTACACAAAACTGAAAGCTATCACTGAACCCTACATTTTCACTTAATTCATTTTCATAAATGCATAATACAGGGTTTCTCAACTTGGCCACTGTTGACATTCTTGGTTAGATAACTATTTGTGGGGGGCCATACTGTGCACTGTAGGACGGTTAGCAGTACCCCTAACCTCCACCATCCACCAGATGCTAGTAGCAGCCTCCCAGTTGAGATTTCCAGATACTGTCCAATGTTCCTGCATGGCAAAATCACTCCTGGATGAAAATCACTGGCATAATGCAATAAAATTTTCAAGTGATCTCACGAAAATTGCTGAAGAAACAAAGATATTAAGATTCTAATAAAAAACTGGAGGCTGGCAGATAGCACTCCACTCAGTAGCTCATCCGTTCATCTACTCACCAGGTTGGACTCAGCATGAAAAAGGCGGAAGAGAGGAAACAACGTACAGTAGGATATTTGAAGAACAAGTAGTTAAAATCAAAGGTCATGTAGGATTAAGAGATATAAAAATGTTGAAAGAAACAGAAAGAGAATAAGTTTGGCTTAAATGTGACAGCAGCTGAACATGGAAAATCTGGGGGTTACAATGATGAGCAGGGCTATACTGGCTTAGCAGTCATTGTACAGCAGTTACACTGAGTCTATATAAATAGATCCATAAATTATAAATTCAGTGAAAATTATAAATTCAAGCAAAAGTACAGTATCTGTACCTTTTCTTCTTTAAGTGTGTTATACTACATACTGCTCCTAAATATGATTGTGTCTTTTAAAAATTATTTTTTGTTTTAAAAAAATAATACTTTTAGTATTTCTCAGTACTAAAAAAAATACTTTCGTTTTCTTTAACAGCAAAATTTTAATGAAAAAAATCAAGTAAAAACAACAGAAATATTTTTAAACAGAAGATAAACAAATTTTAATTTTATAACTGACCTGATGTCTTTGATTTTTCAAGAGTCTTTATGTTGCTAATAGTTAATATACCACAAAATTTTGTTAAATCTTTCACTATAAAACTTCAGCCAGGTTTGCTGATGCACACCTATAATCCTAGCACTTTGAGAGTCTGATGCAGGGGGAGGCAAGTTAAAGCTTAGCCTGGACAAATTGGCAAAAACCTGTTCCAAAATAAAAAAGGCTGGAAATGTATGTCTGTGAGAAGGCCCTGGATTCAATGGCCAGTATCAAAAACAAACAAGCAAAAAAACCTTCAAACAAATCTAATTTTAAAATAAGAATGCTAAAAATATTCAATTAAGAGCATTTAAGAGCTAGCAGTCCCACTTGTTGGTATATAACCAAAGAACTGAAAACAGGGCGGCATTCTTCACAATAGCCAAAAGGTAGAAGGAGCCCAAGTATCCACTGCCAGACAAATGGATAAATGAAATGTGGCACACATATATCATGAAATATTATTCACGCTCAAAAAGGAAGGAAACTCTGATATATGATATATTATAGAGGAACTGAAGACACTGTGCTACTTGAAGAAAGTCACAAAAGTCATGTAACAGCATGATTGCATTTACTTGAGCAGCTGAAACAGTCAAATTCACAGAGACAGAAAATAAAATGGCAGTTGCCAAGAGTTGGAGGGAGGGATGTGTAGACTTAGTGTTTAATGAGAACCAAATTTCAGTTAAGAAGACAGATGGCAGTAATGGCTGTACAGCAGCATGAACATACTTAACAGCGACTATATACATAAAACAGTATATGTTACTTTTATGTATATCTTACCAAAATTAAACACTACCAAGCAACCTAATAATACCCTTTATTTCAAATCTTCATTAAATGCTTTTAACAAAGAAAAACACATCAAATTTGTTTATCATATCTTAAATATAAGAAAAGGTAAAAGGGCTGGGGGGGTGTGGCTCAGTGGTACAGTACATGTCTAGCATTTGTGAGACCCTGTGTTCAATCCCTTGCACCACAAAAAAGTAATAAAAATAAAAAAGTAAAGACAACATTCACTGCATAGATTTCATACTCACACTGTCCTGAACTGCGTCACTTTTCTCGGGGTTTTCTTCTGGATAAACCTTCTCTTTGAGGCCACTCTTAGGACTCTAATGAGGAAAAAAAAAAAAAAATTCTTCAGTTCAACAGGCTTACCAAAGCAGGTAAGGAAAAATAATGTACAAAAATTAGTTTTCTGAATTTTATATCTGTAAACTACTAAATATCTTTTACATTACACCTGCCTTTGCTACTTTCCTTCCTGACTTTAGGAAGTCAATCTCTCAGCTTTTCAGTTTTATGTTGATAAACAATATAGAGCTAATAAAATGGTTTTACTAATTTTCAGGCCTGGAGAGTACTTTTCTATTAAGCAACTCTAACTAAATACATTACATATCTCAAATGCATAATGTCAAAATCACATTCCATCTTCCCTAACCTTTGCCTTCCCTAACTATTCTTTTTTTCCAAGTTAAAAGCATTTTTTGACATTTATATGAATGTAATTAACCTTGTATCTAGTTTTCTGTTACAATCTCATGTGACACCTGCTATGTGGATTTTCATAAAATTTACATGAAGTGTTGGGGATGCCTTAATGCAAATTAGAAACTACATGACATGCATTCACTTTTGGAAATAAGGAACACCCCAAAGCATTCTTTATAACAACTGAAATGGAGGGACAAGAACTTGTGTATGAATGCCATAGGGAAGACATGTGTTTTCTACACATATACCAAAATATCACAGAATAGAGAAAACAGTAGTCTCAAATGTAAGGTCCACCTTGGAGAAATGAATGACTCTAAGTCTTAAGAAATGAATATCTAAGTCTTTAGATATTTATCTAAAAGATAAAATTAGAATAATACTATCACAAAAAGCAAAAAAATTTGTCAAAGATACTGTAGACTCCTGTTAAAGACCAACATAAGTGAGCTGCCAGATATCAAAAAGGGATAATCCATGTTAGGATCTGAGTTCCAAGTATTACATTCAGGCACACATGCACATGCCCCTACCTCATCTTTGGAACCGGGTAAGGTTATCAACTCTTGTGAAAAGAATCCAAGTATTTATCTTTCATTTCCTGTAGAAGTTATATTTTAAGGTAACCTAGCTGTATTGTAGGTCTTCCTGTAGAAGTTATATTTTAAAGTAACTTAATAGCAGTAAGGGAAAATGCTTCTCTATAAAATAATTGCGTCCAACAAAATATGAGAAGAATGACAAAATAATAGCACAATTCTTTCAAATCCTCTAATTAAATAATTGATCTAGACATCTTGATCATCAATGCTACTTTAAAACATTATATAGCTTGATGGGGAACTTTATAGTAAAGGACTCAGGCTGACAGCACCTGCACACCTTAAACAAACAGAACCGATGGTAAAACAACCAGAAATTCACCCCTGGTGTGATATAATGAGATGTACACAGCACCACCTACGAATTGTTCTTCAAACAACAACTGTCTAAACCTTAATGTGATCATGACTGTATCAATTTTCAGGATATAAAGATAGAGGAACAGGTTATAAAATATCATTAAAATCAATTAGAAAGGTTATTCTTTTTAAACTGGACATATGACCCAATTTCTTTAACAAAACAAAAAAATAGCAAGAATAGAAGAAAGGGGGCTGGGGATTTAGCTCAGCGGCAAAAGCGCCTGCCTGGCAAGCGCAAGGTCGTGAGTTCGGTTCCCGGTACCGGAGAAAAACCAAAAAAA
>NW_004955412.1:21369595-21449954 GCF_000276665.1 Chinchilla lanigera | reverse complement strand
AAGAAAGACAGGAAGCTTATAAATGACAGTCTAAAATGACTTATCAACCAAAAGTAATATGAAATCTTTGGATCCTGATTTTTAAAAAATCATAAAAAGATCATTATAAAGCAATTAGCATAATCAAACTACACATTAAGAAAATAATAATTCTTAAGGTTTGATAACCGTATTATACTTATATTCACCTGATAAAGACACATATTAATGAAATAAAGCCTTGGGTTTACTTAAAGTACACCAGTGTTGGAGGAGGTGGAGAATAGTAGCTAGAGACAAAACAGGTTTGAGTGCATGCTGACAGATGCTGAGGCTTTATTATGAGGACATCACAGGCATCATTAAGCTATTCCTCTCTTGATTACATCTGATACTTATCCAACTACACACTTTTTTAAAAAAGTCATTCGCAAACTGAAAAGCAGGCAGATGCTCTGAATTTTAGATATTCATGTGTGATCAAGGTGCTTATCTTGACAGAACTGGTATATGGAATTATTTAAAGACTTCACCAAGTAGCCAGGCATGGTACCACATGCCTGTACCATCAAGCACCCCGGGAGACTGAGGCAGGAGCATCACAAGTTTGAGCCCAGGCTAGGCAATATTGCCACTTAGTATATAGCCCAGTGCAAAGGCCCTACAGTTCACTGCCTAGTACTATAAAACAATAACAACACCACCAAAAAATGCCAAGATGAACAAAAGCTGGGATTTTTGATTAACAGTAACTCTACAAACACTACCAGAGGACCATTTTATAAAACTGAGAAAATTTTAAAAATTAGAAGTGTTGATTCAAAAGTTAAGAAGACTCATTCCTCCAAATTTATTGCAGTGCAAGCAGAATAAACACAGAACCTTGTAAATCATAAGCAGCACATTTTTAGCCTCAGTCACTTGTGAGAATTAAATGAGCTTGTTATATATTCAGCAGATATCCTAATCTTGACTTCCTCAATAACCATTTATTTGTTTAGTCTTATTTTCTTCATCTATAAAATAGTGATAATGGGGGCTGGAGATTTAGCTCAGCGGCACAGCACTTGCCTGGCAAGTGCAAGGTCATGAGTTCGATTCCTGGTACTGGGGAAAAAAAAAAAAACAACAAAAAAATGAAATAAAATAGTGATATTGCTTAAGAATATGAGAATTTAAAAAGAATTATTTGTAAAGCACGAGATATAATAACCTCTGGCACAAAACAGGCATTCAGTAAATGTTAACTGCTAGTCATTCAACACACATGTGAATGAGGCTGAGCAGTCTTCTTACAGATATCTCTCTCTTTATTTCAATTCATTTTCTATACTGCTATATCTCTGATGGTGCCTCTCTGCTGTTTGCAAGATAAAGCCTAAATAGTTTATCTATTTATTTTGTTGTCCACTGAAATTCTTACCAAATATCAATTACACATTAGTCTTCATTCAATGGAATGCCTATTGCATACTCACCAATTAACTTGTTATTCAATAAAGTAATATTCTAAGCCACAGATTTTAACCCCATATTCCTCTAAAAACAAGATAAAAGTGTGCATGGTGGTGCATGCCTGTAATCCCAGCACTCAGAAAACTGAGGCAGGATTGCCTTGAGTTCAAGGCCATCCTGGGCTACATTATGAGTTCAAGGCCAGCCTGAACTGCATAGTGAGACCCTGTCTCAAAAAATAAACAAAACACCAAAAAACAAGATAAAATTTAAATGTCTCATGTGTTATCACTTGCATGGATTATGCTTTGGAAACAGAATGCCATAACAGTGTCTGTGCTCTCAAAGAACTTCCTATCAGAACCTTCTGTCTAATGACAGGCAATCCACAGAAACAAAGGTGAAGTAGCACTAAACAAAAAATGAAAGTACAAGGATTCCCAAAAGCAGTACCACTGCAACAAGCCAAACTCAGCCATTTATGGCCTGTATTCAAGTCTGTTTTTCTAAGCTAATCTCTAGCTGTTTCATTTATAACCCTAATACACCAGGTTGCCCCAGAATTTTCACTGCTCTCCCAAAATGTTGGGTGTTTTTACACTTCAGTGCCTTTGTTTATATTCAGAGTAATGGTACTTTGGAGCTAGGTAGAGGTAGATCACCTATTGCCTGGGTAAGTTTGGCAAGTCTATTAATTTCCTTTGGGCTCAGTTTTTTCTTTTATAAAGTTACAACCATAGTACTACTTCATGAAGCTGTTTTGAGAATTAACTAAGGAATTATCAGTGTGTAGTATGTATGACCAATAAAGGTTAGCTATTATAAATTTTTCTCATCAAAATTTAAATTTTCCTTTAAAATCTTTAACCCAATCACAAAACTATCTTTCCAGAAAGTGTCAGATTTTCTATGCATGAAGAACCAAGTTACTGGGCGTATGCCTAAAAAGGTAGCCTGAATTGTGGCACATGTACACCACAGCTTTCACATTTCTTTTTAAAGTACACCTTTCAATAAGAGAGAAACCTTACATTGTCAGCCAGCATTTATAATGTCTATGTGTATACAACAAAAATCACAGTGGTAACATCCCTTCTACATACAAATCAGCTTTATTTCCTATTTTGGTCTTCCAAGAAAACACTAGTCACAATCCATTAACTTGATTTCATGACCCACAGTTAAAAAAATAGTCGCTCCAACTACTGCCCTTCATCATTTTTAAAGAGAGTGATTTAGATCTTTATTGATATCACTACATGCTACTTCAGTAACTCTGAACTTGGCTTTTAACATTCATGTAACTGTGGTACTACATTATATTCAATTTCACATATTTTATTATCATCTTAACAAGTACTGATATTCATCTGGTAGTCTCTGATTAATCAAGAAAGTGCTATTACTAAACCAGAGCTATTAACTGAAACCTATCAAACAGGACTAAGGCTTTTCCTCTTTGTAATGGCAAAGTGCCCCATGATTCAAGACTGAGTCACTCTGACCACAAATGGAATATTAACATGCTCTTAAGATATCAACAGTTGGCCTCTCGGTTCAGTAAAAAAGCACTGGCATTATTAACTTCTCTACCCACAAACAAGACAGCGGCTGGGAAATTCCATTCCTGCAAAAGAAACACTTGGCAATAAATGTCTGAGGGAAAAAGTGAATTGTGGAATTAAAAGCTCATATACAACAGTACCCAGAATTTCTGTTTACCAAATTGCTGTATTAAAGACTGGGATGGTAACAAGCAAGTAAAAATACAACACCTCTAATTTATGTAACTTAAAATCAAATCAAGAAAGGGGCTAAAAGGAAGAACACAATAAGATTCAAATTAAGAACACTTAAATGCTTACATCTGCACTGTCACTACTGGGCCTAGATGTCTCTCCACTGCTCCAGTCAGTCTTGCCCAGGCCATCTCCAGGATCTGCTTCGGCCTCAATGACAGTTAGGGAGTCACCAAAAGGTCTGGAGGGTGGAACTACAGCTCCATCCTAAAACAGGAAACAAACACACACACACACACACACACACACGGGAATGTTCATTACTGACTACATAAAGAAATAGAGCTTAACTATGGTCTACCTGGAAACTGCTGAAGATTGGATACTGTGGTGTAATTAAGAATGCTTAATTAATGCTTTTTACAGTAAAAAGCATAAATAACTACTAATTCTATGATTCTATTTTTTTGTTTTGTTTTTTTGGAACCAGGAATCGAACTCAGGACCTTGTGCTTGTCAGGCAGGCGCCTATAAATGGTATGACCATAAAGACAGGGAAAGTGATATTTTAGTGAAGAAACTGGAAGTTTCAACCTCAAAATATAACCACCCCTCCCAAAGTCTGTTAATTCATATAATATGTCCATTAGTAGAGATCATTACAATATAATTTCTGGGTAACTGCCTTGTAATGCATCTGTGTTTCAGTAAGTCACCATCAATTCTGGGATATAATGCTACAACATAAGTTAGTGCAAGCTTTCAGATCAGCAACCACAGTTTTACTGTTTAAGAATATTCTCTTTGTTCAATAACAACAACGTAAAACTGTCAACCTTATGGAAGCATACTAAATGTGACATAATGAAGACTAAAATAACTTTTTAAAGTGTCAATGAAAAGCACACTAAATCAGAAAATCAGGAGACCTTACATACTTCCTAACCTTGAATGTGTCATTTAACTATCTTTGGACATAATTTTCTTAAACACATCATTTTTTAACTTAAAAATGAACAGATTAGGCTAGATGATCTCACAGAATCCTTTCAATTCTATGAATAAGTGGCTTTTCTTTCAAATTTAACTCAAGAATATTGCCAAATCATCAGGTTTGAGTCATAAATATATAATTTGCCCATTTTACCTGAAGATACAGTATAAAAAACCTTCTGTATTCTACATATGACTAGTATATGTGCGATTGCATGTAAACAAAGAACATTTATACCCCCATAACAAATTCTATTGAAATCTACTTTTAAATTACAATAAAAATATAGTCATTAAGAATATAAATGTGCACTGAAATCCTCAGAATGGGTTTTAATTCTGGTTTTATTACTTTTGAGCTACATGACCTCAAACAAGTTACTTAATCTGAGTTTCTTTGTACACACAAAATGGGGTAAAACAAAAGTACCTAAGCCCAGAGGTTTGTTGCACATATTAAATAAGAGAATGCTTGTCCATGTACTTAGCACAATGCCTGTTATTTTTTAAAATACTATGTTCCTACTTAAAAATGTAACAACGGTCATTCTGTTTTAAGATAGCAGAATGAATCCAAAAAATATATTTGTCTAAATACATTTTTGGAGTTTGTTACATCAAAGTAAAGAACTCAATTGCTTTTAAAATTATACAATAAAGAAAAATGAGTGATATGAGCAAACAATTAGAAGCCCACATTTATTTTTGTTAATCACTATTTCTATAACATCTATACAGGACATAGTGTCCTATGATAGAAAAATCACTTTGAAAAGACAACTGCAACATTCTCTGACACATTCCTAGAAGAAAATTTTCCTGCAAAAAGTTAGGTAGCATTTTTAAAAGTGATGCTACCTGAGCAGAGCCTGTGGCTTTGGATAACTGCTCTTGCAGCTGAGGAATGTGTTTCTTGGCCTCTTGGATCTCTTTTAGCAATCTCTGGGCAGGAGTTCGGTTGTAATCTTCCTGCAGTAACTGAAAAGTTATAAAAGTGTTTTAAGAATTAATTACTTATGTCATGAAAACACAGAAAAACATCCATTATTAATCAATAAAGTAGTTGGTGGCACTGATTACAATTCTACTTGATTGTGATTAGGATAAATACCAATCCAAACATTCCCACTCACATCTTTACTGGCCTGTCAACAGCCCCATTTCTAATTTAGTACCTGCAGTCGTTCTTGTTCTTTCTGTAACATTTTTCTCAGAATTTCTACTTTCTGGTTATGAACCACATTGTTTTCCTCCTAGGAGAAGGTAAAAAATAAACAACAAACATAGGGAGATTAAAGCTAATACAGAGGAAACAAAGTAGACAATCTTCTGTCTCAGCTGCAACTATCAATACCTTCTAGGGTTTTCTTTATTTCTGGCAGTTATGAAGACAAGCTTTCAGTAATACTTAAAAAGATAAATGGTTACAGGGACATCACTGCCCTTCTATTTCAATTTTATTATACTGAGTTCAAGAGAACATGAAATATTGATATTGCTGGAGACCTAAAATTCTGTAAGTACAATAATAATATTTCACATTTTCCTTCTTTGAATCTTTATCATTAATCCCCATGGATAGCTCAGATTCCCAGGTCTCACACCAAAAATATGAAGACAACTCACTAACTCATCTCTTCTTACTTCACAACCCTATAATATTTTACCAATCTAATCTTCCTATGCGCCTATTATAATGATGTCACTCTCTCAGTCCAAAGAATTTTTAGTGAATTCTTAAATTTATCCAGTTACATGTAAATCAGCAAGGCAGTTATAAAAAATATATGGGCAATCTATTATTTTTTAAGCTCATCTCCCATTATATACCTCTGTAACAGGTACAATCCAAATAAAAGTATCAAAACTTATTTGGTGTTTTCTTGGCTCTTCATTTTATATCTCTTATTGTACTGCTTTGTTCTCCACCATTATTACTTACAGTGGTACCTTAGTTTATAAACTTAATTTGTTTTACAACTTTGGAGAACACCGCTGCATTTGTGTTTATGTGGCAAAGATGGCCATGGTTCTGTTTGTCACCTGATGTGGAGTTTGTGAACAGAAAGAAAATTCTGACCAACACTGAAGCATTCATGAACGGAGGTACTACTTGTACAGTACTTGAATGTTCTGTCTTCTGAGCCTCAATTCAAATAAAATTTTTCCATAAAGGCATTCCTCATCATAACTGGATATACTTTCTTCCTCTTTTGAGTCATCATAGAACTTAATTTTTTTTCCTCATAATATCTATAGTCTGCCTTTGTATTATACTTACTTATATATTATTTACTATAGTTACTTATATATTTTTGGCTCAATCTCGGTCAACGAAGATTTATTAAGCACCTATTATATAATCAAGCACTAGAAACACTAAGAGAATAAATAAATCACCCCTGTGCTCCTAAAATATGCATTCTAAGAAGACTAAAGACCTCCAGCATAGGGTATCTTAATTATATTTTTGTGGGTGGCACACTGTTTTACACATGGTAGGTATACATGACAATATAGGTTTATCATTCCAAATTACTATGTAATTTGTCTATTAGGAAGTTATTTTCTAGAATCTTGAATTTGTTTATCAGTTCAATACTTCAACATTCTTTTGTTTATTTGGGGGGATACTTTTTCACATTGAGCTAAATCCCCGATTTTTATAAATTTTACTTATTTTGAGACGGGGTCTCTGTAAATTGCCAAGTTACACAGGCCAGGTTCAAACTTTCATTCCTCCTATCTCAGTCTCCCAGTGTGCTGGGATTGCAGGTGTATGCCACCACACCTGGCTCTTCAAAGCTCTTAAAATAAAGCAAAGGCTCCTTATACAACCAAGCATTTACTATCAAACTTTTCCTAGTCTTACCCCCATGAGCACAGGACTAGTGATTCTCTCCATATTCCCAGATGCTCCAGGTGAATGAGGGGAGGTCATGATGGGAGACATATGTCCAATAGCTGATGGCTCTACTTCAGAATCAGCAAGTGGAATCTGGGGCGACCCAGGGGGGCGTCCCTGAACAGTGAGAGCTACATAGGAACCAGCTTGGGGTAGAGAGATGGAAAAAAAATAAAGGATAGAAAGATAACATTGTCAAGGAACTTTATATAGCATTTACTACTTAATCCAGCAGTTCTAAAATATTGTTACATGAGGAAGTCCTATCATCTGCTAATTCTCCACACAGGGAAAAAAAATACATTATATTTTATGTAAGTGTTTAAAAAATCTAAAAGAACAATGCTACAACACTTTTGGATAGCAAACTACTACTCACAGGATTAGCTATTACTTAAAAGCAAATAAAATTTATAACCCCAAGGATATATTTACTTAATAGAGAGATGGTTAACAATCACCTACTAATAGCTATGGTTCAAGTAATTTCTAAAATGTAAATTTTACAATCTTTCTATTTTAGGATGTACTAATTAGGCAGGGTTTACATAACATTCTGGAATATAACAACACAATTTTCAATTAACTTTACAAAATAAATATTATTAAAATATATTCCATAAAGAAGAGGAAAAGACAGTAAGTAGCAAATTTTATTTGTTTGTTTTTTGAGACAGGGTCTTGCTATGTAATTCAGGCTGGCCTTGAACTCATTATGTAGCCCCGCATGGCCTTGAATTTGCAGCGATACTCCTGCCTCAGCCTCCCAAGTGCTGGGATTACAGGCATGCACTACCACATCTGGCCCAGTCAGTAGCAAATTTTAATTGAAAAATCTATTAAAGTGAACAGAAATTTACTAGACATATTACAAAAGGGAAAAAATCTACACAGCCAAATTTCCCATAATGAGAAAAACTGAACAACAAACATACATTATCTAGCACCAAAAAAAGAGATGTTCCAAATAAACGACTTAGAAATAACTATCTTAAAATGAAACTTTTTTGTTAAACTTTTCAGTAGAACTTTTAAATGTATTTTGCACTTGTTTCCCAATTTAAATTTCCTATACAACTCATCATCAACAACTGAACGGAAGTATAAATATTTCCTAAGGCTTTTCAGACTTACTGGTCCTTCAGAAAGCCGTCACATATTACTTGCCTATGTGATTGCCCCCAGTAGCTTCCTAGCTCCTCCCTTCCCTTCTTTTGCTTCTTCTGAAGAGTAGCAATTTGAAATCACATCTATGATGTCTAGAATAGGTATTAAAAAGTAGGACATGAGAAAACTATTTTAAGACAACTACATAGGTTTCGGGCATGTCAAGTGTGTATCTGTTTTGGATACTTAATGTTTTATACTTAACTTCAAGTTTTTAGTTATGCCCCCAATATTGGACAAGTAATCTACTGCTATAATGCCAACACACAATTATTATTTGTTTAGTTTTTTGAGACAGGGTCTTGCTATGCAGCTCAGGCTGGCCTCGAACTTGCAGCAATCCTCCTGCCTCAGCCTCCCAGGTGCTAAGATTACAGGCATGTGCCACCATGTCTTGTACTAATATAATTTTTAAAGAAAAATTTACATTGGCATAAACCAAAATTTACATTGGCATAAACAAAAAGTAATCTAGAAGGCTAAAGAAATATTCTTACTTCTTATAAACTATAATAGACAACAGGCATTTCATATTAATATAAACTATCTTATTTATGTAGCATGCAAAAATGTGTAAGTCACAACCTCCTTGTTATCCAGGTTTATTCAGGTATGGAAGCTAATTTTGATCACTGTATTTCTTTTAAAATGTGCTAAAGTTAATAACTATGATCAAAATGACCATTTAAAACACTGATACTCTGATAAAAAGCCAAAGGAATTCAGGGTTACTTAATCTAAGCAACAAGGTCAAGAAAGAATTCAGGTTACAAATTTATATTAAAGATGTCTAGCTACTCAGCTGGGCAAGGTGGCACACACCTGTAATCCCAGCACTTAGAGGCTGAGGCAGGCGGATTGCTGTGAGTGCAAGGCTACATAATGAGATCAGCCAGGACTACACAGCTAGACTTCGTCTCAAAAACTCAAAAACAAAACAAAACAAACAAAAAACGTTTGTCTACTCAGTGAAATGAAATAGAATTAAGTAAAATATTAGTGACTCTGCTCTAGCCTACTATGAAAGAATCTGAGGCAAAAGATCATAAATTCTTTTTATTGTATTTCAGTTTATTTTAAACTTTTTGTTTTCTTGTAAAAGATGTAATAAATACTCAGGGCTCCAATAAAGCCAGAACAAAGAAAGAACGGCTGTGTTTTAGGTAACCGTTGTATGACTTTTTCTACTTCTGCTATAACGATGATACTATTAGCCATTCAATAAATGAAACAATTAGAAAATATAAAATATCTTTTGGGAAACAGGTGGGGCTAACAAATAACAAAGTGAAACTGAGGCCCAGGGACTATAACATGTGGTGCTCAGACTTCACCCAACTCCAAGATTTCAAATGTTCACCCATCACCACTTTTAAGCAAAACTCACAGGATAACTGAACACTCCTGTATGCCTATGAAGGTAGGGAAAGCAAGGCCCTGCAGAAGCCTGGCCTGACCATGCCTCACTGCCAAGCTGGTGAAGCACTCTCCACTTTTGACCCTGAAGAGACAAGAGGTGAGTCTGCTTCTCCATGGCTGTTTTTGTGCTACAATGATAGAGTCCAGAAGTAAACTACATGGCCTACAAAGTCTACAATATTTGCTATGTGGCATATTACAGGAAACATTTGCTGATCCTCATTTTAACGGCATCAGAAAACATTCAAAATTGAGAAAACATTCACTTACATTTGATTAGCTTCACCACCTCCAAATGGTTTGAATGAGTCACCAGAGTTCCATTCACCTATAAGAAAATGGAAATAATCCTACTGAGACAATGAATAAATTGACTTCAAAAATTACCATATGCAATATAACCTATTATAATATAATCAACAAGGTTACATTAAAATACCTGCATGCATTTTGAGCCAGGTACAGTGGGGCATGCCTGTAATTCTACCACAAAGGAGGGCTAAGGCGGGAAATAACAAGTTTGATTCCTGTCTGGGCAACTCAGCAAGATACTGTCTCAAAATAAAAAATAAAAGGTCTGGAGATATACTTCAGTGGTAGAGCACCCCTAAGCTCAATTCCCCTTACCATAAAAAAAAAAAAAAAAAAAAAAAAAATTCTGGTTTTTTTTTGTGTGGTTTAAAATTCACTTTTACCTCTATGCTATAAGTTATATCCAGCAACAAAAAAGAATATATAAAGCCTTCATTTAAAGGCAATTACAAAATTCACTTTTACTGCTGTTCTATAAGATATATTCAGCAATAAAATAAACTTGAACACAAAGCAAGACCTTGATTTAAAGGACATTATAACTATTCCCTATGACAAATGATAAAATATGCCACAGAAGACTTACAACTTTTTCACAGTGAAGAACTAGTGTAATTAGGGAAGATACCTTTGCTTTTAATTACCAGTTCACTGATTTGCTAAAATTATAATAAGTAAAAAAAAAATGAAAAATAATCAGTATCCCCATAATAATACTCAATTTTAGTTTCCCAAACATAGTATAATTTTCACAAAGAAAATTAATTAAAACATATTATTCAAAGTCTTAAAAGCTAAACTAAGGTAAAATATCAAGTCATAGCTTTAACATTAATTTTTTTCTCTGATACAAGTAATACTAATATAACATTCAAATACATAAGCATATAAAACAGAAATAAAAGTATATTCATGCTGCCCAGAGATGTCACTATTGTAACTATGACGTTTAATCTTAAGAAATGCTATTCTACCATGCAAATACCAGACTGATATATACATGTACATATTATAACTGCCTTTTTTTCCACTGAAATCTGAATGCCTTTCACTATAGATACATATAGGTCTAATCCACTCTTTCTACAGACTGCAGCTAAAATACAATTTCTCGTACCCATATTCAGATTGTTTATAAGTCTTCAGTGTGATAAAGCCAAAATGAATTTTCCTGTACACATACCATTTCTCATTTTTATGCTTATTTCCTTAAATAAGTTCCTAAAAGCAAAATTTCTAGTCAAAGATGAGACATTTTCTTAAAGCCTTTTGACATGTACTCATAAATTTCTATCCAAACAGATTTTACCTAATTTATACTCAAATTCATGAGAGCAGTCAATTTACTATACCCATACTATGCCAAGTGTGTATTGTCAGTCTTTTAGTTTCCCAGTAATCAAATACGCAGTGCACTCTGCCAAGAAAATGTATACAAAATTCAGGAAAAGAAAAATAGTACGATTTTTTTTTAAAAAACAGATGGTGATACCCTTGTATGGGGGAAACCTAGAGGATGTTGTATATCACAGAAAAACCACTATACTATCAGTCCTTAGAGAAGAAATTGAAAATGTATGTGCAGCAATCTCAATGACCAGGCCACCACTTTTTTTTTTTTTTTTTTTTTTTTTTGGTTTTTCTCCGGTACTGGGAACCAAACTCACGACCTTGCGCTTGCCAGGCAGACGCTTTTGCCACTGAGCTAAATCCCCAGCCCCTCTAAATCCCCAGCCCCCAGGCCACCACTTTGAGAGCACCTCTTGTATTTGAGGGGCCAAAGGTAATTTGTATTAATCTCATGATGTCTCAATATATTTAATTTTAAAATATTTACATCAGTTTTTCTTTTCCTGAAGTGTGTATACATTGTGGGGGCAGGTTCTGTATTTTTTTATTCATCATTTTAACTTCTACTTCTTTTGTTATCTCTGAGGCTGGACATGTCTTCATTAATTGTTATTTACTTCAAATACTATGGCCTTTGCCTGAGGATAATCTTTACTTTTGTATTAAAATTATTATTTTCTTAGTAATTTAAAAGTTCTTATAACAGCTAAGGGTATCCCACTCCATAATGCATTCAAATATTTTTTTCAAATTATTTTTGTAAAATATGTTCATGTTATCTTTTCCAATATAACACTTTGATTTTAGGTAATTAAATTAGTCAATTATTTCAGGAATAATTATTGACCAGTCCACTCTATCTCTACAAATCAGAATTCCAGACATGTACCTGGACTATAATGTTCTCCTAGCACGCATATATCTACGGTAGTGTCACATACTTACAATTAATCCATAATACCTCCTCTCATACATACCCATGTACAGAATACAATTTTTTCTTCATCTAGTGTTTTTATTTTTACAGTGTTAAGGACTGAATCCAGGGCCTACACATGCTAGGTAAGTGCTCACCCCCTGAGCTATATTCCCAACCCTCTTCAGTCTTCTGTCTCTATAAAGTTCATATACAAGAACCATCAGTTTGACAAGTAACAATACAACATCACAATTCTATATGTATATTCTGAAGATAATTTCTTGCAAACAGATTAAACTGGAAAGAAATGACCTTTGTAACAGTGATTTATTCTTCTATACAAGAGCATATATAAATGCATTTACTCAAACCTTTTATTATGTCCTTCAGTGAAGGGTAATATTAATTTAAAACAAATCAAGTGAGTTTTTATACTCAAATGATCCATATGAAATGTGCTGCTTTTCACAAAAATCCACATTTTAAAAATGTAGCTGATATATGTTGTTTTTTAATTCTACCATGAATTCCTAGTCTTTTCCTTACCTTGATGATTCGATCACCTGTCTGTACTCCAGCCCGCATGGCTGCTCCATCTGTATAAGATATTAATTTCTTTAAATATGCTTCATTTGCATTCATTGATAATTTTCTTTAAAAAGACATATCAAAGCAGCTAAAAATATGGGCCATCAAGTCAGACATACTAGTTTCAAATTCTGCCTCTGCCATTTAGTAGTTGTATGACTGGGATTTAAGTGTTTTTTATTCTGGGCCTCAATGTCACCTATACAATGAAAAATAAAAATATCTAGCTCAAATTATAGCACCCAAGGTTAAGGATGTATCTAATATAGGGTAACAGCAAAACATTTACAGTTTTGGCAAAAGAATTTCTATTTTTGAGTCTATAATCATCTGTTTAATCTGTCCCTACCAAAATACTGCTGGTGTGATGAAGAAATGCAATTCTAGTAACATCTGTAAGTGATGTCATATAAAGTATCATGGCCAAGGAATCATGATTTGTAAAGCTAAGAACTGTAAAAAGACAGTCAACTAGAGTACTAGGGTATTAGAGAACTAGAGTACTCTCGTTCATTCCTACAGTAAATTCATTCCAATAGTACCACAGACAAACCTAGTCCCCAGGACCTGCAATCTGTGTAATTATTCCATTTTAAGCAACAGACCTTACTGAAGCTCTCCTATTTTTACTCTATTTACTCCCAAGGAACAAACTGTTTTAAAAAATGCCTTGCCTTCTTTGACAGACTGTACGAAGACTGGATTGTCTCCACTGACTGTCAGCCCAAATCCGTTGTCATCTTTCTGGATGATCACACAACGTTGAACAAGACCTGCACAAGAACCACAGGGTAAAAAGAGAAGGAAGAGAAAATAGAAAGAAAAAGACAATGATCATGTATTAATAATGAACTGTTTTCTATCTGGAGAAACACAAGATAGCTAATCAAACCCACATACAAAAAAAGAGCACTAAATAACACCAAAGAATATTACAGAGTCTTATATACTGGATTCTCATGGGAAACAGGTAGAGTAGAACTGCTCCAAGATTAAAACAGCTGTGGCAAACTGGGACTACTGAAGTATTTGAGATGAGATAGTTAAAAGGAAAGCCTATTCATATCTATGCTATGTACTTATAATATAAAATCCTTCCCCTCTGACTTGTGCTCTAATTGGTATTTAACCCAAGAAAATCAAACATTTTGAGACAGTAGGATAAAAGCCTATGGAAATAGAAATCTTAAACTCAGGAAAACACACTATACAAAGAAAAGAGGGGTTGTAGAGCACCTGCAGCTATTTCTCCAAAAGGGAAAGAGAAAGAGAAGAGTTCAAAAGAAAGAAAAATTGGCTAAAAAAACCCCCAAAAACAAAAACAGAAAGCAGGAAAAGGAAAAACATGGAAAGAAAGACCTGTGAGTTCAACCAATTCTTTCAAATACAGTACCTACCTGATTCCCACAGAAAGTATGCTTTCCTTCTATTTAAGCAGCAAATAAAAATTGTCCAGGCAGTGTGAGAAAGAGGACCACAGCCAAAGGAAAATGAATGACCCAGAGTAGAACTTTAATCGGTCCTGTTTTATTACAGATCAGATCTGAAGAAGCTAAACTCTGTGCTGGCCAGACCTAAGGTATACTTTCAGCTTTGCGGAAACCAAATATTTACCCAAATCACAATATATAAGATGTAAAATAACACAGAGCTAATGACAATTCAAAAAGCTAATGATGACTCAATCTACTTCTGAGTAAAGATTTTATACAAAGGATCATAACCTTTTGCATAAGTCTGATGCACAAAGGGTACTATGGTTTAGATCTGACAGGCTCCCCACCAAAACTTCATGTTTTCCGAGATGGGGCTTTTAGAAGGTGACTGGATCATCAAACATCCATCAAACATAATTCCATCATATTTGTATTGTATTATGAATACTGTCTCCCAGTCTGTGGCTTGCCCTTTTGTTTTCTAAATAGTGTCATTAGAAGAATAGGTATTTTTAATTTTGAATCTAGTTTACCTGTTTGGTTTTTTTTGGCGGGGGGGGGGCTTTTATGTTTGATGGATTTTGCATCCTAGGAGAACTGTACCTATCCAAAGATCCTAAAGATTTTCTCCTATATTTGCTTTTGAAAAGTTTTATTTTTTAATGTCTAGGGCCAAGATCTGTTTTACATTACTTTTTGTGTAGAGTCGGAGTTCAAGTTTCATGTTTTCTAAATGAGGATTAGATAAAAGACTGCCAATAGGCCCACATACTCATGACATGTCATTATTAGCCAGAATATAGAACGTTACAGTCTTACTGTTGCAGTCTTACTGCAACATTAATATAGAATGCTAAGCATATCCTTTGTCTTAGTCACTTTCTTGTTGCTGAGACACGAATTCTGGATTCTATTTTTTTAAAAGCAACTCTACAATTCAATAATGGAAGGTAAGTCTTAAAAGAAACAAAAGATTTAAGCAAACATATCAAAGCCTGGCATGTGGTGCAGAGCTAGAAACCCAGCACTTAGGAGGCTGAGGCAGGAGAATCACCTTAAGTTCAAGGCCAGTCTGGGCTAGTGAGTTCAAAGCTAGCCTGAGCTACACAATGAGACCTTGTCTCAAAAACAAAAACAAAAAACCACCAATTAAACATATCAGAAAGATATACCAGTGGCCAATAAGAACATACAAAGGTGCTTAACATCCGCAATCATCAAGAAAACATAAATTAAAACCACAATGAAAGTACTATTTATCAACCAGAATGACTGAAAAAAGACTGATAATACTACATGTTGCCAAGGATATGGAACAACTGGAACTCCCTTATCATTGTTGGTGGGTATATACAACCTTGTGGCAAAACAGATGGAAAATTTATGAAAGTAAGCATGTACTTACATATGACCTAGCAATTCCACTCCCAAGTGAAAGAAATTTCACATCTACATAAAATACAAATGCTCACAAGTTTTGTTCATAAAAACTAAAACAACTGAAATAAGCCAAATACCCATTCACAGATCAACAATTGTGCTGTATCTCTACAATGAAATACTGCCCAAGAATGACTCAAACAACTATTAACAGATCAACACCTGTGTTGTATCTCTACAATGAAACACTGCCTAGCAAGACAAGAGAAAAAAAAGACTACTTACACACATGCAACTACTCCATGAACATAAGTGAATCAGAACAATATCATGCTACACAAAGTCAGAAGTGGAGAAAGATGATTCTAAGACAGGGGAGGAAAACTAAGCCCCAGCAACAAAAACTGGAAAAGTGATTGCCTAGAGGAGTGGGAATGACTGAAGAGAAATAAAGTAACTTTCTGGGGTAGTGGAGTTTTTTTTTATGTCTTAACTACAGTAATGGTTACATGAGTAGCCATTTCTCAAGACTTGGCATCATACTCTTGAAATGAACATTCATTATTTTTAAATTCTATCTTACTAAAATTTGTTTTCAACAATTAAAAAAATTACCCCTCAATTCTAGAGCCTATCAATACTAACATACTTGCTTTCACAATTCAGCATTATCACAAAAATAGTAAATTGTAACGTGGTAGAAGAGAAATAACATCAGAATTCAACCTTTTTAATCTGGTCAATGTTGCTTTCTTCAAGTAATAGAGAAAACCATAAACAGGATCAATAAGAATACATAAAATCAGGTAAAAAAAGTAGTCTTTGTAAATTTCTAGTACATCCTCAGAATCAGAGAATCTCAAAATAAAATAACAGCCTCATTTTAAAGTAATTGTTTTACTACATCCATGCTTGCTGTGAGAAACATAAGTATCTCATGACTTTCGTAACTGTTATTCAAAATTTCAAAGTAGGCATTGTGACTTTAAAATAAGAGGCAATTATAATATGAATGTAACTTTTTTCATACTATAAAAATGCTTCCTAGTTCTCCCACTTCAACTTACGGGTAAGAGCTGAAAATCAGAGAATTAAAGATCTCTTACACTGGTGGTAGCTGTGCTAAACCACTAGGCTCAAGTATACCTTTTTCAGGTACCTGCAGAGAAAGACTGCCTATGAAAGATGAAGGAAAAGGGTAGTCAGAATCAGAGTTTGCTATGTCTGCATACTTCACCTGAATGTTATAAAAGAAGGCAAATCAGTAGCCTTAATTCCCAAACAGCCATTTTCATATTTTATTAATTAAAAAAAAACAAAACTACCTTTCATTAATTTGACTTCTTCTGGTTTTTATCACACATATAGTCCAGGGTTTTGTTTTGTTACTAAATCTCTTATGGTGTGACATTAAGTTTTATTAATCATAAACACCATATAAACATGTGTTTCTCTGAATGAGTTTTATGAGATCACATAACTACTTGAACATGTGCTCTGCCCCTGCATTTTGTATGGGCACAGGCAGAGAAAAATGTTTAACAAAGATAGCAATAAAGTCTAGACTTTCATGGAATCCATTTATCAAAAGGAACTTTAATTCCTCTTTTATATGTGTAGTAGTTAGGCTTAATTTTGTCAACTTGATTGGCTTGGGAGATGCGTAAGATTACTAAAGCACACTCTGGATATATCTAGATGGGTCATGGAGGCATGATTTTGAGTATTGCATAGATCCCTCACCCCTTTTTCTCTGGCACTGGTCCCCTGCTCTGCTTCCTTGCTGCTAAGAGCTAAGCATCTTTGCTTTGCCACATCCTTTTGCTATGATGTCTCTTCCTTGGAGACAACTATACATGCACTGAATCCTCTGAAACCATAAGCCAAACTACATGTCGCCTCCTTTAGGTTGTGGGTATCTACTATTGTGTTTCAGCAACTGGAAAACTGACTAACACAAGAAAATAGTACCACAGAAGTAGAGTTGTTGCTATGGCTGTGTGACCATGTAGTTTAGAAACCTTTGGAACTAGTTTGTGAGAGGCATTTAGAAAAATTTGGAGAACTGAGCTAGAGAAGACCTAGAATGCAGTAAGCAGAGTTTGGTGGCTCTAGTTGTACCTCAAAAGATGAGAATGCTGATAGCAATGTGGATGGTAAAGGCCAGGATCAGGAAGTTTCAGTTAGGAGTAAGGACTTCATTAGCAACTAGACTATGTATATTACATTCTGGCCAAAAAAAAAAAAACAAAAACAAAGTCTACTTTTGCTGATGTCCTGAGAATTTCGGGGAGGTTCTGTGTAAGGGGAGAGGAATAACCAATCTGGTGAGGAAATTTCAAGGCAGCCCAACTTTCACACTGTGGCATGGATACTGCTAGTTGATTTTAGCCAGATTATGTGAGAACCAGAGGCACAAAGCAGAAAAGTTGAAAATCTTAAATTTTGGCCAAAGGAACCATACAAAAACTGGGGCCAGAGGAGGTGTAGTTGCTGAAGAAATTTATGCCACTAAAAAGAAAAAGTACTTTCTACAGGGTCAAGAAAAGATTGCTTGACAGCATTTCAGTAATCAGAAAGACCTTACCAACTGCAACCTTGGGTGTGCAAAAGTGTCCACCCCTCATTTCAGAAAAGTCCCTGGGATTCCTGCTTGAAAAGGGCCTCCAAAGGAATTGTTTATCCAAGGTTCATTTCACTGTGCCCATTCATCTGGGCACCCAAAGATCCCTGGAGCCATGGTCCAAGGGGGCGTGGATACTGTGTGCACTGAGAACAGACCTTGGCATCATTTACATGATGCTGATCTTTCTGGTATGTAGAATGTGACTTCTGAGGTCAGGAAAGCTTCTACCCAGATTTCAAAGGAAGGCTTAGGAGGCCAGGCAAAGATTCACTCCCTGAAAAGGACTCACTTACCTGTGAAGGTGGGAATGAAAACAACAATACAGTGGAGACCCCACCTAGTTGGAGATGCCAGGAATGTGGAATGGCTCACAGGGAAAGGGGCTGAGCACGAATGAATCCACCCCAAGAGAGAGGCCTAGTGGGCTTCAACCAGCAAAACCAAGGAGCAGGGCTGCTCAAGCATTCTACAATTCATACCTTATCACCTGGATGGTGGTTATGGAGCCAAAGGACCTAATGTTTGTCCTCATGGTTTTAGGCTTGCTTTGATCTGACTCTTTGCTATCCCCCACTCCTTCCTTTTGGAATGAGAATATTTACCCTGTCCCATTGTACCTGGGACTATGTTTGCTTATTCGTTTACACAGAGGTTCACAGCTAAGAATTTGCCTTAGGTCTCAGAAGACATACTGACTTCTGAAAAATAGGGGAATTCTTGAGACTCTGGTGAAGGAATTATTGTTTTTTCAGGTACACAGAAGATACCTGTATTATGTTAGGTGGAACTATTAATTTATTGTATTTATTTGGAGATTAAGTATGGTTTAAGAAGATGTATTTAGGTATCACACTGACAATGGATGAAATGTGTAAGTTCAGCTTGTCAAACTGATTGGCTCTGCAGCAGCCAAGGAAATTGTAAAGTGCACTTCTGGGTGTGTTTGGGCAGGCCGTAGAAGTATGATCTTTGGTACTACATATGGTTCCTGGTCCTTTTTTCCTGTGCTGTTTCTCTGCTCTGTTTCTCAGCTGCCATGAACTAAGTATCCTTGCTTTGCTATAGACTTCCACCACAATATTCCTGCCTTAAAGCCAGCTAGCCATGCACTGAATCTTCTAAAACTGTAAACCAAATAAACCTCTCCTATTTTAAATTGTGGGTATCAGGTAACTATCCCAGGAAAGAGAAAGCTGAACATCTAGAAAGCATGTACAGTCTCCTATTATATTTGTATGCCTACTCCTTAGTATAGTGCCTGATTATATAATAGGTGCTTAATAAAGAGTTACTAAATAAATCTGATTTTATAGAAAAGAAATTTTAAATAAATCATCATTATTTAATATGAAAATAATGTTCATGAAGACTATGCACCTTACAGAAATACTTCTATGAGAACACTAACTAACCTTTGGCTGGACATAATTCCAACTAAACAGTTTGAATCTCCCTACCTACCCTAAACTAATTCCTCACTTACAAAGAAATTTTTTCTTTATTTGCTGTCTTGATTATTTCTTCTGGAAGCTGATAAAGTATTACCATGCTTTTCTCATTCGTGAAGTAAAGGTGTTCTATCAAATTTATGTAAATACTATCGTTCCCTAAATTTATTTCCTCTCCATAAGGACATACTGTTTTTCCATTATAGCAATGTGACATGTGAAATCAACATAAAAAGAGTACTTCTTACTCAGCAGATAAATACTAAGTATAGTATTTCAAAAGTTAAAATAAGTCTTTGTAATGCTTTGGAGGGGGAGAACAGGAAAGGATAAAAAGGTATTATGAAACATGTGAGACATTATTCTCAAGTTTCACTATAATATATTCCTTAGAAAACATCCCAACTATAGTGGTAGATAGTAAATGCATGACAACTGAGTGGTAAACACGTAAGGCAACATACTGAAGTTTTCCTACTACATTTACTTTGGAGAACCTACCTAAATTAGTCTTTCTTCACCTGCTATTTCATTACATGACCAAACTTTTCTAAGTCTCACCTCTTAAGAATTAGCTTCAGGGAAGGGTGTGGAGAAAAACTATATGCAACCTAATAAAAACAGCTCATTTTTAAAGTGCTGCCAGACATATATGTTTTATGAGAAAAACCTCAGATAATCCTTTGATTAAGAAGCCTCTGCATTCTAAATGCACAATACTGCCAAAAAGAAAAGCCTCACAAAGTATGCTGATTTCAGTTTTTTAGACCACTACCAGAAATAGGTCTCTCTTCTAAGCTATATTTTGTTCTACTTTAAAGTTCTTCAGAAAGGAGAAAGTGCTGATTAATGAATGAGTCAAGATTTTATCCCACTAATTCTTTCTACTTCCTCTCAATCTCAACAATCAGTCATTCAAACTCACTTAAGGAGTGCCTCGAGGAGCCAGGCATTGAGGGAGATGCAAAGATGAATACAGACACAGTAACTAGATACAAAGCAGAAGGTCAAAAAGTTCAGAAACAACAAAAGTAGCTGAGCAAACCTAGAAAAGCCCTTGTAGGAGACACTATGTTTTTTAATTGAGATAAAACTGTATGTATTTATTGTGTATAACATGATGTTTACAAGTATTTAGTCATTACGGAATAGTTAAATCTAACTAATGAACAAATCTATTAATGTACATACTTACCAATTTTCTGCTAAAAAATACCCATTCTCTTTTCATTTCTCAAGAACATCATCATTAACCAGGAGGAATGATATATCTCTTCAACTGATTCCTCCTTTCTAACTGTAATTTGGTACAAATGTTTTAATTCAGCCTTGAAGGACAGATAGGATCCCAAATTACAGGAGGTAAACAAATCATTCAAGACAAGAGAACTGCATTCAGCAAAGAACACCAAGACATATTTTGAAAATGAAAACTGAGAACAGTCTACTATCTTTAGTAGATTAAATTAGAATGAGAACTGGGAACAAATTATGGCACTTCTGTGTAACTATTTATAATCTCCTAGCAAGTAAGTGACCAAATCCTTATTTTAGTAATAGTAACTTGACAGGTCAAAGCAGGATATGCAATAATGTAGAAAAGGAAATGAATTAATATGAAATAAAAGCAAATGAAAGTTATTAATCTATAAAAAGAGTCTAATGACATGATGGAAAACTGAATAAAGCAATGGAAATGAAATCAAAGAATGATGAATGCAACAAACTGTGAAAGCAAAACCAAGGTAAACTGGCAAAAAGTATATTAGGAGGGGCTGGGGGTTTAGCTCAGCGGCAAAGCGCCTGCCTGGCAAGCGCAAGGTCGTGAGTTCGGTTCCTGGTACCGGAGAAAAACCAAAAAAAAAAAAAAAAAAAAAGTATATTAGGAAAATGGGGAGACGTAAAGAATAACTTAAAGAAAATAAGACTAAATGACTCAAAGAATTACAGTGCCATTAAAAAATTAAGGAAATTAAGAGGAAGACTGGTTTCTGGTTATTTGAACTGGAAAGATACTTAAAAGTATCCAGCAGTTTAAAAATGGGATGAGTAACTGTAAGAAAAGTTAGAGACAGAAATCTGGGTCATACCTATATGTATTAGATGGAGAGGTTTGTTTTTTTTTTTTTTTAAAGACAAAAAATAAAAGATGGAGAAGTAATCAAAGCATACAAGACAATTACAAAGAGGACAGAATCAGATTGATGTGATACTGTGGAAACCAAAGAAGGGTATCTGCATTGCCAAAAGGTTCAGAAGGAAAGTGAGAGCTGCAAAAAAGTTAATGAATCTTCAAGTAGGTTTTGGCTCACTTTTTAGATAGTATGACTATGGAAGCCAGATTACAAAATGCTAAGAAGAGAAGGAATAATGAGAACACAGATGGTTCCCATACAATCCACTTTATAATGTTGAAAAAGACAAGAGAATAATAACTTTGTGGGAGCAAGAATCAAACCAAGAACTTTTTATTTTTTAAGATATGAGTCCTGACTATGAAAAATAAATGAGTTTTTGGGAGTAGGGGATTTAGCTCAGTGGCACAGTGCCTGCCCGGCAAACACAAGGTCATGAGTTCGATCCCCGGTACCGGGAAAAAAAATAAAAAAATAAAATAAAAATGAGTTTTTAAAAATATACTCTGAAGTACCCAACCAAGATATTTCAAGTCGAGATTGATCATCTCTAATCTAAAAATCTGAGATGCAAAATACTTCAAAGTCTGAAACTTGATGCCACAAAGAACCAACATGATGCCACAAGTGGAAAATTCTACACTTGACGTGTGACTAATCTCAGTCAAAACATCCAAAATTATTGAAAATATTGTACAAAATTATCTTCAGGCTATGTATATAAAGTATATATGAAAATATGTAAATGTCATGTTTAGACATGATTTCCTTCCCCAAGATATATCATTATGCATATGCTAGTACTCTAAAAAAATTCCTGTATGTTTGTTTTATTTTTTGAGACAAGGTCTTTCTGTGTACTCCAGGCTGATCTTGATCTTGCTATGTAGTCCAGCCTGGCCTCACACTTGTGGCAATCCTCCTACCTCAGCCTCCTGAATGCTGGGATTACCTACACCAAGCTACTAAAAAATTCTATAATCCTAAATCTATTCTCAAGCATTTCAGATAAGGATATCCAACCTACATGGGTTGCTTCTGTTATGGACTAAATGTTTAAGTTCTCTCAAAATCCATTGTTATGGTTTGTGTCTGGCTGTCCCCCCAAAGACACAAGAAGTCATGAGGCCGGCTTTTAGAGTTTATGATTGATTCATATCCACCCTGGGGCGGATAGTTTGCATACATAAGGGACAGAAAGAGGCTGCCTGCAAGCACTCCTCCCTTTTGCTCTTGTTGCTTTTGCTGTCTTCCGCCTGCCATGAACTGCTGCCCTCTACCATGTGCCTTGGAGCCAGCCTATGGACTGAAACCTCTACAAACTGTGAGCTAAATAAACCTTTCCTTCCTTAATTCTGGGTGTTAGGTATTTTGTCTTAGCAACAACAGAAAAGTAACCAGGACATCCATATACTGATGCTTTGACTGCATTTGAAGATTGGTCATTTGGAGGTAATTATGCTTCAATAAAATCATGAGTAAGATTTTTACAATTACTTCAGAAAAGATATCAGAATCTCAGTCTCTCTTGAAAGGCCATATAAGAAGAAAGCAACCATCTGCAGCTTCACCAGAACCCAACCACACTGGCACCCTTACATCAGACTTCAAAACCTCTAAACCGTAAGAAAATAAAATTCTGTTGTTTAAATCACACAGATCATGGTATTTTGCTAGGGCAGCCCAAGTATGCTAAAACAGCTTAAAAAGGACATGGTTTATTCTTGCCCAAAATAATATTAACAGAACTTTCTTCAGGATACCATGACAGAAGTGAGGAAAAAGCTATAGTCCAATTCAAAATTCATATCTCAAAGTAATCCCACAAAAGTCCCTCATTACAATGTTAGAAAGAAAAATAGAAAATCAAGTATCATTCAAACTGCAGATGAAAAAATATCCATTACATGTCCAACAGACTCTACAAGGTATTGAAGGAACCTTAAGAGGAAATGGAATACATTTTGACTGATTACTCCGGATAGAAACTTAGTAAGTCAATACAAAACAGAAGCTTGGTTTCCTTCTGAAAGAAGCAGTAATTCCCTCTCACAAAATAGCTCTAAAAATGTCTAAGAAAGCTTAAAATAATGTTTGTGTTAAATACTCAGATAAAAAAATTTTACCCCAAGAAAAGATAACCTGTAATCTCAAAAGCTTGAAGTGGGCTTGTAGTAAGAACCTACACTAAAGCAGAAATGTTCTCTGTTGCTATGATTCTTCTCAGTCACATTCTCATATTTCCAAACTTTCCTTGACTCTCTGGAGTGTAGCCTAAAGTCTATCTATACAGGTGATAAAACATTTGTAATGTCAAAAAAGATTTACGTTAGCATGCAAACTCTGTCCTGATCAACTCACCTCTCTAATGAGCGCTTTCTGAGGACTAGTGGCTCAGCTGCTTCCAAACAAGGTATTTCAAGGGTTCTTACGGAACACACACAAAGAGGCTACACCTTACTAACCAACTACCACTTAAAATTTTTCTAATACTACCAAGCTAATGGCATGATGTAATTAGTATAATATCCTATCACTGGTAAGAAAAATATTAGTCTAATATTTCTTGTCATCAATTCTTAAATTGTTAGTCCTCAACCAAAGTAAGTAGCAAGTTTCTGCATACATATCACAGATGTGGGATAATGGTGAGGGAGATGAAATACAATGCTGCAAAGACTAATGAAAAGAATGGAGCTATCAGGGTAATAATCATACTCCTTTGGACAGAGTAAACTAGAGAAAGCTCTTTACTTACAACAGGAAGACAGTCTTAAGGAATTAGGGAGCTATTTCTTTCTCATTAGCAGTCAACAATATTTTGGAGGGTAGCATAAACTTGACATGTTCTAGAAAAGGCCAAGTAAAACACTATGTGTATATATGTAACATAGAAACACTGAAAGACTAGTTTGGAACTAAACACTTCATAATAGAACCAAACACTTCAGGCTTCATAATATTAATGAGTATCTGATATTATGGGCTCAAATGCCAGTAGATGTAAACTGTCAACTGTTTTAAAGGGAAAAAAGACAATTCCATATTTTTTTCCTCGCTTCTATATATCAAGCTAGGGAAAACCTGCACCTGGCTAAACTTCTTGATAACTTTTGGCTCTATAACAGAGGGCTTGTTTTTGTTTTGTCTTTTTGTTTTGTCTTTTTCCAAATTCCAAATTTGGAATTTCCTTAAAAGAAGTAACAGTTTTTTAAGAGAAAAAAGATAAACAATCACACCGTGTGTCAAAACAGGTTAATAGGACAGTTACAACAGCTGATACATCGCATATTATTGTCTTTGTCTTAAGATATAGGCATGATATCTTGTCTAAACAATATCAGCACAAAACATTCTTTTCAAGGAACTGAGAGAGGCTAGCTGTGTAACTGTCTTAACTGTCTTGTATATACAACATTTTTTTTCTTTTCTCTTTCTGTGATGAGGGAAAGGGGAAAGGAAGAAGTAATAGTCTTGCACAGCTTATTTTTAAAAATCTTTGTTTTGGGTAATGCCTTTCCTATTCCCTTTTCTCAAGAGATTAATTATATGCCAAAAGAACAGACGCGTGTAGGTAAAACTGCAAAGGAAAAGGAAAAGTCTGCTTGACTTTCACAAACATGGGCTTACTATTTCTTTGGAACACACGACACAGTCTAGAAATAGTAACATTTCAATCATCTGTTGCAAAGGGTGACCAATGAGGGTAAACTTGTTCTTTGTGAAAATTATTTTTAAAGGTATCATTTTGAAATATTCTTACTCAGAATAAGTTTCAAAAAAACTAAAGGCACAGACCAATTCTTCAAGCATGAAAATAATATATTTTTTTGCTATAATGGATACATTCTATAAGAATGACTTTTCCAGGTGATGAAGCAATGAAAAAGAAAGAAAATATAAAAAAAAATTCCAAAAAACTGCTAACACATTTAAATTATGCTATTATCTAAGTACTATACTTAGAGGAAAAGATTTAATTATTTAAATTTTACCTAATTCAAATTCCACAAATGAATATGGGAAGAAGATGCCAACAATTCAGAACCCATTTATGTTATTTGAAGGAAACTGATTCAAACATATTAGAAATTATCACTTTCCTAACAAAAACAAAGAGATGAGCAATATGGCCTATTCTCAATCTACGTTAGTTTCTAGCACCTTAAGCTTTCATATCATAGCCACATAAAAACCCCAGGCTCCCTTTCCCTGCAGTATATCATGCCATGCAGAGCAGACACAAGAAAGGCTGCAGTTATTTAAAAAAAAAAAAAGAAGAAGAGGAGGAGGAGGAAGAAGAAAAAAGAAACAGCATGAAGCAAGCTCCAAAGGTGCAAGGCTGAATTAGCTACATTAGCTTACCATATATCTCGGATCTACTCTCCTCTGAACTAGACTTTGTCTTCTTGGAGGAGCTATCTGCACAAGAGCGGGAGAAAAGGAGAGATATAGAAAATATGGAGACCAATGTAAGGGGAAAAATTCATGGGGAAAAAAGGAATGAATCATGACCAAGTTAAATCGTGCAAACATAAAGTATGAACATAATAGATGATAGCACTTAGAACAGTCATGAACAGTACAGGTAATGACACATTTTAAAGATTTATTGAAGAAAAGACAGGGTAATTAAAAAAACACATGAATAGTCTGTAAAATATATTATCTGGTAATTGTAGTGATGATAAAAGGACAAAGAGCCATAATAATCTCATCATGAAGTATTATATCTCTGCTAAATCTGGCTTTGGAGAGGGCATATCACAGATGAACAATACAGAATAAATCTAATAAGACCATAATACTTTTATGAACATACAGCAGAAACTTGTACCTTATCAGGAAGACAATAATTATTCATATAAATGAGAGCCTCTGAGCCCCATGACTTCAAAACCAGGTGTTAAAAATTGAGAATTCTTTCTCCATGGAAACCCCTAAGTGACACATTACTACTCTCACCATAAAAGTCTCCTAAAGAGATGACTGGAATTTCTTCTTACCTAGTAACCAAGAACCAGGTAAAGTAATAGCTATCTACGTCCTAGTTTTTCTTTCTTAGGTAATATGTTTAATATTATTTTAAAATAAATAAGCAATTCATAGTCAAAGTATGAAACATCCTAATTATATATGTATATATAAGTCTCTGTTAAATATTTAAACTATTTATAAGTAGAAATCTTTAAAAGACACAGTATACAGTATTATATATCTGAAATTGCAGCATTTACTTTATCTTTTGTCACAGAGACATACAACTAAATAAAATAGTATGTGCTCAAAGAACATATACTATTTCAAATAACAAAAGCAAAATTAAGCAATTTTTATAAATCAAACATTGAATTTACAAGGAGAAGCTAAAGGAAAAGCATGTATTTTACCAAATTCTATCTATATGAATAAAACTAAGAATAATTAAAGTCTGCTAACATAAAAACTCTTAAGAAAGATCAACACTATGGAGGTTGAAAGCTGAGTTCACAATACTATTTGAACAAAAGGAATCAGTATTTGCTTACTCTACAGTGAGAAAGGTATTAATTTTGAAGGTGTATTTATTCTAATACTTTAATTCACTATAATCACAACTTATAAATTGCCAAAGAAATCTGTAGATATTATAGCTTTGATTTTATGCATCATGCACCTATGCACCATGATGCGTCTTAGTTTGGGTTCTCAGTGTGACTGAAATCTTCAATTATAATAACTATTTCTATTATCACTACTTTATAATATACCCTACAATGATATTTCAGTGAAATCTATAGTGTTGAAAGTTAAAAATATATGCATTCCTGCTGAATGCAAAAGTTTGAAATTATATGATTGGAGGAGAGAAAGAGTACAACATATAAAACAACTCCTAAGTGCTTCAGGGGGCTTAAACTGTATTATTCTGAATTCATTATTCTCAGTATTCATTGGAAGAACAAATAGTGTTTTACCTGAGGGGTCAAAATCATGGGATGCACTGCGTTCAACTTTCTGCTTCTTATCTGTTGGTGACTCTCGATTCAAAATACTTCCATGCCTAAATTAAATTAAAGCAATCAAATGTTCACTATAAGAAAGGAATCAGAATAAAAATTTAATTTAAAAGTCCCAAAAGCATGTTTTATGGAGGGAAAACTAGGAAATCATTTTGCCTTACATAGCATCATGAGCTTAATTTATATTTTGCAAAAAGGTTTAAAATTCGGTCTATGTCATGTATAATACAGTTTATTCATTTAGTTATAAAATACTTCAAATAACAGTATTCATTAATAAAGTCTTCTTTATTCTTAGAAATAAACATGTCTAATTTTTTAGTTGGTTTTCACAGGTTCATTGCTATCATTTCCATTTAACAGGTAAAGAAATAGTGCCTAAAAGGAATTAAACATATTCTCTAACTCTATATATACTATGGGCAAGTTCAAAATCACTGTATAAATGCAAGATGCATGAGAACTGTTTTTAAAAATAAACCTCAGGCAAGTCTCACTTCAAGCCTGCCTATATATATAGTTCTAGCCATAGAAGTCTTAGCCAACCAGGGCTGGGAATTTAGCTCAGCGGCAAAGCGCCTGCCTGGCAAGTGCAAAGTCATGAGTTCAATTCCTGGTACTGGAAGACAAACAAACAAACAAGAAGTCTTAGCCAACCACCTTCAAGCCTAAGATGATACCACAATTATTTTTTCCTATGGTCTAGCCAATTATACTGATCAGATAATGGCTGGGAAACAAATAACACCCTAACTATGATACATATACTACTAATTAATTGAAGTGCCAGGGTTAGCTTAGCCTTGGTATTCACACTAGCACTAAACATGATAAAAGCACTATAAAAATTAGAAAAGACATATTACCTACATTTTAAATAATATTTATGACAATTAAGAGGAGAGAAAAGAGGTGTTAGTATAAATCTTAGAAGAGTCGTAGATGTCTCATCCCAGGAGGTAAATGCACAGAAATGGGTACAGACAAATGTGAACATTTGTCTTAAAGTAATTAAGGCTAAACCAATACCAAAGTTCATTAAACAGTTACAGTCACTCAAGTGATAAAACACACCACAAACTAGCAATCCATTTTCACCTCTCAAAAACAAAATTCAAAACAGTCACAAATAGATTTTAAAATTAAATCTATTCACAGGGAGTGACCTTAAGTATCAATTTGAACAAACTTTAAAACTGCTTATATTAAAAACATTAAAAATATTATCAAAACAATGCTGTGTTCCAGAAATAATATGCAACACCTGTTATACTTTAAATTTGTGAAGCATTATGAAATTTTGTACTACTTAAACCCACGTTCTCAAAAACCACAAAAATTCCCACAATTTTGAAGGAATGTTTCTAATTAAAATTTAACCTAAACTTTAGTATGACGGGCAACTGAATAACTTACCTTATTGGTTTTTTGAGGGGAAACCTGAAACAAAGGGAAAAAAGATATTTGTAGTTATTCCACTTTTAAGATAAAATGATTTCAAATTAATTCTACTAAACCCAAGGAAAGGATTTAAATTTTCTGCTTTCCTAAAGCAAGATTCAACAAACAGGCAGAGCTATAGACAGCTAAGCTAGATAAAAATATTGTAGGCAGTCAGACAAGGCTAGGCCCTCAGAGGAATCAATACAGAAAATGAAAACATATTACAACCATGGGCAGAGGCACATCTGTGGTGGCCCAGGCCTCAAGATAAAGACAAAATGACCAACCCTCCATGTCTCCCCAAGATAAAACAATACGTTAACATCAGTCACCCAAGTGGGTGATCAAGACTCCCTGAGATTCACCTCTTCCTAGAAGGGTATATGTGCTTTCCAGGTACACTTGTTACATGACCTGCTTCCCCATTGGATCAATCTTACCTAAGCAGCTAAACTTGTAATCTTATCGACCGATCATAGTTTTGTCCCACACTGTATCCATCTTATGATTTTACTCTATAAAAACTCCTCTGTAAAGTGAGGTCCACAGCAACCTATTTTTCAGATCTTCTACTGACTCTCAGGCACTCTCTCTCTCTCTCTCAATAAGTATTTCCTCTGTTGTTCCTTAGAGTTCATTCTTCGATTCTTGGTATTTGTGTTCCCCTTGGTGGGGAACACAAATTTGGCGTGTCTGACATCTAGCAGGTTTGGAGTTACATTTATTTCCCCTGAATCAGTAAAAGTTGGACACCATTTTCAAGTATCTTCAGTTTGTCAAATCTCAAACTGCAGGTTCATTATAACCATCAGCTGTCCCTGAGAACTTCTCTTTTAAAAAAATCCAAATAATAATGATAACCGCTAAATTTATTCAAGGCTTCCTAGAGTCCAATCATTAAACTTTTCAAATATATTATCTTATTTCATCTTCAACAAAATAATTTGATGAAAAGATATTTTGATTTTACAGATTTCAAAAACAAGGTAAAAGGAAATATTTTACCTTAAAATACTAAGTTTTCCTAGCAAGAAAAGTTCCTTCTAGCACATTACTTTTTCTACTTCCTAAAATATCTGGGTACTGGCTAATGTACTATTGATCTGTATTCTACCTTCTGCTTAGATCAAATCATAATCATTAATTATTTGTGTTTAGCTTTGATAACAGTAACCCCATGACCCTTGGAGTACTATCAGCTACTAAAAATATGTTTCCAAAGTAGAAAGCAAAACAAAACAAAAAAGTACTTTCTTCTGTTTTCTTTTATTGCCCACTTCTGGGGGTTCTGTAAGGTGAAAGGAAGAACCAAAGCAATTCCTCCTTGTCTTTCTTTAAAATAAATATTACAAGGGCTTCTTGATATGAGTTTAATGTTATACATAAACATTAAATCTTAAATGGATAGTTTTAAGTACCTTCCCATTTCTCTAGCTTCTGTCCTTTATAGAGCATTCTGACCTATGGTACTTTATGTAAAGATTATCTGAGTAGGTAATAAGCACAGTGCTTTAGTAAGACAATAAACTGGGGTTTTAAAAGGCTTGAAATATAGTCAGAAATAAACACAAAATAATGATATTTAAATGCCTGTATTTTATTTGGCATGGGGCTAGTTTTTTAAAAATCTAAAAGACAAGCTTAATTATAATTCCCTATAAGTCCTATTTAAGTCAAAACTGATCCACAGAAAAAGACAATCTAAAAACTTTCCAAATAAATGATGGCATATAACACACAAAAAAGTGGTAACAAGGAAAGGGGATTCTGGGACAAGAGGACAGTCCTCTAAAGAACATACTGATTACAAAAGACAGCCAAGTCTTCAGAAATAGAAAACTCTTATGTAAGTCCATCATTGTTGTTCTGATGGGAGTGGGGGGTAATGGAACATGTTTTGAAATTTACAGATGAATACAAAAGTTGGCAGAAAAGGATTCCCAACTGAGTTTCTGCAAAGGATAACACCTGCACTTATCAACCTTAGCCACTCTGCCTTACAGCATTATAAAAATTACCCCAGAACAATGCTGCTTACGTCAGGATCTGCAACATCCAGGGGGATTCTGGCAAAGAATCCTGGAAGTTCCAAGACTACTGATTGTAAACTAGTTTCCTGAGCTATTTTCTCTTACAGTGGAATGGAAAAGCAAGGGAAAAAGGGAAGAGAAAATGGAATAAGAAGATGAAGACTATCATAGAATATGCTGCTTGTCACCATCTATTTACTATATTCATAAAGTAAATATTTTATTTGCTATATTCATTTGGTAAATATTTCATTTACTATATTCACTTGAAAAAGAACTTTTCAAATAAAAAATTTTAGACCTCATTATTTTTCTCCAATCACTGAATTCTATTTTAAAGTATCTATAAAAATAAATATACACATACAAAGATGTGTACATATGTATGTGCATACATAACACAAATAATACAAATAGTATCAAGAATTTTCCTGGACTTTCAGCTAAGAAAATCACCAAACAACTCCACAGTTCTGTAAAATTCCTACCAGCTGTTGCATATTGAGACAGAGATGTGACCTGAGAGCTAGAAATAGGAAGCCAGACACCTAAGAAAAAAAAACCTAAGGTTAAGGCTAAGGCTAAAGTTATAGATATGACTCAACTCAAATCTGGTCACAGAAATTTACAACAGCAAGTCATGAAGAAAAATACCAAAGTTCAAATCTTAGGGGGAAAAAACTAGCATCTGTATGATTGAGAATGGAGGTAAAAGCCAATGATGAGGATTATGAAAATGAATCACAAAAGAGGCCAAAGAAGAGAAGGTAACAAACATTACCAATGGCACAGGAAGGCAGATCCAAACGATCAAAAGTGGCATTGTTCAACATGAAGCTGATGAAACAAATTCTGGAGAACAAAAACGTGAGAATACCTCACTCTGGGCAGTCTAATCATAAGCTTTCCTTTGGTTATACATTTGCATAGAACAGCTATAGGTGAAAGCTAACACAATGTTAGAGGTGCTAATAAAATTGTCTGGCTTTTGAAAATCTCATGTTGCTGACTTGGACATTTTAGTCAAAAATGAGTATGCCTATGTACATTTATGTGTGTGTGTGTGTGTGTGCGTATATATATATATATATATATATATATATATAAAACTTAGATTTCAGACAAATTCAAAATACCAATATAAACAATCATAATTATTAAAAAAAGGAAAAGATGATCAGGAATTAGAATCACGGAGATCAAAGTGACTAGCTACTCTTACTTTTAATTTCCTATATCTAATTCCCATTTTAGCTAGGTTTAACTGTATGTGTGTGGGGAGGTTGATTTTATAAGTGGGATATTGCTAAGATTCTTAAACAGAATTTCTTCTGGAATAAGAAAAATTCAAAGGCCCACCAAGTTTTTGTGTTCTGTATTTGCTTGTAATAAATTATCTAGTAGAAATCTTTTATTAAGAAAAAACCAGCCTTTTAACAATGCTCCAGTTGAAATCATTTCAGAAGAAATGAAGATATCACTCCCCACAAAATCTTTACTTCCTGCCTTTGTCTCTCTTCTTCAAAATATTACTTTTTCCTCCTAAGTTTAGTTACAACAGGAAATTTAGGATTGTAGATAGTTCTTCTTAAAAAGGGATGACTGAAATGGAATAGAGGAAGTTAAAGAATTTTTATCTACATTGGATAGAGGTCAAGATAATCAGCACCCAAACAACATTAAGCTACTAAATGCAGAATAAGAATTCCACTGAAATATACATCTTGATTCTAATGATGTTAAAATGTGCAGGGTTGAATGGGCCTGCACCTTGAAATCAATAAACTACAACATGGAATCTGATCCAGAGAGGGGAGTTAGTAGATAAAACAATTCCTGAAAATAAGGTTAAAGTTAAGCTAATTCTGAGGTTCAAACCCCATTAAATGATAATAAATACCAGTTCAGAGATCAGAAATGGGCTGAGTGAGACAGGAATAAGTATTATTATTATACTCAAAGACAATTCCATGTAATTTCATGGCCTTGGGTACAGGAAACACCTCAGAAAAATTATGTAACTGAGTTCATCTCCTACGTTCACAATTTAATAGGTGCTTAACCTTGGACAAGTTGCTTTACCTTTCTAGGAATCTTCTGTAAAGCAGCGATAAATACTACTACTTACCCCCACAATGCTGTTTTGAAGTAAATTAGAAAAGGAGAAGCACTGCCTACTAAATAGTAGTAACTACTTACTTATGGACCATGAGAAAGAACAAAAGTACAATCTGAACATTAGTGGTATGAATTCAAATTAAATAAAAAAGACAAATTTTAAGACCAATAATATAGAACAGTTTTTTTTTTTAGCTCAGTAAAATGCATAAAAATGAAGAACTCAAAGGCAGTGGTGAAAACAAGATTTAACTTCCTAAGTTATGTTACATAAAAGTATAATAAATACCAAAGTTAAACTTCCCAGACGCTACAGGGTAAAAGACAAAAAAGAAAGAAAAATAAGAAAAAGGAAGATAAGGTTACAAACTAAATATTCAATATTCCTGGCAGGTAGCAGCAGTGTTTTGTTTTATTTTGTTTTTTTCAAAACTAGTAAAACCCTAATGACCATACCCACAACTTGCCAGCAGAAAAAGGTCTATGATATTCTCATCTCCTTTAAAATAGCAAGAATGAGGAATAAGAATTCTGAGGGCTGGGTGTATATCAAGAGTTTCATTTATCTACAGCTATATAATAATTTAAATTGCCTAAGGCATAATAAAAATTTGAAACTAAAATTAGGATCTGAAACAGCTTGCTCTAGTATTACCCAATTTTTCACAAAATGACAAAACAGAAGAGAGCATTTGTCTGCAATATATAAAAAATAGAGGGATTCGGCCCATAGCGCTGACACCAGCTAAACTATTAATTCAGACTTTAGCTCTTTGGACAGAAAGATTCACAGAATAAAATGTAGAAATGACAAAAAGGTATAAATGCTTTTACCACCTACAACTTGTATAGCTTTGGGTCATAAAAAGAACTAAAAATTATGGAATTAGCAACAACAACAACACAAAAAACCAAGACGAAGAGTTGGCTACCATATAATAGCCCTACCATCATACTTTTTTATTAGCATACAGATACAGAGCATGAAAGTAGTTACTGAAGCAGGCAATAAAACCAGTTATATCAAAAGGACTCTAAAGCAAGCAGAAGCTTCAGCTGACAGAATGAGTCATGGAGAACTTCTCATGGTGTTTTTGCTTTTAAAGTTCTTAATACAAACCATCAAATGGTAACAATCATGGAGCTTAATTCTGGTGTAAAAGTCAATAATGAATCACTAGAACGCAATATAAGATCTCAAATAAACTTAAAGATAGCTTAATATGCCACCACTTTTGCTGAAGAACTTAAAAGCACACAACAGACCCACAGAAAGGCTCTCATTTCCAGGACATATGACAAATCACATAGGAAACTTTTTAAAAATTACTTCCATTCCCTCTGCCAAAGCTACTACGTATTAGACACTGGTTGTTTCTGAACTTTAAAACATAGTTCACAATTAATATAACAGCTATTAAAGACTTACGCTCTCTTATTGACAACCTGGAAAATTACATTGGTGAACATTTCCCAGATTTCTAAATGTGAACTCCTCTAAAACAATGCACCTTTACTTTTACTATGAAGAAATGTCTCTCCTTTTTTTTATTCTATAAGAAACACATGTATAAAATTTTTAAAATTAAAGACAAAATAGAGACAAACATCCAAAGCTGCATACTTGTTTTAAAGCAAATATTCCCTCATTCCTCTACATACAGATTTCTGTACACTATGTATGAAAGCTCTTTCTTTCTTAAAATACATCTACCTCATATATCAGACTTCTAAATAAGACTTGAAAAGATTTGAAAAAAATAGAGCTCTAAATAATTCCTCTTATCTGCAAAGAATCCTATGATAAGGCTATTCATTAATGTAACCCAGTTCCTCTTGTAAATATTTAGGCTGAGTCCATGTTTTCATCCTGTGTTGTAACCACTATCCTTGTACCTCAAGTCCTACCCTTGATTTCATCCTTAGGAATTCATTTACAGTAAGAAATCCACATGGGAGTTTACACTACAGAGAACAGGAGTTCGTGTGGGTACCTAATAAACAGAAAAGGTGTGATACACTGGCCTTCTAGCTCAGTTCCACGCACTCATGTCTAACATTTGTAGTAAGAGATAGCAGCAGAAGCTAACGGAGCTGTTTTGGCAATAGACTTTGTAAGACAAAGGGCCAAGGTAACGTTTCTTTGGTCCCCAAGTGACAAAGTGTGGCATAAAGTAGGTGAGAGTCTACTTCTGTTAAAAGTAAAAAGAAACACAAGGGTCTACACAATAGCAGTTATAGGCAGATCAACCACAAATTGAATAAATACCCAAAAGCTACTATGAATTCATAGTATTTTCACATGAATCTGTGTTTTATTAGTCACAACATCAATACATTAGAAAAGAGTAAACATAGAAGAAGAAGGTACATTTCTTATGCAATATGAAAAATACTAAGTGCCTAGAGAGAGTCTCAATTTGCTTACACTAAATATGAAAGAAATCCTAAATTGGGAACCATTACATTTTTTGTTGTTCTTGAACCCTCTCTTCCTCAAAGCTATGCTGAAGTCCTAAGCCTTGTTGCTCATGGGCTTGACTCCATTTGGAAACTCGATCTTTGCAGATGCTTTTGATGTCACATCCAAAAAATCTCTGCCTAACTTAAAGTCACAAAGATTGTCCCCTACATTCTCTTCTGAAAGTTAAAATGATCAATTTACTTTTCAGTCTAAAATATATTTTGTAATGCTTTTTGCATAGAGTGTTAGGTATAGATAGACATTTACACATTTGTATATGCTTCATTTCCATTTCTTAAAAAAGAGTATCCTCCACTGAATTCTTTGCACTTTTGTTGAGAAACTGTTCTCCAGAGATGTGTAGGAGATGAAGTGTCCTTTTAGTTACCTTTTAGAGGATACAGGTTATCAACATGTCAAAAGATAAGATACACTGATCTCCTAGGTCAATTCCAATATAATTCAATTCAATATAACAAGTAATACTAACCTTGGCCATTTTGTTAAGGCACCACTTACCAGGCTTCTCTCTATGAAGTTCCTGTTTTTCCCCTGCTACACTTTATGCTTTAGAAGCAAGTCATTAAGTCAAATCCACTTAGGAGTTAGAGGATTAAGTCACTGAAATTTTTCAGAACTAAAGATTTGTGTTTTCTCACCCATGTGCAAACATACACAATCATTTGTATCAATATGGGCTCATGGATATTTATACTTTGAATTCTAATCTAGTCGTGTTATTTCATTTTTTTAATTCAAGTTGTTCTATTGTAAGTCAGCGAGCATTCTTTTAGATGGCCCTTCACTTTTGACAAGTCTCCGCCAGTCTATATTTGTAGCACTTTCCTGTCTGTGGCACTAAAAGATACTCTAGCTCCTTCAAAGCCAGAAAACACAAGTGTACTTTCCTTACTCTAGCCCTAAAATCAATCATTTTTTCCAAGACGCCATTTTATTAGAGAATAATACTTAGAAACCGAGATCCAGGAGCTGAATGTGTTGGGATGTCACCACTTCAGGCCCTCCCACAGCAGACAAAAATAGGATATTTGTGTGTAAATACTAATATATACATATAAGTATAACTATTTTGGTATATAGCTAGCTAGTTAAATATAAATACATACTAACATCTCTGGTCCTGATCCTGTATGAAAAGGGTTCATCCAGTTCTTACCTACTTGCTTAACTTTCCTATTCTGATAGTGAAAAAACTAGTTTCTACCACCTATCATTGATTTACTTATACTGCCTGATTTTCCAATGTTAAACCAACCTTGTACACTCCTGGGATGAATTTCACCTGCTAGTTTTACACACACAGTCACATGTTTATATATTGTATATTATAGTTGGAATTTATAAAACCTCCAACCATTCTAACTTGAATTTATTGGCATAAGGCTGTTAATATTTCCTTATTCTTTTAATATCTATAGAACCTACAGACTATGTTATGTTGGTAGTTTGTCTTCTATTTTTCACTCTTTGTCAGTCTGGTTAAAGGTTTGTTAATTTTATGAATCTCAGAAGAATGAGGTTTTGGTTTAATTTTCTCTATTATTTTTGTTTTCTACATCACTGACTCCTTTATTATTATTATTATATCTTTATTATTTATTATTAGTAATAATAGATTATCTATTTCTTTTCTTCTGTTTTCTCTGGTTTTAGTTTGCTCTTTTCTGTAGTTTCTTAAAATTAAAGTTGTGATACTGATTTTAGATTTTTCCTCTTTTCTAATAAGTTTTTAATGCTTATAATTTCTAAGCAATCCCTTACTAGCATCCTACAAATTCTGATATGTTTTCTTTACCTTTATGCAACACAAAATAGTTTCCAATTTCTCTTTTGACTTCTTCTTTGACCTATGGGGTTTAAAATTATGTTAATTTCTTGGGGCTGGGGATTTAGCTCAGCGGCAAAAAGCGCCTGCCTGGCAAGCGCAAGGTCGTGAGTTCGGTTCCCGGTACCAGAGAAAAACCAAAAAAAAATAAAATAAAATAAAATAAAATAAAATAAAATTATGTTAATTTCCAAATATTTGGACATTTTTCCAGAGATCATAATTCTACTGATTTCTTATTTAATTCCATGATAATCAAAAAATATACTTTGTATGATATAAACCTTTTTAATTTACTGAAACTAATTTATAGTCTGGAATATTGTCTATCCTGGTAAATGTTCCACATGGACTTGCAAGAAGAAAAATAAAGGCATTACATTGTGGTTGAAATGCTGAAGAAATGAAATAAGATCAGATTCTTTAAGAGTTACTCTTTCCACATGCCTGCTGAGTTTATGCATTTCTATCATTTAGAAAGAAAGAGAGAAATAGTGAAATCACTGACAATTTCACAATGACTATGGATTTGTCTATTTCTCCTGTGTCAGTTTTTTTTAGAGCTCTGTTACTACGTACATAAAAATTTGGAAATGTTTGTCTTCTTTTTTAATTGATCCATTTATCAAAGAAGTAAATTTCTTTATCCTCAGTAATAGTTTATGCTTTTAAATCTAAATCTACTTCATTTGATATTGATATAGTCACACCAGCTTTCTCTTCATTAATGTTACCATGGTGTTATCCTTTTCCATGCTTTTTTTAAAACACTAGGTGTGTCTTTATTTTTAAGCTGTGTTTCTTGAGGACAACATATAGTGGGGCTTGGCTATTCCATCCAATCTCATGATCTCTGCTTTCAATTGGGGCAATTAGACCATTTATCTTTAATAAAAATACTGATGTGAGTAGGTTTAAGTTTATCATCTTGCTATTAATTTTTTATTTGTCTCATCTATTTTTTGTTTCTCTTTTTATCTGCTCTCTTCTTGGGTATTATTTAAATCAACTGACTTTTTTTGGAAAACAACTTTAATATTCTTTTAAATTATCAGACTCTGATAACTTTTATTTAGTTATCTACTATTTTCCTCAAAGCCTAGATGACTCATGGGAAACTGACCCCATCTGCAGCAACAACATTTTGGCCTAATAGTAATTCAGTGCTTCTGTAAGTGATTAGCTCAGAAAGAAGCAATGAAAATAGAAGTTAAGTTCACTGGAGGCATCTATGAAAGTAACGTCTTTACTTTTCCTTAAGAGTCCTTACTCTTCCTAAAGGGTCTCTCTCTCTCTCTCTGTCTCTGTCTTAAGTCTGTCTCTGTCTCTGTCTCTGTTTCTCTCTCTCTCTCTTGTGCTCAGAATGAGGAAGCATGCATTCCTGACTATTACTTAGCATTCAAATTTAAGGGCTAGTTTAGGATGCGGCTGACATGGCAACAGTGGAAAGACAAAAAATGCCTGGGCCCTTGACAAGTGAGTGGAATCAAAATCCCTAAAAGCTACCATGGACTTCCTTTTTATGTAACCTACTAAATGCGTTACTCCTTAAGTCAGTTTGACTTAGGTTTTCTATTTCAGGAAGCCAAATGCATGCTAAGTAACAGAAATACCAATCTATGTCAGGTACTGCTCTAGACAGAGGAGGTTATATCAGTGAAAAGATGAGGCCCCTGCTTTCAAGAAGCATACATTCTATAGGAAGAAGACAGCCTAAGCACAAATAATTACACCAAATAATTTCAAATCATGGAAAGTTCTAAGAGAACAATTAAAGGCATAGTGTGACTATGACTAAATGGGAAATTCAGTTTATTCAAAGAAGAGATATCTGAGGTGTTTAAGCTGACTTTCAGGTGAAGTAAAGGATCAAGCTTTATAAACTGGAGCCAGAGAATTATAGGCATAGGAAATATCTAGTACAAAAGCCACAGGCATAAGGAACTTAACGTATTTGAAAATACAAAATTCATTGTAGATTTTGGAATGGAATGTACACAAAAACCAAAAAAGTAGTACTTAGATGAAACCAACAGTAAAAAGAGGCCAGAAAATAAAAGTATATGAACCCTGCAACAAGTTTAGATTTTATTCATAATTGTAATGAAAACTACTTTTGATGGCTGTGATATGTCAATTTGACTGGTGTAGAAACTGCAAGGTAGATAAGTAAAGTTCTGGGTGTTTCTGTGGATGACTGACATGTAAACCAGCAAACTGAAGGGATAAGACCTACCTACCTCAGATATAGATGGCTCCCACTGATAGGCAATGGGGAAAAGGAGGGGGCTCCTTTTTTTTTTGGAGAAGCTTCACCACTGCTTTTGGGATGCTGGTTTCCAGTTTCCTCTGCCTTCAAGCACACACTCCTTAGTTTTCTAGTGCAAAATTATACACCTTCCAACACAGACTTGTACCAATGACTCTACAGGGAGATTCCAGGTCTTCCACCTTTAGTTGCTACTGAATCCTTAGCCTCTCCGTACACACATGGCCATTTTGTATTCTTCTACCTCTGATCCTGTGGATAGCCACTCTGATTTCTCTGCTTCTGACCCTGTAAGCCTACCATGAATGAATAAACCTTCAGATTTCAGAGATCTGAACACTAAGAAAATCAAATTCAGCCTATGTTTACAGTAGCAGTTTACTTCACTGCAAATATTTATCAAGTATTTATGAAGCATCTAGTATATGGAAAGCACTGCAAGAATTTTTACAGGAACATTAATAGATTATCTCCCTCATTCCTCAAGCAAGAATTATGTATTATCTTGAAGGCCTGTCTTGTTTAGGAAAAAGAATCAATTAAGGAGAAACTAGTAAAGAATGGCAGAAGGACAGCTGTTCAATTGTCTTTTCTAGCTGGGCATGGTGGTGCACACTTGTAATCGCAGCACTTGGGAAGCTGAGGTAGGAGGACTGCTGCAAGTTCAAAGCCAGTCTGGGCTACAAAGTGAGTTCAAGGCCAGCCTGAACTCCATAGTGAAACCCCATTTCAAAAAAAAAAAGTCCTTTCTGCCTAATTTCTCAATAATATGTAAATTCATATTTTTTTTTTTTTTAAGTTTAATATGACTGAGAGGCATTTGGTAAACTTAGAACTATAGTTCAGCCATTAGTCTCTGCCCAGGCAAGTGCTTCAGCTCTGTTCTAACACAAGTGTTTGGATTTTTCCAAGAGCTGATGTCAGGGCTTTTCACAGAGACAGAACAGCATTTACGGCCAGAGAAGGAAAAAGGGTTTCCCCAACAGCTATGCTCAAAGTGGCCTTTGTACTGTTCCACTGCCAAAGGCAGGAAGACCCTGCTAGATAGAGCTATTTATTTCCTAAAAAAAAATTTTTTTACTCTAGGGGGTGGAAGATAGTGAATGGCAAAACTCCCATTAGGGAACTAAATTTTCTATCATGGTTTAAACCCAAATTTAAATGGGCTCACTGTCAGGATAAAGGTTTAATTCTTACAAGAAAAACACTATTATGTTAAACTTACACATAAAGAAGAGAACAGGCTAGAATAAACATAAGCCATGCCATATACGTTAAGAACAATACAGTGAACTGTGCCACTCTTCCTGAAGTTTACTTCCCGGAAAAATACTCATTTGAGAAGAATTGTTAGTTGAAGAATAGTCAAAAGCTTCAAGTTACATTTGGTAATAAAAAAATTTTGCTAGGCAAATTGCTCCAGACATGTCACTCAATAGTCACAATAATGACTGAATATTAAAATTATGGCAATGACAGTTAAAACTTCAGTAGCACGAGTGCTTGGAGTCTCTTCAATATTTTCTATGTATGAATTAGTTCATTTAATTCTAACAATAATTCTGTAAGGTAGGTATTCTTTCTAGACTTGTTTAATAGAAGAGAAATGTGAGGTTCAGAAATAGAAAGTAATTACAAGGTACATAACTAGTAGATGAAAAAGCTTACATTCAAAACCTCATTCTTTAATTAGGGCCTCTACTATTTAACCTCTAGGTTGCCATCTGATAAGGGACATTATCAACTTCTCTTTGTATAGTTTTTTTTTTGTTAACCAAAGGCTTTCACATGAGAGTCAGCAAACTAGGTCTAGTCTAACTAAAACACATTTGGGTAGAAAGGTATTCATAACCTTTTATACAATTTCTGGAAAACATAAGCCAGTATAAAGTGGTTAGAAAAGATCTCCCAATCCTGCAGAATCTCCATCTCCAAATCCTTGCTCCATAGGAGCTAAGTGTGGTGAAACATGACTGTAATCCCAGAAATCAGGAGGCTGAGGCAGAAAGATCTCAAGTTCAAGGCCAGTCTGGGCTAAACAGCAAAGACACAGGCCAGCCTGGACTACAACAGTGAGAACCTGTCTCAACAGCACCCCCGAAAAAGTAAAGATCATTGGAGAATTAAGTTAATATTTATTTGCCATATGGGCAATGTGCCAGCTATACATCGAATGAGAGACACGTTTCCACCTGAACAGCAGCGAACTACTTGTTCTTAAACGTGTTCAATTTCCAGGTGAAGATGGAAGAGAGCAAAAGCAATACTACCCCACTAGTTTTCCTTAACACTCTAAGCAAAAATAGGGGAAAAACTCATCCTGCATGGAAGAACATGATTATAACCTTAAAACACTAACTAAAAATTATACATGCCAAATCTGTTCAATTCTGGATCAACACCACAGAAGTCTTGGTAGACTTAGAACAGGAAATAGGTATCCCTAAACACAGAATCACAGGCCTGAAATCCAGACACAAATACCCTTGGAGTCAGAAGGCAGTACCAAGATGTGTGGAAAGAAGTGGGCATTCCAAGATGTAGAATGCTGCTGAAGAAAAAAAAAAAAAAAAAAGAATGCTGCTGAAGATAGAAATGATGTGAAAGATAGCAACTGTCACCAGATCACAACACAGAAAACACTGACTTTGTTTTGTTCAAGCACTTTGCTGTTTGAACACAGATAGAAAAAATAACAGAAAAATGAAATAATAATACATAATACAGTACACACTTCAATTAACATATACCAGTACTATTTTAACTGCACTGAAAATACTAGATCATTTAATAATTTGTATTTTATTATCCCTATTTTATAACTGAATTAAAACACAGAAAAATTAAAGAACTTGCCCAAGGTCAGAAGTAAGCAGAGATATTGAGATGTTAACATAGACCAAACCGTTCTAGTATCTTGTTCTTAACCATTACACTTTGTAAGAAACGATCAACACTAACACATAAAAAGGATGATCAAAATATATGGTGAAGGCTTAAAATTTATTATAATAAAGAACACATTGCCATTAAATTGCCCTCAAAATATTCCCTCTTGCTTCAAATACATTTATCCCATCATTCTTGCCATCTCCTGAAGCAGTTCTTGGGGTTCTTTTTCTTGACTGTCTTTACAAGGAGTGATCAAAACTAAAGCGAATGCTGCCATCAAGTCCATCCAAAGGAGAGACTGGCTTGTGAAAACATTACAGTGTTCTCCCATCTACCACATACTCCGACACTGTGATTTTCAGCTCTTCCCCAAAGTCAAAATGACCATGAAAGATAAACATTTTGAACTGATTAAGGATATTAAGGCAACCACGACAGTACAACTAAAGACACTCACAAAAGAGGACTTACAGGACTACTTCAGAAAGTATCAAGAATGATGGGCAAAGCACGTTCTGGGCAAAGAGTATTTGAGAGGAATTAACGCCCATGTGTCTTTTACTGTAATCAATTTTTTTAAAAAAATTAACATTCAGTGAATTTTTCAATTACTGCTAAATTTATGAAAATTCAAGGTGTTAAAACAAAAAGCCATTGGAGCATTTAGATGCAAAACAAAACAACTAAATCATGTGCAAGTGGGAAAAACTGAGCCAGCCTCAATACTTCTCCACAGTAAGATTTCATATATATGTAGGGCCCAATGTGAGAAGATGATACAATACCCAAAATTTATTTTCTTTGCTTTTTTTAAATATTGGAAATAAATACCCACACTCCTTCTTGGGGGAGGCTACTTGAAAACAAAAATCTATTCAATAAAAATATAATCAAAATAACTCAAGAACATAGAAGTTAATGTAAAAGGTCTGAGAGGAAGCACTGGATCAAGTAACATACAGACACAAAAAAAACTTTTAAAAAAAGTCACTTCCATCCCATGTAGTGAGACACTAGTGCAGCCTCAACAGAAAACTGATCTTAACTTTGTACCCTAGCCCCTAATTCCATTTGCACACAGTTAAGTAACTCCAAAATGAGCTTTTTAAAAATAAGGATTTGAGATTTCCCCATCCTTCCATCTACTCTACTAGAATAAAACTCTATTACAAGATCCTCTGGCTCACTACTATATACCAAGATAGTGCTGGCATGGAGTAAGTACTAAGTAAATATTTGTGCAATGAAAACTAGGATATTCACCATAGAGCAACAAAGGTGTAAGGCTATGTTCCTTTTCACATTTATTTGAAAAATTATTTTGTTATTTTGATAATAGGGCCTAATCAAGTCCCTAGAAGAACTATTTATTTGGAGTAATGGAGCCTACAACTCAGGTTATGGGGAACCTTCATTCTGTCTGGTCCTAAGCAATTTAACCAAATTTGTGATTTATCTTTTTTGTTCCCCCCCGTCACAACCAGAACCAGAAATATTTTTAATTTCCTAAGAAATAGAAACCTCAGTTCTGTAGATGAAGCAGAAAACAGGACTATCTAAATGACTTGAGGAGTTAATAGAAAGGCATGACTACATAGCAATAATTACAGCAATATTATTTTAAGGCAAACAAGAGGTAAGACCTTCTTAGCAGTAATAATGACATAGACTGAATTTTAAAACTATTTTATTATAAAAAGATCAGTTTCCAACGAAAGAAAATGCAACATCTGTTTCTTAACTATGTAAGTAATACAAGATTTCTTTGAAACTGAACAAAAAAAAACAAAAAACAAAAAACCAGATACCAGATAAGAGCAGATAAAGTTGCTCTATCTTCTTGGATATAACCAGTAGTTTTCTGGCTCCAACTTACAATGTTTTGGGTATAGTCATTTAGATATATCACTGACACCTCAAATTCAATAAATCCAAAACTAAATCCTTACTTTGCCTCCCCACTGATATACTTAGAAATCTAGAAGTCATTAATCACATCTTCCTCTCCCTCTGCCCTCACATCTAATACACCCAACTTTCTATCAACAATTGTTATTAAACACCTACTGTATACCAGGTACTCTCTGAAAACAATAATAAATAAAAAACCCTATATTTATAAAGTTTATATTTTCCATCATATTCAAATGATTTTAGCTCTAATGTACATCTCAAATTAATCAATTTGACACTATCCATTGTTAGCTTAGAGTTAGCCACCGTGTCAAACCTAGACAATTATTTGATACATTCTGTCATTCCTACTCTTGAACAAATCTTCCAATTCATCTTCCCATGTAACAGTCACACAATTTCGAAATACTGATCTTGTATAATCTGCTCTATCTACATTTCTTCAAAAGTTTTCCACTGAATTTAAGGCAAGAAAGCAAAACATCAAACATGACATACAAATTTCAAACACAGCACTTGTTATCTTTCTAACCTAAACTCCTGTCACTCTCACTCACTGCTCACTCATTATGACTCAGCCAGAGTGGCCTTCCTTCATTGCCTCACCTGTACTCTTTCCCCAAAAAAGCAATGTCCGGAATACTTCTCTCTCTTTCAGGGACCTTCTCTCAGCCAAACTAACTCTTGAACTCTTTGCCTATAGACTATTACCTAAAGACCTTTCCTTACCTCTGCTCTCCAATTTGAATAAGAACTCTCCTGTTACTGTTTCCTTTAATTATTCTATTCTGTTTTAATACCTCTTACTATGTATTTATATCTACTTTGTGTCAATGTTCATCTGTATCACTGGACAACTCTGTGAGTACATGGTAATCTAGCACACAGCACAGCTCCAGAAAGAATTCTATAATTGTAGAAGAAAATTCGTATTTCAACCAGGAAAAGAGACAAAGATATATTCTAAGTGAAGGAAGAAGCATATACTGGTATGTTTGAAGAAAATGCAAGTAGTCAAGTATAGCTGAGTTGCTGGGGCCGAGCAGGAGGACAGTAAGGATTCCTGAACATAAGCAGCTAGATAAAAGCAGGTCTGCAGACTATATAGCAAAACTTAAACTTCAGTCTATAAAAAGAAGCTGAACCCTAGGGGTATTGAGTTGGGGACTGGGGTAGGATTAGAGCCTTCTAAGAGGTTCATAATGTCTCTCCTCCAAACAACCACTACTAAAGATAATACAGGAAACTGACATGTTTTAAAATAGTCAGTAATATAATCCAATTTACGTTGTAGAAATATCACCTTGCAAACATCATTGAGAATGGCTGGGTGGATAAGGTATAAAACTGATGGAAGGAAAGTCACTCAGAAAATGTTTCCAGTATAGACTTTTTTAAATGATGAAGATTAAATGAGAGCAATATCAAAGGCAACAAACAAAAAGGGAAAACTATCGAAGAGAATGTTATAGAAATAAATCTTGAACCTCCAGTAGACTTAAGGGTGACATCAACATGGTAGCAGAATCTAATAAAGGTAGATTTTTACTCACACGTATACTTTGTATCATTTGTAATACATAAAGGTTAGACTCAATCAGAAATATCTCCAATATGACATTATTCATTACTGATTTCTACAGAATCATAAAAATTCATAAACAAAGAATAACAAATTTATTTTAAAGTTCATGGTATCTATACTATTTCCTAATGTTCTCACAATGTATGAGCTCAGACTTTATGTCACAACTGCATAACACAAAAAATATTTTAAAATGTGTGGTTATGGCTTTTCTTACAATGCTAGAAAACTGAGAAGGGAGAATCTATGTAAAAGAGTACTATATTATCATATTGTAAATTACTCTGAAAGCCTTTCTTCTTAAACAAATACATGATCTCTTTTGTAAGATGTTTACTTAATTTAAACACCATCAATTACATTCCAGTTCTTGCAGTAAACATTAGTAAAAAGCTTAACCTGACAAGGGGCACTGACCACCCCCTAAAAAAACCCCACCTATATAACCTCATACTTAATGGTGAAAAACTGAATGCTTTCCCCTCCAGGATCAATTAAAGGACAGGGATGTCTTCTCTCACCAATTCTACTCAACACTGTGCTAGCCTATGCAGTAAAGCAAGAAATGTAAGTAAAGCCATTCAGATTGGAAAGAAAGAAATTCACGTGTCTCTACTCACTGGCTAGGTGATGTTTTATATAGAAAACTTTATGCAAACAACAAAATAAGCTACTAGAATTAATTAATTTAGCAAGACTGCAAGATACAAAATTAACAATCATTTATATTTGTTTTGTACTAGCAATAAACAACGAGAATGAAATATAAAGGATAAAATAATTTACAATAGCATCAAAAATATTAACTAGACAAAAAATCTGACAAAAATGTATGACTTCTAAATCAAAAACTAAAAAATATGACAGAGAAATTAAGACTTAAATCAATGCCAAGTTCACAAATTAGAAAACTCATCACTATTACCTCCCCAATTGACCTACAAATTCAACGTATTTTCAGTCAAAATCCCGGAGGGCTTTTAAAAAAGGAATTGACAAGCTGATTCTGAAGTTCATATGGCAATGCAGTTTAGAAGTGCCAAAAATTCTAAAAAAGAACAAAGTTGGAGAATTTGACTTTAAGACTTACTATAAAGCTACAGTCAATAATGGGTCAAAATAGACCAATAAATCAATAGGACAGAATAAAGACCTCCCCATATATATGAACAGCTGATTTCCAGCAATGGTGCAAAAGCAATTCAACAAAGAAACAAATGGAGCTGAAACATTTGGCACTCCATATGCAAATACATATATATATATTTCAATCTATGCCTCACACATTACCTTAAAAACTATCTCAAAATGTATCAGAGTTCTAAAAGTAAAATCTAGAATTATAAAACTTCCAGAAGCAAAGAGAAGAAAAACTGTTATCTTGGATTAATCAATTATTGCTTAGCACAATCTATAAAAGGAAAAAAAAAGATAAAGTGGATTTCAAAGTTTAAAACCTCTAGTGTTAGAAATGTGAACTGTATCTCAATAAAGCCATTAAAAAGCAAAAGAAAGAAACTACAAGCCAAGTAGAAGGGCAGGAGAAAACTTTTTTTTTTTTTTTTTTGGTGGTACTGAGGATTGAACCCACGGCCTTTGTACTGAACTATATTTTCAGCCCTTTTTAAATTTTTTATTTTAGGACAGAGTCTCACTAAATTGCCCAGAGCAGGCTTGAACTTGGGATTCTGCTGTGGGAGCCTCCAAGAATATTAAGATTACAGGTGCATGCCACCAAGCCCAAGCAGGAGAAAAGATTTCTAAATCATGTATCTAATTAAGAATTTATATTCAGAATATATAAGAAACTCTAACAACTCAATAAAAAATCAATTAAAAACAAGATTTGAAGAGACAATTCACCAAAGAAGATATGCGGAGAGTAAATGACCACATAAAAGATGCGCAAAATCATTAGTCATTAGATGAAATGCAGGTAAAAATTACAACATGGGACTATTACATGCCCACTAAAATGGTGAAATTTTTAAAAACTGACAATACCAAATATAGATGAGGTTGTGGACAACTGGAACATTGCTGGTGGCACTGTACCACCATACAGTCACTTTGGAAAGCAGCATTTTAAAACATACACTTATCACACAATCCAGCCAGTCCATTCCTAGTTTATTTTAATCAAGAGAAATAAAAACTTATGACCACATAAAGACTTGTACATAAATGTCCAAAGTAAACTTAACAGTCTATTGTAGACAATAATATGTAAAACGATAACCATTGATAATTTCCTACCATTTTGTCTGTAATTTGCAAAGTCCCCCCTATTATTATGTTATCCTTCTTTTATTCTTTAAAAATAAAAAAAAATTTAAAAAACAAACAAACAAACAAAAAAAAACTTAACAGTCTAAAACTTGAAATGACACAAATGTCCAGCAACACTTGAATGTAGTATATAGATCCATATACCGGAATACTCAGCAATACAAAGAAATGAATTACTGATAGCAAAGAATATGGATAAACCTCAATTATGCAAAATGAAATATGCCAAACAAAAAGAATCATATATGGGATGTGACAATTTCTACATAGATACATGCAAATTATAGTGACAGAAAGTAGATGAGTGAATGACCAGGAATAGGTGGAGAGGGAAAGGAGGAAATATAAAGAAACTTTTGAAGTGATGGTTCTATTTATTTTCTGCAGTGATAGTTTCACCTTAAACATACACAACTTATTATATTCCAACTATATTTCAATAAAGCAGTTGTAATCTAAAATACACCTAATACTTAAATAAAACTGCCCATAAACATATTTTGCTTCATAAAAAGATTCAATGGTCTGAATATTTTCCACTCATTGTAAATGAACAGCACTTCAAAGCATACAGAAGTATAATAGACAAGTCAATGGATAAATAAACCAAAAGGGAACTCTGCTATTGTGTTTTTCGTGGCATAGTAGAAGCATTTAGTAACACTAGGTAAGCCTATGGTAAAGAAGTTCTATGCTATCAACAATTCTCTAGGAGAAAATTACAGCAAGCTTAAGAACTTTACTAAACTTGTTTGGTAGGTATTTTTCTTTTCAAGATTTTACACTTATTAATTCCTTAAAGTATCATACAAAAGTAAAATGAATAGTTTTAGCCCAAAGAGAATCTCTTGGTATTAAAAACAAGAAGTATTGAGTTACTTACATATTCTACCAATGTATATACAAGTCTACTGTAACCCATTCACTCAAAAAATGAATTATGTAACTGGATACTATATAGTCACGTTACTGAGATATACTAAAGGAATGAAAAGAGGGAGACAACAGACAATAATGATCTTAATAAATAAATATATATACAGTATAGTATGTTAGAAGGTGATACATATTCTAAGTATCCTCCGTTTCCCCAAAAGACTAAAGCAGGTTACAGAAAATCATTAATGAAAACTAAACATGTAACATATAATAAAAACTTGAAAGCAGGGCTGGAGATATACTGAGTAGTAGTACAGTGCTTGCCTGTCATTTGCAAAATATGCAAGGTCCTGGGTTCGGTCCCCTGCACACGAAAAACAAAACAAAACCCTGTAAAACAAAAAACAACCAACCCTCTAAAGCAGCAAGACTAAATCCTGTTATACTGAAAAGAATCATAACATCAGCACTGAACTTTAGGTTACCTAGCCCAACAAGCACACTTTACAGATGATGCTAAATGACTTACCCAATTATTCAGATCTTGCCAGAAACTGGGATCTCTATCTCCTGGTCACTCCCTAGGCATCATTCTTTATCATATTAAATAAATGTGATAAAATGCTTTAATCTCCTTGTATGGATACCATGGAAAACACATTGGAGTCTGACTGGCCTAGGCTTTATCACTTCATGGCTTTATTCCTAATAGTAAATTACTTAACCTTTGAAAATGCAAATTTTAAAAACAAAAACAAAAAACAGAAAAAAACAAAAACAAAAAGCAAATTTTCTCATCTATAAAGGAAGAGGATAATTTTGTGACTGAGTTGTTATGAGGATTAAATGTAGTAGCTTATGTAAGACACCTACATGTCAGTACATAAATATGCAACCAATACTTACATAGTAGCACTAAAAATGGTGTATCATCTGCCTGTTTATTATATCCTTTACTAAACTATGAATCTAAAATACTTAGCATAATATAAATGCTCAATAAGCATGTTAATTTGCTAATATTTCTGAGGGGTCAAAACCAGTCTTCAAAATACAACAAACAGTATAATAATTCATATCACTGTGACAAAGATAAATTAACTGAAAGCTTTCACAGTATCATTCACAGTATCATGTTTTCTGTCTGTCTGCAGAGAAGTGAGCAGCACTAAACCCTTTAATGTCATAAAGGTCTTTCTGTCCACAGAAAACAGCTTCCATCAGGAAAAACATCTTCAAAAGAGAAGAAAAATCCTCCAGCTATATATCACTTGTGCCTTTGCTTCTAAATTCAAGATGTAATTGGGGATAGGGGGAGGCAGAATGCAATCCCAATGCCATTACAGCAATTCAGCAGCTTTTCATATTTATAATCAACATTTTAGCTGACAAGAACAAAAATACCACTAACTGAACAAAGGATAAAATAATTCAAATTGATATGAGAGTACTTGGTGTTATGGACAGTACCTTTTCCATATGACTACATATTTCAATTTAGTTTCAAATGGAAACACAAGAAAATATTCTGAAAAAACATTCCCTTCCCCCATGATGAAGCCCAGCTCCCCATTCCTCATTCATGGTCCCTAGGGTATCAAAGAGAAACAACCATCCCGAAGCTTGAGATAATTAAATCACAGTCCACAGAATAATAAGTCAAAGTCCTAGCTAAGGTTCAAGAGCCACTATACCAATTCAGTTCTAAAAAGGTAACAGAAGGAGGCTGCTTCCCATCCTTTTGAATAAAGATATCCCCTGCAATGCCGGATGTTAAAACCTTTGTTCTCAAGCTAAGCAATTAAGGCATGGATTTTTTCATTTTCTTTCTTTAGATCAAATTAGACTTTGTAAAACAGGAAGGAAAAAAACCACCTTAAACACTATTTTAAGAAATAATAATGAATAATGAAAAATATCCTTTTCCTTGTTCATTTCTTTCCTGTTATAGGTACATCCCTTTCACTGAAGCTATTTTTCTACCATTTCACCACATCTCATACACTACCAAGAAAACAAAGACTGCAATAGATTACCTGGATCACTGGACAAATGATCAGACAAGGAGAAGCTCAAAAAGCTTGTTTCCATGGAGTAGAGAAGAATGAAATCCTCACAGAACACCACTCCCTTAGCAATGCTAGGCTTTTCCTTCATACATACATTCTACATCCTTAGAAAGGCATTTGTTGGATGATTTTAGTGACCACAAGAGGGATGATAAAAAGAAACCACACCTCTTCTCCCACCCCCAATCACCATCATCATCTGAAGCCCAACACTGCAGCTAATAGAAAGGCAGAAAATAACATTCATGAAAATTTCCCTGGATTACACTATAATCTATATATAAATGATAAAGAAAGCAAAAATTCAGCTGACAAATTTTAAAGAAAGCAAACCAAACAGTTCTCATCTAAATATAGAACCACAAAAAAAAAAATTATTTTTCACTCTGAACACAGTATGAATTTTAAATTTGGAATTTCTTGAATACAGTACCACAAATGGAGTTCCTCAAATATCTTGAAATTTTATTGTTTGTGCTCCTTTCCCTAAAGCTAGATAAACCAAACAATTTAGAAGTTATAAAGACACACAGACACACGCACACACATATGCATGCACACACGCACCCCCACCCGTTTTATTGGTAGTTTGGCCCCTTCAAAGACAATTTGGGACAGGAGGTAAGAGTACAGGAGAACATAAAAAAGGGGTGGGAGGGGCATTTTCTGCCCCAATAAGCCTAATTAAGTTTGTAAGCAAGGCTGGGAGGATTGGAATTTCTTCATGCTATTCTGTCTGTTTGTGTTAGATTATCATAAATCTTCCCAACTATGCCTCAGGCACTATGAGTCTGGCACTCCGATAACTAGCATACTTACCACTTACAGCAGAATGAGGGAGTTAAGAGACACACTCATTCAATCTAATCCCTAGAAGAAATGTAACTTTGTTAAACAGTAATCTTCCTCAAGCACTGTTTGCCAACAAATACATTGTTACACTAAGACACAACAGTCTCTACTTTCCTTTTCTAAAGCATCAACCCAACTTGATATTTCCATACACATGATTTGTGGAGTCTATATATTAGTAATGAATGAAAACCATGTTCACTGTTTCATAAAACGTATTTCTGGGCTGCGGGTATAGATCAGTGATAAAGCACTTGTCTAGCATGTATAAGGCCTACGGTTTGACCGCAGGCACCACAAAAATAAACATAGTCCTTAAAACATAAATATATATAACTTTAAGTTAAATCCAAATAGTCACTCACATAAATTATAACCCAGGATTATGTGAATTTATGCAGAAATTCACAGGACCTCAGAACCATAGTGATCTATGAGAAATCCACCCTCAGGGAACCCACACTCTGGCAAACGTAGTTTAAAAAATATATATATATATATAGTATGTATATATTATATTATGTATATATGTATATATTATATATATTAAGTATATATCATGTATATATTATATGCTATATATTATCTATATAGCATGATACACATAAAATATATGTATAAATATACATCTACTTGAAGATTTTGTAGATCTTAAAAGCAAAAGACTAACGAATTTAATATCCTTGTTTGGCAATATTAAAGAATAGAAGGGGCTGGGGATTTAGCTCAGCGGCACAGCATCTGCCTGGCAAGTGCAACATCCTAAGTTCGATTCCCGGGACCGAAAAAAAAAAAAAAACAAAAAAAGAATAGACTTACTGAACTTATAGTTTATAAGCACTTAATATATTAGTAATGATCAAAGAAAATAGCCTCAAGTTGCTAAAAGCAAGTCAGGCTAGACTACTAACTGCTGGTATCATTAGACTTCCTCCACTTAACCTGTGGTCTCATGTTCCTCTAATGCTTAGCACTTTCTGACCAGCCCATCTATCTAAGTGTCATTAAGCTGCCTATTGGAGGAAGCTTGTGATAATGGTATTATGGTGATAAAGCAACTTTACACATGTCAGCTTAAAACATAAAGCAAACCAATTTCATGTTTCAACATCTCCATCATCCTACCAAGGTCACCAAACAAAACTTAAATTACCTATTAATTGCATAACACCTGTCTTCTAACAAAATCTCCCACCACTTTCCTCTCTGTCAAAGTTTGTCATTTTGTACTCTAGAACTCTCTTCTGTAACAGACCAAGCACAGTACTTCTACAGTCTCAACTTCTTTCTAGAATGTACTTCTACCTCCTCACCTTAACTAAAAGCTTGGCACTCCCTCAAAGACATTCTCTGCCTTACTATACTACTTCTTTTTAAATGAAAACCACCCCATCCTTCAACCCCCAATGTTCTCACAGTACAAAAAGAAGTTTATAATTTTTTTTAAAATAACATATAAAACTGTGTTCAATTTTAGGGAAATGTAAATTAAAACCAAGTGTATACACTGAAGAGGAGGTGAGAATATACACAGTACTAGGGAAGAAGATAATGGATTACCTGGAACCCCTATATCAATGATGGTGAGCCTGTTAGAGCTTTCAATGATAGCAAACAGCCCAATGCAGTATGGATGCCGTATGTTTGCCATCATTGCTACTGCTGATGAGAATGTAAATTGATACAACCTCTACAGAGAAGTGTTTGGTAGTATTAACTAAAGCTGACCAGCAATTCCACACCTAGGAAGAAATATATACTTATGTTTATAGGAAGGCATATCCATGACTGTTCCTAAAAAGCATTATTAGTGGTAATAGTCCCAAACTACAGACTTCTTAAATGTCCATCTGCAGTAAATTGGTAAAAACAGTGAGGTATATTCACACATTAGTATATTAATCAATATGAATGAATGATGACTACTCAACAGGTAAATGTCAAATAATTCAAGAAAAAGAAGCTGGATTTTAAAAAAGGAACAAAAGCAAAGTTTAAACACAAGTCAGGTATGATAGTATATACCTTTAATCCCAGCTACTGTACAATTTAGTGAGACTCTGTCTCAAAATTTAAAAAAAAAGTCTAGGGATGTAACTTAGCAGTAGACACTTGCCTAGCATGTAGAAGGCACTGGGTTCAATGCTCAGTATGATACATACACACAAAGTTAAACAGACTTACTATATGACCTGCAGTCATACTCAGGTATTTATTCAAGTAATCTGAAAACTTACATCTACACAAAAATCTGCCCACAGACATTTTATAGCAGCTTTGTTTATAACTACTAAAAATTGGAAGCAAGTATGATACACTTCCATGTGGGAATGAAAAACCACTCACCCATACAGTGGAAGATCATTCAACAATTTAAAAAGAATGAACTATTAACCCTTATATCATGGATGGGTCTTAAATGTATTTGACTATGTTAAAGAATCCTGAAGCAAATTTAAAAATTGTATCATTCCATTCATATGACCCTTAGGAAAATGTGAAAGTAGAGACAGAGAACAGACTGGTAATTGCTAGGGAATGGAGGAGCAATGAATTGGTTACTATAAAGAGCACACAGGGGAAAACTTAGGGTGCAGAATCTGTTCTTTGTGCTACTACAGTGGTGCATGACTATGAATTTGTTCAAACCTATGCAACTGCACAATATGAATAATGAATATGAATATGAATAAATGCTAACTAAACAAAAAACATCAGCCAAAATGTCAGAAGGTCTCAAAATGAAATATGGATCATGATAATTAATTGCACTATACCTGTATGACATGCCTGCATGAAGGGGTGGTAAAAAAGGAGCTGGCCTAACTTGGAAAATGGCACTTTAACTTGAAGGTTAATGACAAAAGAAATTATATACAACACTATAGTTTAGTTGGAAAATTTATTTCTCACAGGTATGGGTTAACAATTCTGAAATTGCTCTTCATGAGTACTGAGGTTGAACAAATTAAGTGAATGGGTGAATGCACTCATGTTTCTCACTGAAAACAAGCCTAATCCCTATAGCACTGGACTAAAATTGGAGACCAGTATGAGCTCATGTTTAAATTAACATATATATACAAATGTAGGTACAGAAACAATTATAAATGAATATGTATACGTGGATTGGTATATAAACAAAGATTACCTAGCTCTGTCCCAAGAAGTCCTACATACAATGACACCCCAGTGGCAATACATAAACCTACCCAGAACCTACATTTTGATTTCAAAATAAAATTCTTCAAAAAAACCAAAATGACTCTATAGCTGGGCAAAGAAAAATAAAGATAAGCCTGGAGCATCTTGTAGTCAAAAAAGTAAGGAGGTACTTGAAAAACAAAAGGTTAGGAACATGTGGAAAAGACACAAGACCAACTTGAAAACCTTCCCACAGTCAAAGATGGTACAATCCAAGCAACCAAATACAAACACAGCACTAGATTAGAGACCTCAAAGTATAAAATAAACATGTTAAGTCCATTCTGAAAAAAACTGGCTAAAGAATGGGAAGGAAGACATAAATCTTCTTTTCAGGAAAAATGTCAAATCATATATAGACATGTTCCCCTTCCCAAAGGGTGAGTTAGATTTAGTGAGTCTTTTCTAAAGAATAGAGGGTAGAAAGAAAGAGTAACTTTAACTTGAAGAAACCTGGCAAACACTAACTTAACCAAGTGGCCAAGGTTAATATTGGCAGTGAAGTCATGTAGACATCATGTACCCTTGATATGATAAGACGAAAAGGGTATTTGACTCTCTGAGATTCTTTCCAAAATTATATAACCCCTAGTCTAACACTGAGAAACAGGAACAAACTCAGACTAGGTGACATGCTATAAACTACCTAGCTAGTATTCCTTGTGGATATGACATCATGAAAAAGATCAAGAAACTGTCACCAACCAGAAGACAGGGAAGCATGAAATTAAATGCAACATGGTATCCTGGATTTGATCCTCAAACAGTAAGAAGTCATTAATAAAAAGCTGGTGACATCCAAATAAAGTCTGGAGTTCAGTTAATCATAAGGTACCAATTTCTGTTTCTTAGTTTTCAGAAAAGTATTTAAGATGTTCATAATAATGAGGAAAACTAGGTATACGGGAACTCTATGCAACTTTTCTATAAATCTAAAATTATTCTAAAGTAAACTTTATTAAGAAATTATCTTATGATTCTAGAAGTAGGAATACTGGATGTGCCACTGGGCATAATGGTACACACTGGTAATCCCAGCACTTGGGAGGCTGAAGCAGCAGAATCACTGAGAGTTGAAGACCAACCCTGGCTATAAAGTGAGTTCAAGGCCAGCTTTGAATAGTGAAACCCTGTCTCAAAAAGACCAAAAAAAAAAAAAAAAAAAAAAAAAGAAGAATAGTACATATGCTTGGGATAATGAACTCAACTATGATTTAAAAACATTTCTACAAAGGCAACTCCACACTCAGATGACTCTACTGGTAAATTCTCTCAAGCATTTAAAGGAAGCAATAATAACAATTCTACAAATACTCTTCTTGAAAGCACATGATGTTTCTGAACTTTCTTTCTTTCTCGTTTATTTGTTTCTTTCTTTCTTTGGACTGGGGAATGAAACCATAGACTCATAGCAAGTACTCTACCACCAAAGTTACAATGTTGATGCTTTGGGGTTTTTTTTGTTGTTTTTGAGACAAGGACTCACTATATTGTCCATCCTGGCCTTGAGAACCTGTAATCCTCTTGCCACATAGCTGGGATAAGGATTATAGTTATGCACCATCAAGCCTGACTCCAATTAACTTTCAGAGGTCAAAATTACTCTGATATCAAAAGGAGGCAATGAAATCTTTTAAACATTTAAAAAAATACATTGCTCATGAATACAGATGTAAAATTCTTTGTCAAGGTATCAGCAAAACCATACAAAAAGGTATTAACACAAGGATGGGTTTAAGTTAACAATGCAAGGTTATGTTAATAATAGGTTTATGTTAATAATGCAAGGTTGTTTCAACATTTAGTATCAGTGTAATTCATTATAACATTAGTTTAAAAGAGAAAAACTGTATCATCACCTCAACAGACGTAGCTTTTGACAAAGTTCAATACCTGTTAACAATATAATTTCTCCTAATTTAGGCACAGATGGTGATTTCTCCAAATTAATAAAGGGCATTGATGGTAGAGTGGTAAGCAGCAGAGAAAGGGCCTCCCAGAGTCACCATCCAGATACTGGAATATAGGAACATGAGGAAGACAAGAAGGAGGGAAGTGGGTCTCCTGGACCTGAGAATGATCTGAAATATGAACTGAAGCCCACAGATATAGTGAAGAGAGAAACTTCAGTGAAGAAGGAGGTAGCCAGCAGTGCCTTCCCCTTGAAAAAGTACTCACTGCACAAGAGGAGCAGTTCACAACTGCTGACACACACAGCACTGCTGGTGATCTCAGAGACCTCCACAGAAAGATGCAGCAGTGAGGGGAGCAGCAAACACGAAGGACTGCATTAGCAGCAAGTGCTGAGGCCCCAGCTGTCCTGTGAGATGCACCGATTGGTCAGGAGCTATCTTGGAGAGGGGCCAACTGTGCTCAGAACTCAAGGGCAGCTAATGGCTCCATCTAGCAGTTCCTAGCTGGGCTCAGGCCCATGGAAGGTGCACTGATGGCTGCAGGCCGAGTGTGTCTGGTCTCAGCCACAAGGTGCAGGTTCACTGAGCTTATCCACTACCCTGCCAAAAAGCTACTCCTGACTTCCTGGGATAAACCAACATGGATCGGGACTCTGTCTCCACAAGTTGACTACCAGTGGAAGCAGAGACAAACCTAGAAGTGGACTTTTCTTTTTTTCTTTCTCTCTCGTTTGTTTTTTGTTCCTGTTGTTGTGGTTTTGTTTCTGGTTTTTGTTGTTTTTTTTCCTTCATTGTTTGACCTTGTTTTTATATGAGTGTGAACATGGTTTCTAGCCTCTGTGTGTTTGTGGTTCTCTTCTTTTTATCTCTTCCTTCTCTCTTTACTTCCAGACTCCTGCATCAGTTTCCCAAAGTTAGCATGATCCCCTTGTCCTCCATCCTTACTTCTAATCTCTTCCTCCTCTTCCACTTGTCTATTTTTGCCCTAACCCATTTTTAATTTTAATGCCTGAGGGCAAAATTGACATATTAAGGACTTATATACTGCATATAAGTTTCTGGTTTGTTTTGTATTTTGTTATAAAATCACAAACCTAGCTCATATGGTTAAAGGGGGCAAATTAATGGTTAGCTCTGTTTGTCATTTTCTAGGCTATGTTTGATGCTATTGTCATTGCTGACAATATCAATATAGCCAAAAGTGACACAACTGTTCTATACAGCTGTTCTTCCTGATATTCCAAAACTAAGATTGACTAAGGGTAACAGAAAATACTGTGGCACAAAGAACCAGGGACTGGGCCAAATAGGCAACAACTTCTCATCCCCAACAAATTTAAGAGGTAAAACCTTGCACTAAACTCAAAACCCAAAAACCAGCTACACCTGCAAGATACCTCAGAGAAGTAGTCATTTCCTAAGAGCTCGAAATACTAGCAATAAAGCAACCCACCATAGGCAATTTACAAGCATCATCCCAGAAACTAAACTAAAAAAAAGAAAAAATGAGAAGACACTTAAACAAGATGCAACCCCAGACATCCAGTTCACCAAAGGCAATCCCAGGGGGCAATGAGGTGGGACAATCCAAAAGCCACCCACCTGGCCTCTCTGAAGTGGTAACAACAAAGCAATTGAATTAGGCACTAGAAAAAAATCAAATCAGAAATAATTTCTCAGATAACTGCAGAAATGGTGTCCACAATGAAAATCATTTTTAGTGACTCTAGAAAAGACACAGACAAAAAAAAAAAAAAAAAAAATAGAGTAAGAAAATTATGGAAATTATGAATGCTCAGGATAGGAAATAGAATTCATAAGGCAAGTTCAAGCAGATATCCAGGAGAATAAAAATTCCACTGAAATTATCTGCAGCAGATTAAGCCAATGTGAGGACAGGATCTCAGACACAGAAGACAGGCTTGTGGTTAGTGATCATGAAAAGAAAGACTTAAAAATAGCAAAGGACCATGAAAAATCAATCCAGCAGGTGCTAGATGAGGCAAAGAAGGCTAACAAGATTTACTGGAGTCTATGAAAAGCCAGGAAATACCACAAATGACATTAAAAAAAATGTTCACAGACATCATGGCAGAAAACTTCCCTGGAAGAGAAAAAGAATTTGACATAGAGGTAAGTAAGGCATATAGAAATCCAATTAGCCATGATAAAAAAAAAATCTACAGTCAGACATATCATAGTCAAGATTCCAGAAATCCAATATAAGAACAGAATCTTAAAAGCTGTTAGGGAAAAGAAACAAATCACCTATAAAGGAAAGCCCATCAGAATCTAGATGACTTCTCAGCACAAACACTCAAGTCAAGAAGAGCTTGGAGTGAAGTATTTCCAGTTCTAAAGGAAAACAACCTTCAACCCAGATTGATGCAACCCACAAAACTATCTTTTAAAACTTATGGAGAAATAAGATACTTCCATGACAAAGAATATGAGGAAATTTATGACCAGCAAACCATCACTCAAAAATGTATGACAAACATTCGAGAAAGAGACAGCGAGGACTACAACTCCATGAACTCCAACAGAAGGAATGCACTAGGCAAGGCAAACAAACAGAGGGAGGGGAAAAAAAAGGGGGAAGCCAATGACAGGAAAATAACGTGACAAGGATAAGTCAATACATATCAGTTATAACCATCAAGGTTAATAGTCTCAATTCACCAATCAAAAGACACAGACTGGTAGAATGGATCAAGAAGCAAGATCCCAAAATATGCTGCATACAAGAAACACATTTAAACACCAGGCGTGGTGGCACATGCCTGTAATATGAACTGAAAAGACAAAAAATAATAATTATTATTATTATTTAATTCAAAAAGAAATTCATAGTCTGAAAGTCAAAGGATACAAAACAATACTCCATGTGACAGGAACCTGAAAATAAGCAGAGATAGCTTCCTATTTGCAGACAAAATGAATTTCAAGCCAAGACTAATTAAGAGAGACAAAGAAAGCCACTACATCCTTGTAAAAGGAACAATCCAAGAAGAAAAGATAACAATCATAAATATATATGCAACAAATACCAGTGCACCAACTATATAAAACAAATATTAATGGGCATGAAAAATCAAATAAGCGCTAATACAATTGTATTGGGGGATCACAATACCCCACTGTCACAAAATGACAGATCAACTAGACAAAAAAATCAACAATGAAATATTAGAACTGAACCAAACTTTTGAAAAAATGGACTTTTGAAAAAATGGACTTAGTAGATATCCACAGAGAGTTGCACCCCATAACATCAGAATACACACTCTTCTCAGCTACACATGGGACATTCTCCAAAAGAGACCACATACTAGCTCATGGAACATGCTTAAGTAAATGCAAAGGCATGGAAATTATCCCATGTATATGATCAGACCATGGTGCAATGAAACTGGAAATCAATGGCAAAAGAAACCACAAGAACTTCATAAACACAGGGAAATTAAATAGCACCCTCCTGAACAACCAATAGGTCATAGATGAAGTTAAAGAAGGAGTTAGAGAGTTTCTACAATTAAATTATAATGACAATATAACATACCAGAACTTATGGGGCACAATGAAAGCAGTCCTAAGAGGGAAATTTATAGCAATGAATACCCATATCAGGAAAACCAAGTAAGTGCAAATATGTAAACAACTTCATGGTGAACCTCAAACTTCTAGAAAAAGAAGAGCAGGCTAATCCAATAGCTTGTACAAGGGAGGAAATTATAAAGATTAGAGCAGAAAGTAATGCATTAGAGACTAAGCAAACAATAAAAAAAAAAAATCAATGAATCAAAGAGTTGGTTCTTTGAAAGATTTAATAAAACTGACAAGTCCTCATCCACCCTTATCAAAAAAAGGAAAGAAAAGACTCAAATCCATGCAATTAGGAATGAAAAGAGTGAAATCACAACAGACCCCGCAGAAATCCAGAAGATCATCTATATATACTTGTATTCTAATAAAATGGAAAATGCAGGCGAAATGGATAGCTTCCTAGATACATATGAATTACCAAAGCTGAACCAAGAAGATATATACTAAATAAACCAGTATCCATCAATGAAGTCAATGATGTAATTAAAAACCTACCAACAAAGAAAAGTCCAGGCCCTGATACATTCATTGCTCAATTCTATAAGAAATTTAGAAAAGATCTAACACCACTACTTTTCAAATTCTTTAATGAAATTGAAAGGCAAGTACTATTCCCAAAAACTAAAAACTTTCTCTCTAAAATCAGGAACAAGACAAAGATGTCCACTGTCTCCACTCTTATTCAACACAGTCCTGGAAACTTTAGCCAGAGCAATCAGACAAGAGAAAAATAAATAAATAAAAGGTAATCATACGGTTTTTGTAATAAACAATCAAAAAGTAATTTTTAAATAACATTTACAATAACCTCAAAACACATGAAAAGCAGGCATTTCTAGTTTAACAACACACCTGTTTAATGACTGTTTAGACTTACAACTGACATCTTTTCTTTTTTTTTGGCAAAGTTCTGCACATCTTGTTTAAACAGCCTCGAATTCTGCTGGTTTTGTACAATACACCCTGTTTACAAAGTACTGTAATTTTGCTGACTGTACAATACAGTATTATACTTTTATGTTCTGTTATACATACAGTACTGCATGTAAGTTATGTAAATAAAAGCAATGTCATCAAGCTGGTGTTTCCTCTGACCATTTCTTTGTTCTGAATATCTTATCATACATACTATATACAATTCCTCATTAAGTGATCAATTCATTTAATGACCTAGTTTCAGGAATGGAACTCGGTCGTTAAACAAGGAACGTCTCGGGGCTGGGGGTTTAGCTCAGCGGCAAAAGCGCCTGCCTGGCAAGCGCAAGGTCGTGAGTTCGGTTCCCGGTACCGGAGAAAAACCAAAAAAAAAAAAAAAAAACAAGGAATGTCTCTGTACAGGGCTGAAGTCAAACTATGTGCAACACTTACACACTTCAAACTATAAAATCTTATAAGAAATTAAAGAAACCTACTTAAATAGAGAATTTACACCCATAGACTGAAAGTCTCAATTTAAGATGTCACTTTTTCCCCAGGTGATCTGGGAAAATACAATAGTAATAAAAACTCCAACATGTTTTCTTTAAATAGAAATTGACATGTGACTCTAAAATTCATATGAAAAATGCAAAAATCTTGATGAGTCAAACAATTTTTAGGAAAACAACAAAGGTGAAGGACTTGCATTATTTCAAGATTTAAGGTAAAATGAAGGTATTCAAGACATAAGGATAGGCATACAGTACCAACAAATGGATCATAAAGGGATCATAAATAGATCTACACATAAATGGTCACACCATATACAAATGCTAAATTTATATGAATCATAGACCTTAAAATGTAACAGCCAAGTTTGAAAAATATTCAAGAAAAAAAAAATTTTTGTGAAGTTGGGTAAAGTCAAGACTTTTCATGTAGGACTCAAAACTTGTGGACATAAAAGAAAGAGTTGATATAGTGGCCTTCATTGAAATTAACCTCCACACTTTGAAAGATACTGTTAAGGAAATGAAAGTACACACCACAAACTGGGAGAAATATTTTTAAAATGTATCTGAAAAAGGCCTCATCTTGTTTTTCAACAATAAGACAAGGCAACTTTTTAGAAGGTCTGAACATTCTAGCTGGGCATAGTGGCATGGCATATGCTTGTCCCAGCTTTGAGGGAGGCTAAATCAAGAAGATTGCTTGAGTCAAGGAGTTTGAAATCAACCCAGGAAAAATAGCAAGATCCTGCCTAAAACAAAACAAAACCACAAAAAAACAAAAAACCACCACTGTCAGACAGAGAGAGAAGACTGACTGATTTGAACACATTTCTCAACACAAAACACATATAGTCACATGAAAAGTTCTCAGAATCATTAGTCATTAGAGAAATTAAATACTGATAGATAGATAGATACATAGATTATTTACATCCACTACAATGACTAAAATTTAAAAGACTTCTGATAATACCAAATTTTTAATGAGTGTGTAGAACTGAAATTCTTTTATACTGTCAGTGGTAATATAAAATGACAGAACTATTTTGTAAAACAATTTGGCAGTTTCTCATAAAGTTAAATATATACTTACACAACTCAGTAATCCTACTCTAGGGTATTTACCAACTAGAAATGAAAATGTATGCCACAAAAAAACTCTCAGGCAAATATTTAAATTTATTCAAAAAGGACAGAAACTAGAGACAATCCAAATGTCCACTAATAGGTCAATGGATAAAGAAACTGTTGCTAGCGTTTAAGAGGTAGTAGGGGCTGGGGATACAGCTCGTAGTACAGCTGTGCTTAGCATGTGAGACCCTAGATTTAATTCCCAGCACCAAATACAAGCACAAAAAACAAAGGTGAGATTAAGTGGGAATCTGTTAATCACTGGGGGCACTGCCCTCAAAAAAAGCAGAACTGGGCCTAGCCTGAGGACATCACTAGTGGTAGAATATGGTCTAGCATATGCAAGGAATTGGGTTTAATCCTTGGCACTAGAAAATAAGTAACTGAATAAATAAATAAATAAATAAGAAAGAAAGGAAGGAAAAAAGAATACTGGCCCCTGCTCTGAAAGAAAGAAAGAAAGAAAGAAAGAAAGAAAGAAAGAAAGAAAGAAAGAAAGAAAGAAAGAAAGGAAATACTGGCCTCTGCTCTGGGTTTCTCTCTCACTATGTGATCACTGCTTCTTGCCTAGGCCCACACCATTATAATGCCATTGAACTAAGAAGTCCTACCACAGCCAGACCGATGCTGGTGCCATGCCTTTGCACTGTCAGAACTGTGAACTCAATGAACCTCTTTTCCTCATAATGTATTGAGCCTCAAGTATATTCACTGTAACTACAGAAAATGGGCTAACATAACTGGTATACTCATACAATGAAGTTACTAGATAGTACTGGCCATGGTATCACAGGCCTTTAATCCCAGCACTCAGAGAAGCTGAGAGAAGATAAAGGAACAAACTATTGCTATATCCAACAACCTGGATGAACCTCAAATACATTACACTTAATGAACTCAAATGCATTTGGCTTAATAAAAGAAAACAAACACAAGAAGATTACAAACTGGGAATAATTTCACTTACTTGAAGTAGGAAAGGTAAAACTATTGTGGAAGAAAGGGTAGTGGTACAAAAGAAAAAGGTCACTCCAGAGGCTGAGGCAGGAAGATTGTTGCAAGTTCGAGACCAGCCTGGGCTACAAAGTGAGCTCAAGGCCAGCCTGAACTGCATAGCAAGACCCTGTTTCAAAAAGACAAAAAAAAAAAAAAGAAAGAAAAGAAAAGAAAAAGGTGAAAAAGAACTTTTTGGGCTGATGAAAATATTAAATATCTTAATTGTGGTGGTGCTGGTTGAAAACTGTACACACTTGTCATGCTCATCAAAGTACATACTTAAAGTGGGTGGATGTTACTTAAAATGAATGTTATTATATAGAAATTGTACCTGAAATAAAGTGCCTTTTTTAAAAGATAAAAGAAGCAAATCCCAGTGTCTAGAATTTAAACAGCTGGTCAACTGACAGCTTGTTTTACTTTCTTAAATAGAAAGTAAAAATATTAATACTATAAAAATATTAATATTATACTTAAATATTAAAATCTAAATTGTTCTTTTATATAAACATATGTTTTAGAATAGCACAGGAAAGGAAAGCCTTTATTTCAAAGTTAAATTTGAAAGACTTAACATTTTCAAAATTTGCTTCTTAGCTCTGAATATAAAAAAAATTCAGTATTTCAATGGGCAGCATATATCAATATGACGATTTACTTCAAAACACAAAGTCTGAGCAATTATCAGAGCAATTCACTTAACCAAGCTATTCCTATCAGAACATTTGAGTACTTTATTTACAATGGACAAACCAAACAAACACCTTGTTCAGGTGATCAAGGTCATTATCAACAGTCACAAATTGTGCTAATACTGTGTACCTTTGATGCAAGGTGATGAAGATGACATTTAAGCCTGTGATACCCCAATGATCCCTACTCCAGGTTTGTTTTTGTTTTATTTTACATCCTGGGTAAGTGCTGTACCACTGAGCTACACCTCCAGCTTACCTGTAATTCCAGTTTAATTGTGAGAAAAACATTAGACAAATTCCATTTCAGAAGCGTTCTATAATATACCTTACTGCTTCTCCTCAGAACTTTCAAACTGTCAAGACCCTCAAAACTAAAAAGTCTAAGAAACTGTCAGAGTCAAGAAGAGCCAAGGAGACATGGTAACTAAATTCAATATGGTACTCTGAAACAAAAAGGACATCAAGTAAGAACTAAGTAAATCTGAATAAACTACTGTCTTTAACGGTAACACTGATACATTAATTGTAACAATAGATCATATTAATGTTATGTGTTAGTAACAGAGAAATCTGAGTACAAGTATGGCCTATATATTCCTCCCTAGCTTCTCAATTTGTCTATAAATCTAACCCCTTTAGAAAATAAACTCTAAAAAAGAAAAAGTCATCTTATCACAAGAAGTTGTAACTCTACAAGTAAAGGAAACAAAAGCTGCAAAGAAGAAGGGAATCGAGAAAAGGGTTGTATAGGGGCTGGTTTAAGGAATGTCATTACTGCTTTTGTAGAAAATTGTAAAACTTTTTTTAACAATATAATGGAAGAGATGAAAGCATAAATGTGAAGGTCAAAAAGATGACCTAACAGGGATGTTAAAAATACTCTTCTAGATGCTTATACAGCTGTACTCATGTTTTGACGTCAATGTCAAGACTCCCATGGATATTGGCAACAATACACTCTTTGGTGTTTGCTGTATAAATTTCAAAGTAAACTCAGTTGTTAATGAATGCTCAGTCTCCATGATGAGAAAACTAACTTTGCTTAAAACCTGAGACCCACAGTAGTTAATTATGAGCGGGGCAGGCATACAGAGGGTCATTCTGAGCACGCTTACTTGAACTTACAATGTCTTCTGTCTTAGCTTTTTAAGTCATTTATCTTCTCTTTGGTAGGAAACTAAAGTGAAATACCATCTCTCTCCCATTTCTTTTATAAGTCTGAAAACGATTGGTGAGTAGAAGCAAATACCCTTCTAAAACAACAATTAATATCCAAAAATTTTTGAAATTCCAAAGTATAGAATATCTGTATATTGTATGGTGGATTTAACTTAATAGAATGATGATAGTGATCTGAATCACTAGTATGTGTGACTCAGCATCATCAGTTACTCATGAAAGTATTATTTGCTATAACCATTATATACACTCTTCACAATTCAAAGAGAAATGTGTTTTAAAAAATATTTCATTATTTGTTGGGCACAGTGGCACTACCTCTTAATCCCAGCACTGAGAAGCTGAGGCAGGAAGACTGCTCTGAGTTTGAGTCCAGCGTAGGCTACATAGTGAATTCAAGGTCAGCCTAAACTACATAGCAAGACCCTGTTTCAAAAACTTTAAAAAAAAGGAAAGAAAGAAATATTTCGTTTTTTTCCTAAGGACTAAGACTGTTAAACTAAAATTTACACGGTTAATTACACATACTGGAAGTTACTTTGCTATGCTGCATTACAGGAAAATCATAGTTTTCAGCAGATGTATCTAAAATCCCTATCTACCTAAAATAAGGCCCTCTACTCAAGAGGAACTTGATCCTCAGCTTTGTAAACCTTTGAGGCTAGTCAGAAAAAATGAGCTCAGATGTTCAGCAACTCAATGAAGTTGTTTTTATCATATATCATAATATTCATAGACATATTTAGCTATATACCTCCCTTTTCTTTACAGATGATTAAATCAAAAGAAGTGAATGTTTCTTCTCTACCCAAAGATAAAACATGCTGGCAATGTAAAAAGTTCTAAGGAAGCAATGAATTTCTTTCTGTGAGAAAAAAGCATATCTAAAAGTCACAGCACTGAACAATGGTTACACTCCGAATAAATCCAAAGGGAAGGAAATAGGAAGGTGCAAGAGTAAATGAGAGTCGCTGAATTATATTTAAAGGAAGCATAATGCTCAGCTATGAGCATCCATAAAATTTTTGTCGTATTTTAATTATTTTCTTAGTTGTTTAAATTTCCACAATTATCAAAATATTAGTTCCATATTGTAGCAATTATAGGAGAAACAGAGAGGGAATAAAAACACACAAAGAAGAAAAAAAATCCCAAAGCCCTTCTACCCATCATGATTCTGGAAGTTCAGTATATAATTATACAGCTGTATCTTAGTGGCTACCTTGGTAGTTATTATTACTTATCAAATGTTTCCTTAAACATTTTAGGGGCCTTACGAGTTTCACAGAAAATTCCAATATTCAAAACTTCATACTTAACACTAATAAAATGTTGGAAGGTCTCAGTACTCTAGATTACGATCCAAATTGGTGCCTTTCACAAAGTAGACTATAACCAAAGGGTAGCTTTCCCAAAGAATCAGTTTTGATGTGTTATGCTCTATGTTGTTCCTTCTGTTGTTATGTAATGGTCGTTAAGAAAGCCATAAAAACACTAATCTGACACTCATGAAACTGTTGTAATGGGTGTCTCCAGTATTATTTTGAAACCAACTTGAACAATATTTTTTCAATTTTTATTTTCTATTAGTACATGCCTGTAGTATACACAATGATCACATTCCCCATGGGCAGTTGGTCCATGTATATAGCACATCTCAATTCTTTTTTCACCTCTCTTCCCTACCTCTCCCTCCCCCCTCCTTCCATCACTTGGTTCCTTTCTCATCTGCAAAAGATCTATGTCCCTACTTCAGAATTAACTGACAGTAAAATTAGGTTTGTGACAAAGGAGAAAATACAATCATCAACAGAAGCAAATTTCATCTGCTTTTTTCTCACAGCATTCCAAAAGCAAAGGCTTAACAACAATGGTTGTGCTAGCATTCATAATGGTCATACATGCATTTGCCTCACTGTAATACTTTTATTTTTTATGCGCATTTATTTTTTATGGTTCTGGGGATTGGACCCAAGACTTTGGATACGCTAAGTATATATTCTACCACTAAGCCAGATCCCTACTCCTTTAATTTTTAATATATTCCACTGAAGCATGTCTATGTATGTGTTCACTTGTGTACTACTATAAATCATTCTCATCCTTTTTTTTAGGAAACTTATTATATATATATATATATATATACATATATATATGTGTGTGTGTGTGTGTGTGTGTGTGTGTGTGTGTGTGTGTGTGTTTTACTAGGTATTCAACCCAGGGCCTCGTACCTTAGCAGATAATCTACCATGGAACTACATACACCTTCAGCCCCAAGCATTATTAAATTCTGAGAGTCAAAATATGCATTCAGCATGTTTTTCTTTTACAATATAGATTTTAATAAATATCTGTAGTCTGATTTAGAGGAAATGGACTTTTCCTCTATAAGTACCTTTTGTGTATTAAATTTTTGATTAGGAAAACACCTCACACACATCTCATTTCAATGTGTGAAGTAAACAGTATAAAAGTAAATACTATTCTCTATATGCAGATTGGAGATTGACAGCCATGGTCACACATCCTTATAGCCTCAGCACCAGGGAGGCTAAGGCAGGAGGTTCTCAAATTTAAGGTCAGTCTGGACTGCAAAGTAAGATCATGTTGGGAGGGAGAGGGTGAGAGTGGGGGATAGAGCACAGAAAACTTGATTTAATTACGATACAATTCCTGAGGAACAAAGCTAGGACTCATTTCAATCAACTCTGGCTCTAAACACCATACACTTTCATCTACACTGCTCTACCTAAATAAAATTTTCAGCCAAGTCAACATAAAATTAAAAATGTTAGATGCTAAGGAAGGGAAGGACAAAGAATAAAAGAGAACAGGAATCGGGGAGAGGGAAGGGAAAAGGAAACAAGGGAATACAGAAGGGAGTAAAAGATGGTAAAAGACTAATCAACCATCCGTAATGGTAGTAAAAATCATAAAGCACCTAAAAATAACTTTAAGACCTTGATGGATAAAATCACAAATTACTACTGGAGAATTACTACAGTTAGTATAAAAGGTCAGAAATTACTAAACAAATACCATGTTAATAAATAGAAAGGCAATATCATAAAGATGTCCATTTTCTCCATACAAAACAGGCAATGAAATTATAACTTAAAAAAACTCAGTACAACTTTTTACGGCACCTAATAAGCTAAGCCCCAGAATTCATGAGAAAAGAAAAGAGTAGCAATTAAGCCCAGCGTGATGGCATACATCTGTAATTCCAGCACTGGGGAGGCTGAGGCAGGAGGACTGTTGTGAGTTTTGAGACCAGTCTGTGCTACAAAGTGAGTTCAAGCCTAGCCTGAACTGCATAGCAAGACCCTGTCTCAAAAAAAAAAAAAAAAAAAGTAATTAAAATGCTGAAGAAAAACTAGGTAAAGGAACTTAATATGCTTATGGAGCTAAAGTAATTCGAGAAGTTTGCTGTCACCATAGCAAAAGTCAAACCAGTGAAAGAGAAAGTTCAAAAACTCACAAAACACAGGAACATTATACAGGACAAAAATGCACTGCAAATCAATGAGGAAAAGAAAGACTGTACAATGAATTGGACATGACAGCTGGTTATCCATATGGAAAATAAAAGTCAATCCCCACCTCATATCACATTTGTAATATTTTATCAATATAAAGTATGAACGATATGTATTATAATAATTGGTAACATTTATTAATAAAACAAGTTACAGAATCTAGCATGAATTCAAAGTTTACAAAATTTTCAAATCTGCAAAAGAATTATATAATCTTTAAAGATGCATAACTATGCACTGAAAGTAACAAAATTTTTAAATGTATGAGAACCATAAACACCAAATTTACCTTAGTGTTTATTTCTGGAAAGAGATGTAAGAGAATAACACAGGAGCAAAGTACTACAGAGTTTCACCTTTATCTGAAATTTTTATTTGTACACTTGTACCCCCCAAAAGGTGGTGCCAGGTAGCAGGTTCATGGATGCTCACTCCATTTTTTTTCTTTTTTGTCTTATACTTGCAGTACTACACAATTAATATATAGTGCTAGGCGCTGGGGATTTAGCTCAGCGGCAAAAGCGCCTGCCTGGCAAGCGCAAGGTCGTGAGTACGGTTCCCGGTACCGGAGAAAAAAAAAAAAAGAAAATATATATTGCTTTTGTAATGACATATATTTTGCTTTTAAGTGAAAGCAATAGTTTTATTTATGTGTTCCTTCTTTTAATTAAAAGGTAACTATAGTAGTAGTCTGAAAGATGGGTCTCATTCTGAGACTTGCAGTGCGGAATGGGTTAGAGTTCAGATGAGAGATAGGAGTTCCTGAACTAGGCCAATAGTGACAGTATCAGAGAGGACTACAGTGAACAATAAGAAGGGAAAAAGAGTATCGAGGGTGACGCCAATATATCTAGATATAAATGTAATTAATCTGAAGGGGAAAAGATAATTTTAAAATTAGACATTGAACTGAAGCTTGTGTTTAATAATAGAAAGCAAAGATTTCCCTTTTTAAAAATTTAGAATCAGTTTAAAGTACAAGACACTCTTACATACCCCAGAATAAACTACTTTTATTGAAACTGATCACTCCGACTAATCACTATAAAATGGTAAATGCAATGCTTAACTCGTTTATGCCACCAAATTACTCACTTGATTCTCTAAAACTTATACCAGGTTATAATCCCTTATCTTTGAAACTTATTGTTTCTTTTTCTTAAATTTTTCTTTTTTGCAGCAGTGGGGATTAAACTCAGGGCCTCCATATTGAGCTGCATCCCCATCTCTTTTATTTTAAGACAAGGCCTCTCATAAAAAAATCAATAAAGTAACTTTCCCAAAGAAGATACCTCTCAAATTAAATCTGGGGTCCTCAAGAAAGACCTCTTTGGTATTCTTCTGGCCTTACTTTGTTTTTGTTGTTGTGTTTGGTTTTTTCATTTTGTTTTGTTTTGTAACAGGATCTCACTATGTAATCCAGGCTAGCCTTGAATTTGAGATTCTCCTGCCTCAGTCTCTCAAGTGCTGGGTCTACAGGTAAGTACCACTACACGGGGCTTCTTTTTTGTTGTTAACTGAACCTTTCTCTTGCAATGGAGAAAGAGCTAGCAGGGTCATTTTTTCTCTTTGTTGTTGTTATTAAAAGTGCTACCAGGGATACTAGGTGGGAAGTGTCCCTTTTCATCTAAGCAGATAGCTTCAGGAATAGTTCACATAATTGGTGAGGTAGCTGCCTAGCATTTAACAAGATAACCAGTTCTGCCAACTGGCATCTATACAGTGATATGTGTACCCACATCTTCAAATAGTCATATCATCCATTTGTCCTTCTTTACTTTAACAACTTAGAAATAGGGTCTTTGACAACACACAGGATTTTAAGAATTGAAAAGAAAGCCAAAGTTATTAATGCCTTCACTAAATTTAGATATTATTCAAGTAAGAATATTTTTTAAGAACCAAACCTTCACCTCAAATGGTTCCTCTTTGTCATTTCTACAAATAACACTATAGTTGATGTCTTTGTGTAAAAACTACAACCAAATTTTTATTTCCCTAATGTCTTAAGATATATCATTTCTAGATCAAAATGTTTAAATAATTCTTAGGCTTGAGCTATATTATCAAGTTATTTTCTGTAAAAAATTAAACAATTTATATGCCAGAATGTAGGGGATAAAAAACATTACTACAACTTTCCTTTTGACAGAAAGAAAGGAAGAAAAGGAGGGAGAAGGAAGGGAAGAAATTAAGATTCCAGCACAGCATGGCACACAGTCTTAGGAATTTTTCTGAAATTTTTTGCTAAGTGTTCAAGATTTGGCCTTAAGATACGACACTGTAACTCTCACTTGAATATATTTGTTCATTCATTCATCTATTCAGATATCTACTTTCTTCTGGGTACTGGGAACATAAAAGATGTGTAAGACAAGCCAGCTTAATAAAGCCACAGAAATTAAGTTCCATGGTTCCTCCACCCAAAGCACTACTATTCACACTAACAGATCCCCTCTACCTATCACTTTATGAACACACTCTTCAGTCTTTCCTGGAAGAGAGGCAGTCCCTGCTTAGTCAACATTAAGTCTGTAACAAGGAAAAACAGTGAGACTGGAGAAGTTAGACAAAGGTCAAGTAGTAAGTAGTCTTAAATACATGTTAAGAAACTTGCCTTTATCCTGTTGTTTCCTCTACATAAACACTATCTCAATGATCTGTCACAGTGACATAAACCCTGAAGATCCAGGGCCTTGTACGTTCTGAGCCACTCCTACCTTTTTTCATTTTGAGATGGAGTCTCACTAATTTGCCCAAGCTGGGCTCAAACTTGTGATTCTTCTGCCTCACCCTCCCAAAGAGTGGGCATTACAGAGGCCTGTGCCAGGCCACCTGGCCTTAATGTTCCACATTCAGTTTTAATGTTCTTTAGGTAACATTATTTTCATTTCCAAAGGAAGCTGTACTTCATCATTATTAATAGAAAACTATATTATTTGTCAGAATAGAAGATAATGCTGGGCAAAAAAGTATAAACTATTATTAAATTTTAAAATATTAAAAATGAAACACAAGCCAATATTCCTGGGAACAAGATCACTAACTTACTCAGCACAATAACCTGGTCATTATAGCAGCCTCAAAAAAGGAGGCATTTCATATTTTCTTCTCTTCAATTCCTGAAGTCATGAAATGCTATTAGCCACACAGTAAAAACTGTCTTACCCAATCCACTGGTACAAGTGGCTGGTCATTTAATGAAAAAAGACAGTTAAAACAGGGAATCATTAAAATCATTCATGTCAATCTTCAACTGTATTTCACTTAAAATATACAAATATAGCCAGGCATGGCGGCACACGCCTCTAATGCCAGCTCTTAGGAGGCTGAGGAAGGAGGGTCACTGCAAGTTCAGGGCTAACCTGGGCTACAGAGTAAATTGAAGGCTAGCCTGAAGTGCATAGCGGGACCCTGTCTCAAAAAAAACTTTGTGTGTGTGTTTGCCAATGTTTAAATATAGGATCAAGGCCTTTTCTTTAAAAGAGACAATGGTGAGTTCTTCTTTATCTTTCTTATATAAACTATACTAAAATACAACAGCTACAATTTCTTTCCATTTCCTTATAGTGCAGCAAAAAACAAGATACTCATAAAACTCTAGACCAGTGATGACGAACCTTTTAGAGACCCAGTGCCTAGGTGCCCAAACTGCAATTAAACCTGAATACTGAGGCCTTAGTTTAGAATAAACAACTGTTATCTTATGCTCAGCTGCTGGGGCAACTTGGCTCAACTTGGCTCGAGTGCTAACAGAGAAGGCTCTGCATCCCCCTGAGGCATATGTGCCATAGGTTTGCCACCATTGCTCTAGACTATATCTTTTTTCCAAATAGCTAGTAATTGTTATATCCCTGTCTAGTATGATAACAATTTCTACAAGGACTCATACTTCCAAAAGCACACAAAACTCAATTTCCATACGAACAACTTTCTTTTTATGCTATTTCATCAGTTCTTGTAATACTTAACTAAACTAATTCCAATGCAAGTATAAGAGGTTATGATTATAAAATTCATTAAAAGTAGAAGTATTCAGGCATATTATAGAATTTCCTACTACACACAAGCCTTTAAAATTGAAGCTATATAAAGACTTTGGCAGAGAGTGGAAAAGTCTTCACACACCCATTTGAGCTTGAGGAGGAATTTCAAATATTTCTGGAAGAAGTCTTTAATTTGTGAGATCATGTGCATGACTGAGACAAACTCTGTAAATAAGCATATCCAGACAAATATATCTGCTCATGTGAACTACTTAAATTAATCCTGACAAGTTGAAGTATTCTATGTACAAAGTGAATAAGACAACTGCAAAACTAGAACTATGAGATATGTAGTTGAATAGAGTCTAAAGATTACTGTAGATGGCTTCTTAACACAAATGGCCTCATTTTTGTTAGTGTTTAACCACCAACCAGGTAGACAATTGACTATATTATATTTCCAAATACTACTACATATACTTGACAATTCGGACTCTTCGTGCCTGTTACCATCAAAAAGTAAAAGTGAAATTATCTTAATCTTAAATTTCATTTTAGGTATAAACCAACTGTCGTGGTTTGCAGTTTTTGCAAGGGGAACAATAAAACACAGGACACATATTTTATAAGATTATGTATAATAATCACCCATGGGGCTGGGGATTTAGCTCAGCGGCAAAAGCGCCTGCCTGGCGAGCGCAAGGTCGTGAGTTCGGTTCCCGGTACCGGAGAAAAACCAAACTAATAATCACCCAAAGAATCATACACAAAAAGTGCGGGAAATCTGTCCACACACTAAGACCAAAGAATCCAACTGAGGGCCTGGATCCCATGGCAATGTCCTGCATGAGTCCACCTGAAGACCTAGAGCTCATAAAAATGCCTGCCACAAGTCCAGCTGGAGGTCTAGAGCCCATAACAATATCTCATGCAGGCCTGTCTCAACGGATCTGCACTGGGAAGGCCCAAAGGTCAGTGGTGGAAGCTAGAAAGTCTCTGCCAACAGGATGAAGGATCTGTGCCAGCAGGCTGAGGGATGTGCAATCAAGTCAGGAAGCAATGCTCAAAGTAAGAACCAGCGCTCTCCAAAGTACCACAGCCATTCTCAGCAACAGTGAGGTCCCAAGCTCCCCCGATGATGAGGAAAGCCTCGTTCCATCAGAAAAGCCAACACGACGAGCTTCTTCAGCAGACTGCACAGTGCACCACCTTCCCCTCCAGAGTCAGGAAGCAATGCTCAAAGTGAGGACCAGAGCTCCCCCAAAGTGAACTGAAGTCACTCTCAATGACAAGGTCCTGAGCTCCTTGGAGGATGAAAACAGACAAGTTCATCAGGAAAGTCAGCATGACAAGCTCCTCGAAGAGAATCAACAGCTCCTTACAGTTTTTAACAGCTCCCAACAGCCTTTCTCAGCTCCCAACAGCCTCTCTTCTTCTCCAATTCTGCCTCTTAACAATGCTGGCAACAATCCACAGGTGGGCCTCCCACATCCAGCACCACAGTGACTCAGTTCAGCTGGTGTTACAAGCTGACCACCAGTTGTCAACCCACCACACCAACCAATATCCAAAAAGTTTCCTTTACTACTAAATAACCAAAAACAGTCTTCTTACTGAGGAACTTCAGACAGCCATTTTTGTATACCAAAGAATGCATGACTGTATTTCATTTTCAATTTTTAAAATTTAATAATTGTGCATTAATTTTTCTCCTGTTACCTTTTATATGTGGTACACAATACTGGTTTTCTATTTATAACAATGAAATGAAGTTTCCTTTAGAAATAGATGTTAAATTTAAATGTAATGTTACTTCAAAATAAACATGAAGTAACTATTATGATTTACATCTAATATGTCCGCCTGCTTGGAGGAGGTGGGTCACTGGTAGCTGACCTGAAAGGGGGTATTCTTGTCCCTGGCTCCTCCCTTCTCTCACCATCCTTCCTGCAATGAGGTGAGCAGCTTTCCTTTGCCATGCTCTTTTCCACACTGTTTCTGCCTTGGAGCCAACCAACCATGCAACGACTACTCTGAAAACCATGACCCAAAATGAACCTCTCCTCACTTTAAAGAGTGGGTGTCAAGTATTGTGTCCCAGTAATGGGAAAGCTGGCTAATAAAGTAACTAATAGTTCAGGGGTTATAGGACTATGGGAAATCATAAAGATAGTAGCTAGATAATTTGAGCATGAAAAACAGTCTGCAGGATAACAGAAAGTTCCTGAACATGCATACAAGATCACTGCAACTGGTCTTTCAGCCTTTTTTTCTCACCACTTAACCTCATCACAAACCTCAGGAAGACTGCCGTGAGTTCAAGGTCAGCCTAAGCTACATACAGAGTTCAAGGCCAGCCTAAACTACAGAGCAACATCCTATCTCAAAAAAAAAAAGAACTTTCCCAAATGTGTCTCCTCAGATTCTTATGTGTTACTAGAAACTCTGTCTTATTAATCTATATTAATTATTATAATTATTAATCTTATTAATCTATTAAACCAACTTTGTCTGGTTCTTTAAAAAGATGTCAAGGGCCGGGGATACAGCTCAGTGGCACAAGTGCCTACCTGGCAAGCACAAGGTCCAGACTTCAATTTCCAGTATCAAAAAAAAAAAAAAAAAAGATACTCAAGAAATACTTTTTAGAAGAATGATTCTCTTAAGCTTTGTTCTTATGTGACCACTTAGTAATTTCAATTATGGCTTACTCCAACTTTATCTATTCATATTTCCTTTATAATGTACTCTCCTGATTCTTTCCTTACTCCTTTGTGTTACTCAGTAGCATTTGAAACCACTTCTATTCCTCCTCCCTAAAACTACAGACCCAAAATACTGTAATAGCTATACTTCTAGTGCAATTTCCTTTCTGTTCATCTCATTACTCAAATTACTTCAACTACCATCACAAATAGAATAGCAGTAGCCAAGATCTTAATCCTATACATCTAGTTACCTACTAGGACATGTGCACCTGGATATGCCATAGGTATCTATCGTGGGCAGCATCCAAAATGACCTCCAATGGACTCTTTCCTCCTGGTATTCATGCCCCTATAAAGTTCCCTCTCACAGTGAACAGAGCTAACCCGTGTGACTAATAGGCTATGATAGAAATAATAGATGTGGCTTCTGAGGTCAGCTCCCAAAAGTTATTACAGCTCAAAACTCTACAGATCACTCACTCTTAGCAAAGCCAGCTGCCTCAAACATCCTCATAGAGATCTACCTACCAACAGAAGAACAAAGGCCTCCCCTACCAACAAATAGCACTCACTCACCTAGCATAGGTGGGTCATCAAGAAAGTAGACCCATTGGCTTTAGTCAAGCTGTCAGATAACTGAAGCTTTTACTTCTAGAAGCAGACATCTTGACTCAACCTCCTGAGAAATTCTGAACCAGAACTATCTAGCTCAGGTGCTCCCAAATTCCTAATCACAATAAACTGTATGCTATAATAAATGTTGGCCACTATCCAAGAGAATTATTTGCAATGATAAAATGTTCTGTGATCAAAAATCTGTACAGTGGTCACTGGCTACATGTGGCTACTAAACACCAGGAATGCAGCTAGTTGTAATAGGAACTGAATTTTCCATCTTATTTAATTTTAACTAATTTAAATTTAAATAACCACGTTAATAACTACTATATACTGGAGAGTACAAGTTAACTGTTTGGGATAATCTACTACACAGCATTGGGTAACTAATATAGTACCTTACACTAAAGCATTCTCTTGTATTTGTTTTGTTCCCCTTCCTCCATTTACTCAGTCAACCAAACGAAAACAAAACCAAAGCCCTGCTTCTACCTTCTTTTATTACCCATCTTGGTTAATGGTAGCAACACCCCCACCCAAGCACACAAGCCAGAAAGGCCCATACTTTCATCATCCATCTACGTGTAGTATTAATAATTCATTCTACTTGTAGTCTTAATAATTTTTGATAGCTCTCTTTGCCACTTCTTTTTTAAATATATTGTCACAACTTCAGTTTAGGACTTTGGTATTATTGAAAAATGTCTCTTTAATGATCTCTCTGCCCCTGAAATGGTTTTGCAAGATTAATCCATTCTTCACACTGCCACCTGAGTGATCTTTCTACAGCATAACACTGCTCTTATTATCTCTCTGATTAAAAGCTTCCCACAATCCAGACATTAAAGTCCAAACTCCTTAGACTAGCATAAAAGCCCTCTACAGTCTGGTGCCACCTATCACTCTAACATTACCAACTATAGTACTGTGCCCATCACCATCCTCCATGATCTAGCCACGCTGATCTGCATGCAATTTCTAGAAAATGTGACCTATCTTACCTCTACATCTTTATTCACACTGGTCCCTTGACATATTCTTCTATCCCTGTCATCTGTTTGGTAACTGCATCCCACCTCCCACAATTCAGTAGAGGTATTCATCTCACACCTGAGATCTCATCATGTTTCTGATCTATCCAGAAAGTACGAATTCTTCACCTTTGAGTCCCCACTGTATGCTGTTGAGATGCTTAATCTTCAGATCAACTTGATTGGCTTGAAAGATGTCTAGGAGACTACTGAGGTACACTTTCCCTGACCTTGAGAATTGTATCTCGTCCTTGGTCCTTCCTCTCTGGCACTTTCCTTGTCTCTCTTCTTCCCAAATGCTGTGAAGTGAGCAGCTTTCCTCCACCAACCCCTTCATCATGTTTGTACCTTGATATGAATCAACCATGTACTGAAATCATTTGCCAAAATAAACTTCTGTCTTAAATTGGGTATGTCAAGTATTTCGGCTCAGAAATGGAAGAGTGATTAATACAACTATTTATCAAGCTCCTAGAAGACAGAAACAGCATCTGATTCAACTTTGTCCGTATCTGACATTATAGCACAGCATTTAAGAGTACAGGCTGGGAAGTCATGCAAAGTCAGACTACCCTCTAGTCCTGTTACTTAAACTTCCTAAGTTTTGGTTTCTTCACCTGCTAAGTGAAGAATACATTAAAAAACCCATTTCTTCACAGACTCATTGTATTAAATTGATACATATAAAAGTTATATGCCTAGCATATAATTTCTACTCATACATGTAGTCTAAATGAAGAGACTAATGGTTGGTAGGTAAAAAAAAAAGGGTGAGAAAAACAAAAACAGAAAGCAAAATCACTTTTTTAGGCTACTCTAAATAAAAATAAGTAATACTAGGTGCCTACCACTTATCTACTACATGGTCAGAAAGTTATGAGGCATGACAAAAGGACTCAACCAGAAATAAATAAAAGGTTAAGAAAAAGGAGAGGACCTAGTTGAGCAATACAAGAGAGATCGGAAGCCTGGTGATAATAATAAAGGCAAAAGGTACATGCAAAAGGATTACGGAAGAAAAACAAAAATTAAAAACTAGAATCCTGGTAAAGATCTATGGTGTACTCTAAAATAATCAGGCTATAATTTAGCCTGAGCAGCTCCCAGGCTAAATCATATAAAAACTGTAAATTTTGGACTGTTTAGTATTTTAAAATAATAAATAGGATTTGTTTTTACTAATAAAATAAAGGTCTGGAGGTTACTCATTAACTCCACTTTACGTTCTACATTTTGCCTAAGTACCTGAAAGCAGGGCTCATAAGGCAAAAGAAAAACAAACAAAAACATTCTTATTAAAGTGTCCTACATATTCTGTGGAGCAGAATTTAGAAATGTTGTTATCACTCATATAAAAAGACATGGTCAGGCATGGTCACATGTGTCTATAAAACCAGCACTCTAGCAGGCTGAGTCAAGGAAATCACAAGTTTGAGTCCAACTTAGCAACACCCTCTTTCAAAAGAAAAAAGAAAAAAGGTCTGGGGATGTAGTTCATTGAGAAGGCCCTGTATTCAATTCTCAGAACTGGGGAAGAAAAGAAGAGACTAAATAGATTAGCTGAATCTTCTCATTTGAACGTTATACTATTTTTGGTGATAGGTAACTTCACACACACACAACACACATACAAAAACGTTATAGCTAACCCAAATTGTGTGCAGTAGCAAATACAGTGAACCAAGATTTGAAAGTCATCATTTTAAACCTGGTTTCAAAACTTTCCTACCTGGGAAATTCTAGAGTGATTAATTCATATCTTTGAATATAACTTTTTTCTCATCTGTAAAATGGGAATAATGTGCTTTGTTGGATTATAT
>NW_004955412.1:21335964-21369495 GCF_000276665.1 Chinchilla lanigera | reverse complement strand
TAATTATAATACCTGTGAAGTACTTAAAATATGCTTTATATGTGGAAGCTGATTACTGTTACTAAATAAGGAAATTAGGAAACAGTTGTAAAAGTATCATAAATGTGAATGTAAACCACTGTTAGTATCACAGAGTAAACACAAAAGTGAAAATTTGTTAGATGTGATAAGTCTGAAGTGGATTATGCTATTTGTGAGATAACAGATTAATCTTCAAAAATAAAATTTATATGGGAAATAAACATGGATACAGGTATCTATAATAAATTATTTATCAACTGTAATTAGGTTGTGTATTCCTTCACTTTTTTCCAATCTGACTTATTAACTTCATCAACCCTCAAAGACAATAGAACAGTCTCCAGATTAGTTATATCGATGACAGTAAATTATTCAAGCTGGATAAGCAGAAGTCTCCTAACTGCTAACAGTGTGAGGAAGCAAGGCTAGCTAAAATAAGATATGGTAAATATTTATGCAAAATTAACAGACCTTTACCCCACAGGGAGTCTGTAACCATGGGAAAAATCAGCTTCCCAGAACTTAGTATAGCAAATGCCTGTAGATCTCCCTAAGGGCTATAAAGTCTCTATATGCGTAAGACTGCTTAGAAGACCACTGTCCTTTGCATGTAGTCTCTTTGTAAAATTTAAACCAAGTAAAATTCTCAAATTATAGTTCTCTCTACATAAAAACAATACTTATTCAGTAAAAGATTTAGTTTATAGGCTTTTTTTTAAGTCAACTATCTGCCTACCTCTGTTCTAGGTTTTCTGGGGTTACTAAGAAAACAACTTATGGTTAAAAAGGTTAGGCTAAAACAACACACCTAAATAGCCTTAAGCAAACTTTTTCCACGTTATAGCATAAGAAGTGGCTAGACTACAATTACTCATTCCACAGAATTTCAGTAGCAGGAAAATGAAAGCATTTACAAAGAAGATTTGAAAAAAAAAAAAACATAGAAGATTTGAAAAAAAAAGACACTAAGATTAAAAGTAACAATGTTTTATGGTTCAGAAGATGAATCTACAGCTATAATAAAAGAAACAATCACTTAATTCTATAAACATAAACTAAATGATAAAAAGGAAACAAGCTGTGTTAATGAGACATCTTTTTAAAAAATCTCAGTTGCCACCTAGCCAAATATAAGATTCTTGCTACAAATATCACGTAACATAATTGTCTTATATCACTCATGCTTCACAAAAGCCCAATCATCTACTATTATAAGGTATATGCTGCCTTCCACCATTCTCCCCTTATATATTCAGTAGAGCAAATTTTGGGGTCACTTCTTGGTGCTTTGTACTTCTGCAATACCAAAAACTATACAATTTATATTAGATAGACCTTAAACTTCCTAAAAGTACATTAGAATAATGACATAAAACAATTTATAAGCAACACAGATCAGAAAGTGATTTATAAGCAACACAGATTAAGTTCCAAAATTGTCCAGTGTTTAAAGATGTGTGTGTGTATTTAAAGCAATGAATCACAAACTTAAACACAATGTAGCCATTCTCTAGAGGAAATGAGACAAAATCTCTCCTGTCAGGAAAAAAGAATAGGTAAGTAGGTGATTAAGCATAGAAAGAATAAGATATAGTTATACAGTAAAATTATAACATGAAGACAGCACTTCAACAGTACTGAAGAAAAAATGCACTATTTTATCCAATGGGTTCAAATAATCAATAGGCTGATCTATATGAGCCAATCAATTCGCAGCAAAATTGAGACCATTAGTTCACAAAAACATTTAAGAAGAAGGGCACTAGAATTTCAACTATTCTGTTTGAAAACTATGTGATCTTGAGTAAATCAGTGAAGCTCTCAGGGCCTCACTAAATTACCAAGTGCCTAAACTGACCTTAAATTTAAGATTTTCCTGTCTCAGTCTTCCAGAATGCTAGGATTACACAGATGTGTGCCACTAACATCTAATTCATTCTTGTCTGTTTTTAAATAAAAACAATAATTAATTTATACAGTTGAGAAGATTAAAAACACAATGCATGAAAAACACCTAGAGCAGGGTGTGACAGCACATGCCTGTAATCCCAGCGCTCTGGGAGACTGAAGCACGAAGATTGCAAGTTTGAGCACAGGATGGGCAATTTAGCAAAACCCTCCCTCAAAATTAAAAATAAGCTGGGGATATAGTTCAGTGCAAAGGCCCTGTAGTTCAATCTGCTACTGGGAAAAAATACAAAAAGAAAAAGGAAAGGAAAAGCAAGCAAACACCTAGAACCTATCCACTACTTATTGTGTACTAAATATAACATTCTTTCATATATCCCAAGTTTCTCTATAAGACTAAATTTTATCTTGTTTTTTAAGGCTCATTTTCACCTATATCACATCTTGCCACCATTCACCCAAAATATAGCAATAGGCATCATGATTTAAACATTATCTTAAAAAAAAAAAAAATTTTGCTAATCATACTACTGGTTTCCAGAATCCTTCACTGACCAAATTATCAGCACAGTTACATTTTCACAGGATGCACAAAGCGTAAGAATAAGGACTGCTACCTTCAAAGAGGTCAATGAGTAGAGACATGTCCTTCCAGAAGCAACTGAAACAATGCCTAATGCACAAAATGTGATTCCTCTATCCAAAAGTAATAAAGATCTTGATTTTCTTAATTTTCAGCTTAATTTTCAACTTAAACCAATGCCCTTTCCACTTCAGCTTAAGTAACTCACTAAAATATAATTTAACTGAAAAATAGATTTAAAGGGAAGATGAAAGGATACTACGTGATAGGAAGTAATCATTTCTTAATTTGGAAAATAAGATCAATTTAATCATTAATTATGATCTCATGCTACTACTTCCCTAAAATAAAAATGATTTCTTGCCTTAATTGCCAGAACTAATCAATAAATGTCACTCTTGAAGGTAAATTTCTCAATTTATAGATATAACTCACCAGCTAGCAAGAACTCAAAATAACTCTGCCACAACAATGACCTACATAAAGCATTCAATATTTACTGAAGAAATTAATTTTTTTTTTTTTTTTTTTGGTTTTTCTCCGGTACCGGGAACCGAACTCATGACCTTGCGCTTGCCAGGCAGGTGCTTTTGCCGCTGAGCTAAATCCCCAGCCCCTACTGAAGAAATTAATTAATTAATGTTGGTAAGTATAGAACTGCACAAATTCTTTATAGCTAGAAATGCCTCAAACTTACCCTGTTTTTTAAAATTTTATTGGGACATTTTGGATATGCATAATAACAACACTCATCACAGGGAATTTGTACCTGCACATGATATATATTGCTTCTTATGTTTTTCCCATTCCACCCCCTTTCCTTTTGTCCCTCTACCCCTGCTTACTTACAAAAGTTTTGTTTCCATTTTTTCTTTTCTATTTTTTTTTCCTCTCATTTCTCCCCTACCCCTTCTCAATATCATCATCATTCAGTTTCCTTTCATTGCTCCTTCCTTACAAAAGCAAAAAATGAAAATACATATACATACACACATTAAATTTAGGGCTAAAATATCTTTTCCTTTAAAAGTTACCTGTATTTCTAACAAAAAGATTAGTCTCAAAAAAAATCTCTCAGAAGTCAAAATTAGGAATATAATTACTAATATTTATCCACACAATATTTGACTTAATCCTATTTTTGGAAACAGAATTGCACCCTATCCTCTATTAAACTATAATTGCAAAGTCAAGAGCTTCTCTTTTTTTACTGTACATCCATAACATAATGCCTCTTTCTCTGCACAACCATGAAAATGATAAATAAGCTTATTAATTACCTGACATTTTGAGTCAAAATGGAGACTTTAAGGCACTCAAATGAACTAACTTAAGCAGATGACAGTAGCTTTGAGAATTTCTAAACCAATTTAGATAGACTCGCTTCCCTTCATATAACCTTAGGGACTGCCTTAATTATGGATATGATGGATCCTTTCTCTGCACAACCAATAGCACAGATGAACGCAGGATTTTTATAAATGATTCTGATGTTCTCCTCCAGAATAAATAACATCATTGACTGAGAGTTCCCAGAAGACTTGGAGCCATTAAGAGCTGGGATTCCTTTTAATTGGCATCATTCCAACAGAGGCTCAGTGAGAAATGAAACCTCCTGCAAATCAAATCTGTTGCAATGTTTTTTTTTCCAGAAGTTAATTACCTGCTTCTGCACCCTCCTCCCCAACTCCCAGTAAAGGAGAGGCTGGAAAAGTAGATGACACTTTGCTGTAAGCCTCCTCCAGAAATACTAAAAATGAAATCAAAACAAGCTTTGCCTATCAAATTCTAGATACACTCTGAACATCGGCTCCTCCTTGATACCTGTCAGTCTACAGTACCATGACCAGAAAACAATGAGACAGTGGGAATTTACTATAAGAAGTTATACTTCAAAACACCATCTTTTAGAGATACTTAGTGAAAACTACTTTTATTTTATTTATTTACTTACTTATTTCTAGTATTGGGAATTGAACTCTAGTATTGGGGAGTAGCACTGAGATACTGTACATCCCCAGCCCTTTTTGACTTTGTATTTTGAGACAGAGTCTCAGGCAGGGTTTAATCTTGCAGTCCTCCTGTCTCAGCCTCCCAGTGTGCTGGGATTACACACATACGCCACCATGCCTGGCTTTTAATGAAATATTTATGGGTGTACTTATGATACCCAGAAACTACTTCAAAATAATCCAGTGTGAAGAAAGGGAAAAGAACAGATGAACCAAGACTTGCATTGGTAATTTTTGAAGCTAATGATGAAAACACAGAAGTTCAACATATCATTCTCCAAACTTTTATATATGTTTAAATTTTTCCACTTATCCTTAATATCTACTGCTCACTCCCCAGGAGGAAAAAAAAAAAAAAACTACCCTCACAAACTCAAAACAATCCACATAACAAGCACTTGACAATTCTATCAGTTTGCTCACTTTCAGATCTAAGCAAAGCAAATACAGTTTTGCATATAAATGGCACAGATACTGATCTCAAAAGAAAATTCCCTCAATTTCTACTTTAGTATGATAGCTAAACTGATGAAGAACCTTAAGTGTTATGTTTTGTGAGTAGGCCTTCACTAGTACTGCACAGAAGGTATTTACTCCATTAAATTGACTCACATGTAGATACAATTTAAAAGAAGAGTTAATTCCATTCAACTCAGCTATTCCCCTTCTAGGCCTCTTCCCAAGAGTTAAAGACATTATATTAAAGTGACACATGCAGACCCATGTTTATATCAGTTATTCATAATAACTAAATCTTGGAAGTAGCCTCTATGTCCATCAACAGATGAATGGATAAAGAAAATGTATTTCCACACAATGGAGTACTACTCTACCATAAAGAAGAATAAACTGGAGTCATGTGCAGGAAAACGGTGCATCGCAAAAGCATAATGTTAAATGAACTAAATCAGACACAAAAGCTTCAATGTTGTATGGCTTCTCTTATATGAGAAATCCAAAAGACAAATAAAAAGCAACAAAAAAATTAGATAATAGTAAATACAGAGGTAGGTCTTTTGTAAATGGGAATCAGACCAAGAGATACAGGGAGGGGGAAAGAGGAGAGGAGAAATGGATGAAAAAAGCAGTGAGATGTGTTACATACATGTACTGACTGCCCACACATGTAATCATTATGCACTATTAGTACTGATTAAAAAATCAAAAATTAGAAAAGGAGGGGCTGGGGATTTAGCTCAGTGGCAAAAGCGCCTGCCTGGCAAGCGCAAGATCGTGAGTTCGGTTCCCGGCACCGGAGAAAAACCAAAAAAAAAACAACAAAAATTAGAAAAGGAGAGTTGGAAGAAAAAAATAACGAAAAAAACTCTAACCATAACTTGTGATTAAACAACACTGAAACCAAGTTCAGTAGAATAACACTTTATTACATGAACCTGCAAACATGATTAGAAGTATGTCTGCACTTTTAATCTCAAGATCTCAAAGCACTTTACAAACATTAATTTAACCATCATATCATCTGAGAGGTAGATATTATACAATTATAACCACCTATCCTGCTGCTACAAAATATTTAAATACCCCTTCAGCAGTACTTGCCCTGAGAAAGTCTCGCCTAAACAGCCAATAAAATAGGAAATAAGCTGACAGTACATGTGCCACCAACAATCTCCAAAAAGATCAGACCTTCACCCACAAGAACCACTTCCTCTGAACAGACCACAGCCACTGCACTGGCAAACCACAACATATCAGCTTTTGTCTGGAACACCGGCCGATAACCCACTGAAAATCTACGAGAGGATATGGTTAAGCACCTCCACAGGATTTCCTATTTCCTGTCGATCCATGTTACTCTTCTGGATAAGACAGCCACTTTCTGCATTACATGACCAATTTAAGGTATAATTCCTTCAGATGCTAAAAAGTTCCCTTCAGTTTTTGAGACAAGGTCTTACTAAGTCACCACGTTGCACGGCTGGGCTTGAATTTGTGATCCTCCTGCCTCAACCTCCCAGACTGCTGGGATTACAGAAGTGTACCACCATATCAGGCACCCCAGGCACTCCAGTTTTTAGTTCATCTTTTTGTGCGTGTGGTGCTGGGAATCAAACTCAGAATCTTGCACTTGCCAGGCAGGAACTTGTGCCGCTAAGGTATATCCCCCATCCACCTCCAGTTTTTCCACAATAAAATAATCTACACTTTCTGAACCCATGACAGATTTACACAATCCCCTTTGATCTTTTAGATGTGTAAACTGAAAAACAGCATTTATAGGTAAATTTGAGCAAAAATGTAGTCTTAGAGCAGCACCTTTTGAATGACAATATGCTTTTTAATGTCTAAAGAAAAAGTGTGGTGTCTAATTGCAAGCAGGAACTAAACCAGGTTTTCTCATATATTTCTAATTTCTGCATAAATTGTTACTCACACAGTCCTAAGACGGGAAACCATTTTTTATTGGCTCTTAGGTTTACTTGTCTCTAGACACTGGGAAGCCTCCCAGGTCTGTCATGTAACTATGATTTCAAAAACCAGGACTCAGCATTTGAATTAGTAAAGTATCCTGTTTTGGTATGAATCTAAAGTGTCAGTTGCAGTGATGCATATTAATTCAAGAAGGCAAACTTAGTGCTTTTCTTTTACAAAATGTCAACAATACATGCTTTGTAATTTGGACAGAGCTTCTAACCTTTGGCACAATTATGTATTACCTCTGTAGAATCAAAAAACCAAAAGTTACTCCAGGCATTAACTTCATAGGTATTTCTCGGAGTTAGCTGCTGTCTTACAAATATCTTTCTTATATGGCTATCTTAGTATTCCAGACATTCTCAGTTGAGAAAAAAATGTTCTAAATTTAGCATGCTTCCAAGATTCTTAAATTACTAGCAAAATACAAAAGAATAAGGACATATATTTAAATAATCTCAAACTAAATTAATATCAAAGATAAAAGTCTAACATTAAAGAACTCTATAATCATATTTTATAATTTAAATATGTACTTTATCTTTGTTACTGTCTCTTATCAGTACGTAGTAACAATTCCTATGAATACAATGGCAATAAAGTAAAATGTTATTTCAATTTTAACAATAGTCCATTTTACAGGAAAAAATACTGCTAAGCACTGCAGGTCTATTTCTTTTCGTTAAAAAAAAAAAAGAGAGAGAGAGAGAGAGAGAAATAACAACAGACCAAAAGAACAAAAGTTAAAACTTACTAAACAATAACAAAAAAGAATGTAAGGTAACACAGACTGAAAGCCCACTGAGAAAAAAGGTAACAATGTCCAGATGTATCTCATCACATAGCAACAGATATTTTATCTTAAAGCTAAAATCAAAACTCCTCACTTACTTTAGAGATGTTTTCTCTTCACTTCTGGTTGAATTTTCAATCAGTAATGATTGAATAGTACTTCTGCACTGGCTTTTTGTCAACTATGGGACACTATAGTTGCAAGAATCTTTTTGTAAAGAAGTCATCTTTATCCTGAGTAACTGTTTAGTTGATTTGGTAATTATGCTGTTTGTGTAAGTTTGTTTCATTTAATTATTATATATGTTACATCTATTCTAAAAGGTAGCAAAAATAAAAGTGGAACAGTGGATGTGGCTCAGTGGTACAGTGTTCCGCATGTAGGCTGTGGGTTCAATACCCAGCACTGAAAAAATAAAAATTAAAAATTTTGTAACTGAATTAAAATGATCTTGAGAATCTCTTTCCCTTGTAATTTGGGGCTATGCCTGGAAAAAAATCAAAGTGTCAAGCCCCTGTCCAAAATTACAGTAAAACTAAAGTTCGAACTAGCTTATTTAGAATATGCCAAGATAAAAAACAATATAATATTCTTTACTAGAACTAATTTTTTTTTTAAAAAGCATTTTGTAGTAAGAGAGTAATTGGAAAGAAGCTAATACAATATTAGCTTTTATTTTAAAAAAGCTAGGGACAGGGTTGTCTTTTTTTAAGACAATAGATTAACAGAAAACACAGAACTTAACTAAGCAAAGAATACGTCAGGGTACAGGTGTGGAAAAAGTGGTGGATAACTGAACCATTTAGAGTTATATATACATAAAATGAGAGGAAAGCATTATTTTGCCTGGTATTGCAAGCATATATAAGTAACAGGGCAATTTAAAAGTAAAGTTTGAGCTAAAGATCAGGAAAAATTTCCTGACTTACAAGGCCTATTAGCTTATTGTTCACTCTCCTGAGAAACTGAGAGCTTTATCCTCTAAAGATACTTAAAGTTAGAACAGACAATTAGAGTGTATCCTGCAAGCGAAGAATCCAACTCTGACTTGGTGAGACTGGAAAGCTACTAAAATAAGTTGAATAGAAAAGTAATATACATAAAAAGGCACTGTGTAATTTAAAGAAAAAAATGGGGAACTTGAAAGCTAGAAAATATGGGTTAAAGCTTTAGCTCTGTCCTTACCAATTTTATAATCTTGATTTAAACTTTATGAATTGTTAACTGTAAATGATCAAAACATGATTTGCCCTATGCCAAACTGAAAATATTATAAATATTAAAAAATTATGCCAGGTGTGGTGGTGCACATCTGTAATCCCAACACTTGGGAGGCTAAGGCAGGAAGACTGCTACAAGTTCAAGGCCAGCCTGAACTTGTAAAGTGAAACCCTGTCTCAAAAAGACCAAAAAAATAGATAGACAGACAGACGGACAGACACTACCACAGGGTATCATTACATGAGAATATTTTACTCAAAAGGAAATGTATATGCAAATACAAAGTCCAAAAAAATATATATATACTTCAGCAGTTCACAATACTAACAAATACCTGGAAGCTACTTTGAGCATCTCTTGTAACTGTAGAGGCCAAAGGTAACTTGCGTTAAGATCATGATGTCTCAATAAACTCAGTATTAATATATTTACACAAGGTTTTCTTTTCCTGATGTATATATTTTTGGCAGACTCTACATATATTTTTAAATCTTTTAATTGCTGATTTTAAAATTTGAATTCAAATAGCATTTTTTTTAATTCAAATAGCATTATTCTGAGAACTCCTAAATATTAAGAGAAAGGAGCATGTCTTCAAGTAAAGCTTTAAAACATCATCAAAACCAAGTTTTAACATATGAGGCCAAATAAAATTAAGTTCCCTGTTTGTGAAAATGTGACATGGTCAATAAGCAATCCTATGATAAGAATTTCTTTCTTTCCTTGTTTCTCTCTCTCTCTCTCTCTCTCTCTCTCTCTCTCTCTCTCTCTCTCTGTGTGTGTGTGTGTGTGTGTGTGTGTGTGTGTGTGTTGCTGGGGATCCAATTCAAGTCCTCCCACAAATTAAACAAGTGCTCCACCATTAAGTAACATCCTCAGCTTGATAAAAAGCATTCCTAATAATTCTGTCAGGCCACCAAGATACAAAAGAGAACACTAATATATCCTGCAGTGTCTATGACCCATATCATTTTGGGAGGCAATTCACACACATTCTTGGATAACTCTCAGAAGAGTACACTCAGAGATTTTTCAAACTTTTTGCCCTGGAATCATAATGCTCAGAGAAAACTATGTAAAATCTATCATTTACAGGTTTATGAATGTTTACAACGAACGTTATAAAAACACCTACATGTCAACTCAATGCCATATAGTATGTGTTACCAAATGGAAACCACCAATATGTTAAATGGTATATCAAAAGGATAACACACTTTTGTCATGATTTCAAATAAAACTTTGTCAACACACTGACTAAATATGAACATATCACAATTGTGTTATTAACTAGGAAAACTGCAACTCTACACATTTTTAAAATTTACTTTAGATTCCACATGTTGACTCATCTAAAACTGTACGAGTGCAGTACCACGTACCTATATGAATCAAGATTTTATACCAAATAACTGACAGGAAAGACAAAAATATAATAATGCAAAGCTAGCACTGAGGTCCTTAACTTCAATTTTATTTTTTCTTTTCTTTTTTTTTTTTTTTTTTTTGTCTTTTTGAGACAGGGTCTCGCTGTGCAGTTCAGGCTGACCTTGAGCTCACTTTGTAGCCCAGGCTGCTCGAACTGGCAACAATCCTCCTGCCTCAGCCTCCCAAGTGCTGGGATTACAGGCATGTGCCACCACGCCTGGCCTTAACTTCAATTTTAATTTTGTACTTATCAACTGATTGGCTTTACAAGAAAATGTCACAAATAATTTCACCTTGCAGATAATGACTTGTGCAACTTTGAAAATAATAACATAAAGAATATTTAAACCAAAAGCATTACATGACAACTCTGGGTAAAAATGTATCACTAATGAAAATGAGCATTTTCATAAGTATAGGTATATGCATATAAAGTTAAAATTCCCACACGTACTTTAACAGTTTAAGTTATACAAGCTTAAAGCTGAATTCATTGCTAATAAAATTTCATTACATCAAAAACTTTCATTCATCTGCAAATCAAAAGGAACAACAAAATCCCTAAGCCCTAGACAAAACCAAGGTCCATGTATTTCAGTGAAGACCCTTATAACTCTCTTACCTCTACTGCCCCTAAAAATACTATTAAGGAATCTGGCCTAAAATCATTTACTGAGTCCACTGCAAGAGTATTCTCTGCTCTCTACCTCCCAGAAGAAATTCTATCACTAAACTCTCAGGAATAGAAGAAAGCACATAGAAGGACTGGAAACAATTAGGATATACAGTATTTTACATCTGAATGAAGCAATCAGTACAGATTGAAAGCAATAATTTGACATTTCTACCACTTTCCATGTCGTTATTCTAAACACTGAAAACTATGAGTCTCCTGGTCTCACAGAACTTACAAAGTAAGTGACTTCAAGTTACCCATAGAACTACTTAAATTTTTAAATTCAGTATACTACATAACCATGAATACAGTTTGTGTTTAAAGCTTTTTTTAAAAAAAGAAATGGAGGCTGAGAAGTAAAAGATTATGGGAAAGAGAAGGGAAAAAATGAATGTGTTAATTTAACTACAAAATAATAACAGGATGTTACAGAGTTCTAAGTATCCAAAGTGACCAATCAGGAACTAAACATAGCCAAATTCCATCCCAGCCCCAGCACGTCCCTAATGCAAGAATAAAACCCTTCTTATCTTGTTCAGCCATGTGTCGCCTGCCACAAACTGCAAAACAGAACAACGCCCAAAACCAGCTAGTCTGATTTCAACTGAGGACAGACAGACTCTGTAGTCAGAAGCACCACAAAGAAAGAACTCCAACTCACACAGCTGGCCTGATGGTTCTGCACACTCTACAGAACAAAGCCATATCACATAGAGTACTTCAAACTTGAAAGGATCTCTAAAAAGCTACACTGGCACTATTAATTTGCCAACAGTCCTAAGAATCAACAAAATGTACCTACCAAACATTGGAATTAGTGAGAAAAAGAAGGCGATGTAGGTAGGACTGAGAAGCAGACAAAATTATTTCATACTCATAACTTTGTTAAGGCACCCTGGCATAGAAATAGTACTAAACCAGTACTTCCAGATTTCACTCAATATATATTCAAATCAGGAACAACTACTCTCAAACACAAATGGCTGCTTTATATTTATGAAACATCTAGAAATGTTTAAAGAAAATGTGGTCATAAAATAACTCTCATTTTTAAAACAGTAAGTTTCTAGAAAACAGATCTCAGCAAAATTAAGCGGCTCCTTTTAACTACCCTTCAAAATACCTTTTAACTATGTAAAGTTGGGTGGGACCTGAACCAGTTAAAGAATATTAATCTTAAAGCAATTTGCAGATTAGTCTTAAAATATTCACTTTTTAATCATTCTTGTCTAGCACAGTATTTGGCAAAGAACAGGCTTTCAATAACTGCATGCTTACTGAATGTTAGATGCTATCTAAGTTATAAAAAAGGCATAAATCCTGTATTTTCTAAGGTAATAGAAAAAGAATTCCTGAAAGCAAAGCTCTAAAAAACATTAGTTGGGGGCTTTGAAGTGATTTTTCTGTGAAATGCATGGGTGACCCTAAATTCTGTTTCTACAAATTAAACATCCCAACACCTCAATGAATATCATCACTACATCAGTTCCTAGTAAGATTTTTTGTCTACACATTCAACAAAAAGGGCAAGAACTGAATGAAGCAGGAAAACAATTATTCACACACTGTTGAAAGTGATTTCTGGGAAGCAAAACACCCTGAAAGCAAAAGAAATGGGGACCAAAAAAAAAAAAAAAAAGCACTGACACTATTCATGTGAAGTATATTCGAGAAAAATTAAAAATCAACTCACTGAAAATGAAAACCCATTTAACAAAATACACAGAGGATAAATATAAGCCATTTAAATATTTAATGGAATCTTTTAGGTGAACATTCATGTGACACTGGAAAGTATCAACAGGAAGAGGAAGTTCTGTTTCTGGAGTAGCTGTTATGGTATGATAATGGAATTTGGCCCTTTTAAAATCAACAAATGAGAATCACATTTGGGTGAAACATTCTTATTAGGAAATTAAATTACTTTCTGCAGAAGCACTGTTGCACTTTTCATCAAAGAGCTTTGGCTTTCTAGTTCGCTTATTTGCTCTATTTTTTTATGATGTAATAGCTTGAAGGTTGACTTAAAAATAATGCAAGCTGACGGAAATTTGGGAGCTCCACACAGTGTCATATTTTAACTCTTAGGGGTAAGGAAACTCCACCTTTACCATATATTGTCTCTAAACATCACCATACAATATTGATAAGCAAATCACAGGCACATTTGCACCATGCTTAGGGTTTACATCCCTAAGACACAAGTGTTTCTGGAAGATGAAATATTAAAACATAATAATTAAAAGCAAGCCTCAGGATTTCCCCTAATTTCTTTCAGCTTCTGAATACTGCCTCCAACAAGAGCCTGCGATTTACTGGCGATGTCAACATTCGGGAAAATTATTCGACAATTAATAATTAAACACTATGCGGGTAAACACTTAAAAGAGATCAAGCTTACAAATCACCAGGCAGTGGGCTGAAAATTAAGCTCACAGACTGAAATTCCTAAAAGCTAATAATATAAGAACTACGAAGGGCAGGAGTAAATCTGATGATGCACCAATTCCCACCGGCTTCAGGCAAAGTGACTTTTCTCCAAGATGAGTACAGAATCCTAATGCACGCTACAGACAGCCCAAGATGACGGCTTTCTCTACCTCTGCTCTGAGAATCTGGGGAAAGTTTCTCTCTAGAAAAACTGTATTTCCAAATTCAATCAACCGGAGAACTTGGCAACAACCCTAGTCTAATTGCACAGCTCAGAAAACAACCACTTTCCTTTGCCTGTCAACTCCACTGGCGGAAGGCAAACTGCAATCACCCGGCCGAATCCTAGGAGGCTAAGCGACAGAGGAACTGCATACCCACCTGTCGGTGATAGTAGACTGTGTGCCACTCATTGGGGCCCTTGGCAAGAGGTCCTCCTTTTATCCAACTTGCATTTTACAAAAACACCTCCACCCCACCCCCAGTGCTCTGGGATCAGGCCCAATTCCGGCAGGGACACAAAAGTCCAACTCAAAACTCCATTCAGTCATCTAGAACATCCGATGGAAGAGGTCAAGGAAAGGGGCTGAGGGTTGGAGCAAAACAAGCTGTCTCCCAACACAAACCCAGAAAGTCAGCCAGAAGGCGAGTTCTAGAGCTAGCGATAAATCTTCCCGAAAGCAGAGGAAGTAAACTTCGTCACAGAGAAGTCCGCAAGCCGTGGGAAGGGGACCCGGAATCCCTCCGGGGCCGGGACGCGACGCCCGCCACGGCAGGGCCGGGCCAGACCTCTGGTCCCCGCTCTCTATCTCCGGCTGCCGGCTGCTCGTGGCCGCAGCCTCGGCTGCCTCTCCGGCCGTCCCGCGCCGGGCTCCAGCCGCCCCATGTCCCCCGGCCGGGGGCCCCCTCTAGTCTTCCTCGCCGCCCCCACCAGGCTCCAGGCGCTGGGACCAGCCGCGGCTGCCGGGGAGGAAGTCTCGCAGCCCGAGGTGACAGGGACCGCGTCCTTCAGCGCCGCGGGCTGCTCCCCATCCCGGAGAGGCCCAGACCGTCTCTTCCGCAGTCCGCACAGGCGGCGGCGGCGGCTCCTCCCCGGCGCTCCGGCAGGCGGCGGTTCCCTAGAGGTGCGGGACGTCCCTGTCCGGCCCGGCCTGGAAGTGCCGGCCCCGGAGCGGCGGCGGCGGCGGCGACTCCCAGTGCAGGGCCGGCTGGCCGGGTCCTGGGGGGCCTCGCGGGAGCGCGCGCGAAAGGCGGGGGAGGCCGCCGGCGGTGGGGGACCGCGCGACAATTGCGGGCGGGCGCGCGCGCGGGTTCCGGTTCCGGTTCTGTCTTCCCGGCCCCGGCGCGTCCAGCGCAAGCGAGCGAGCGAGCTTCCAGCTCGTCCCCTCCCCCGCCGACTTTTCGGGCCTCCTCCCCGCTGACTTCGAAAGCCGCCTCACCCGGATCCCTCCGCCGTTCGGCCTCCCTCCCTGCGTGGTCTCGCGCCGCTCCGCGCGGACGCCTCCGCCAAGAGCCTCGGTGGGGGGAGTGAAAAAGTAGTTCTGTGGGGCAATGGAGGTAGCTGCGGTTGTCCCACCCGCCGCTCCTTGGCTGGCCCCGGGGCCCTTGAGTGCTCGGGACGTGCACTTTGGAGTGTTAGCTTGTACAGAGTCGGGCTTAGCCCGGACCAGCCAAAGACCACTCCCCCAATCCAGAGGCGTTCACGTCCCGACCCCCTTGTCCTGGAAACTTTTATTTCTTGCGGGAATGTCCTCGGCCGCCTGTTTCCTGACAACACGTACGAAACGGTTTGGTCGCTGGACGCGAGTCCCGGTCCAGATGCGCGGACAGCGTCCCTCCCGTGAAGCAAAGCCCCGCGCGGGCACCGCTCACCTGGCACCTGCCGGTTCTCCCCGCGGCGGGGCTGCCGCGCATCAGCCCTGGCTGCCGGGGTGGGCAGGAGAAGACGGGCGCGAAGGCTGGGGAGAGAGGATGCGGGGACTGGAGCCAGGGTTTGTTGGTATAAATATTGCTTTGAGGCTCTTTTGCCTTGGCAAGATGAAATGTACGTATTATTTGCCATATTCAGAAAGCATGGTGCTTTCCACAGCGATTAACAAGCTTGCCGTGGAAAGAAAAGGAAGAAAATGAAGTACAGTGTACCAGTCCTGTAACCACAACTCCACGTCTGTCTGAAGAGTTCCCAAATATTTATCCGCTTTCTTTTTTTACGGAGTGGAGACACTTAGATGCTCATCTAGTTTTATGATTGAATAGTTGAATGTTGTGGTATTGAAGTACCACATATAATATAGTTCTCCAATTCTGCCTGCAAACGTCTAAATGGCTGTCCTTTATCCAGCTATTTTCAGACTTCTGAATTTAAATCCGCGTCGGTGGAAAGGGACTTCAGCCATTTTGTGGAAATCCAGTCTAATAAACAGTGGATGTGAAGGGAGAAAACAATTAGCTCTTAACAATGCTCTTCTAAAAGTCATTCCACAAAGGTTCATGAAAGGATCATTATCCCTGAATAGATGCATGAGCTCAGGCTGACGTTAGAACTGGGTAAAAAAAGAAAAAGATAAACAAAGGCCAAAGATGACTATTGCTGGATTTTTTTTTTTGTAAGTTCAAGGCACAGCAAGCTAATTTTGTAATGTTTATTTTTGGAAAGACTAGAAGCCGATTAAGGTTCCAAGCCACTTTCCTAATGATCAGATCTGGACATATTGCCACCTGCTGGTGTAGCCTAACATGACAATTTTTATCCTGAAAACTCCCAATTTTTTTCTGCATAGAAGTGGAAAGAGTTCCTTCCTCCATAGACAAGGAGCAAAACGCAAATCTTATCCCCAAACTTCAATAAAGCTTTGTTAAGTACACTAAAAGTCTTATTTTTCCTCATTCTAATGATGTTACTGTGAAAGTATCAAATGATTTGGACCCCATGATTCATCAAATCATACATTTTGAAAATGAAGGGCTGGGGATTTAGCTCAGCGGCAAAAAGCGCCTGCCTGGCAAGCATAAGGTCGTGAGTTCGGTTCCCGGTACCGGAGAAAAACCAAAAAAAAAAAAAAAAAAACACCAAAAAAAAAAAAAAGAAAATGAGTTCCCATCTTCCCTTCAGGTATGCTTTCAGTACTTAAGCTTAGGGAATAAAACAAACTGGGAAAGTTTCCTAATTCACCTTCTCTTCCTTGTATACAAAACCTCTTGGCAAACTTCAAGATCTTTCTAAACTTAACAGACCCAAGGTTCTAGCTGTGAGCAAAGGAAAGCTTCAGAAGAGGGTAATCAAAGGATTGAATAACCAGTAGTTATTCATTCCAGAACTAAAAGAAAAAGAAATTAATAATGAAAATCTCCGTAGTCAACCACAAAGCACTAATGATAAAAACATCCCCTGAAATCTTGCTCCTTGGTAACTGCTGGCAGCTCTGCTGTTCTAAAAGCTCCATGTAGAGAAAGCCTTCAGAAGACACATTGGCCTAGGTAAAGGATCAGTCTGGTACCTAGAAAGCTGATACTACTGGCCAATCCACTGGACAGGTTCTCTGAGGATGTTTTCCAGCACACCTTCATCCTTCATCCATTTCTTCAACACACTTATTATGTACGTACTATATGTCCAGGACTGTTTTAGGGATTGGGAGTCCAGTTCTCAGAAGAGCCAGAGGCCTTGTCTTTGTGGACTCATCCCACATCATCATTGTCAAGGCCACTGCCCAAACAGGTGGTAGAACCAAAAAGAATTAAGCTCTTTTTTCAGCAAACTATTTGATGTATGTTGATTACTATCCACTCAAATAAAAATATAGTAAGGACAATTAATGCTAAGCAACAGATTAGTGGTGTCTCACCAGTAATTATGAATAATGATCAGTATTCCTAGAAGCCAATGGCTTCTTTAAAAAATCCTTGGCCAAATCACAGCAAAAATATAAAAGGCAGACTCTGGATTTATAAAAAGTTACTTTATTTTTATAAAATTTAGTACAAATCATATTGAAATATAAATCCTTCAACAGTGTTAGTTATCATTACATAGTAATCCATATGCAAATGAATTATTTTTTTCTCCAGCCATAGCACAGGTTCATTAGCCCTTCATTTACCTGTGATGTAAAAAGTCAACATCTTACTGATGAGTCATCTTCACTTCACATTTTTCTCTCAGAGAAGTTTCTTTGTCGTTAATAGCTACAACATCAAGAAAAGCTAAAATGAAGGATTCCCTTCCTCTTATCATTTATCCAGGTTTCTCATTATCTAAAAAAGAAAAAGACCCTACATACATTACCTTGAGTGTCTCAAATAGCAAGATCTTCAATCCCTTCACTTCTGAAGGGTAAGACAGAAAAGAACTCGTACCAGATTAAGCCTGTTCATTTGTCTGGTATGGAACAGATTATACCGTGCCAAAATTCAAGAGCTAGATTTTTCTTTCTTTCTTTTTTTTTCTTAAGCTCATGTGCCAAGCCACTCTTTTCTACTGGGCTTTTGATGAAATCAGCATTCCCCAGCATCCTACTTTGCCCACAGTTTTGCTAGAAAGAAGCTCACCAGCATTTTAGGGACACTAATCATAGAAACAGAGGTGGAGATGCTATATCTGCTGGATTATTTCAATGCCCAGAAAAACTCTTTAACTAAATTACAGGCATCTTAAAAAGACAAGTTAACATGCTTTATAGTTGCTTTTCCTTCTGCAGTAATAACTTTATGTGGTTCCAATCACTTTCTCATGCCTTGTTTCTATAGCCAGTGACATCCATTTTCAAGGTCACTCATTGGATTAGTATCACCAGAGACCATAGAGTGGAATGGCACTTGCTACTGATCATTGGTCTTGATTTCTATAGCACCATTTGCTGGCTCACCAACTGAGCTAACCAATCACCACCATTCTAAAGAACATGGTAAAAATAAATAAAGAAACAAGGAATAAGTAAGCAATGCTTCATTTTTTTTCATAAAAGCACTGCATTAAAGACATCCATTAACAGAACTTCACATATCTTTATGAAATAGAAAACAGGGTATTTCATTCATTCACAACAGGTTTAGGAGAGAGTAAACAAGTGCACTGGCCAAACGATCCGGCAAATGAATAGCAGAATTAGTTTAAAGAATCCAAGAATTCTTAACTCCTAAACCCTTGTTCTAGGCTTGTACTCTTGCTTCTAATGTGAGATCAGAGACTATCACACTAAGAAATATTTTTCTCTTCCAAGACTGGCCTTGCCATATTAGTTTGTCTTTAAAGACATGCACCTGTTTTAGAGAAAGGAGAAAAGGTAGTAAGAGTACTAAAATGGATGTATCTGAAATTTACCAAAAAAAAAAAAAAAAAGAATTTCTAAAAATTAGCCTCATCACCCTGAGACCAGTACCCACACTACAGTCTTTGGTTCTAGTTTGCAATTATGTACAGCCAAGCTGTAACCTGAACTCCCATCTCAAGCACAGTGGAATCCACATGGTAAATCCCTATGGAATTTAGTCATGGCCTCTCATGCCTAGGAGATTAATGCACAAAAGCCCTGAGAACTGGCATAGTTTTCCTGGTAGGGCAGAACCCGTACAACAGGACTTGGTAAATCTACCCACACTTCATTCATCTTGCATCCAAACCCCCAGCTGTATGATTTTTATGCAGAAAAGAGTTAATGTAGCAGGCCTGAACTACTATCCTTGGAAAGGACTGCTTGCAAGGTTGGCCCATGGCCGGCATCTGAGAACTAAGATTTCCGAAGGGTGGGTCAGGCTCTAGGCATTAACTGATACAACTGGCAACTGCACTTAAACTGTCTGGGCAAACAATATGGCTTATGGTGAATGCCTGCTTTCCTGCTGGGTGTTTTGAATTTTGCTATGTTCCAGGCAGAGGCTGCCTATATGACCGGTGCCCAACACAAACCTTGGGCACCACATTCTTCATGACTTTCCCTGGTAGGAAAGCTTGTCAGAAGTCCATACGAGAGGAATTAAGCACATCCTGCAGGACCCAAATGGCAGAGGACTCAAGAAGTTTGTGCTTGGTTTCACTGGGACTTTGCCCCCAGTACCTTTTCCCTTTGCTGATTTTTCTTTGTGTCCTTTCACTATCATAGATCAAAGCTGTAAGACTGTATGATGGGTTCTGTAAATGTTGCTAGTGAACCATGGAACTGGGGGTGGTCTCAGGGACCTATGACACAGTAAATATAAACATTCTCCTTTTTAAAGCAGATCCAATTTCCTGAGCCAGTGTTCAGAATGTCAAAAGCATGTTCTTCCTCGAAGTCCCTCACTTAACAGTTTATGTAGTAAAGTTCCACAGATTGCTACATGAGAAGCAGGAATAAGTATACACGGAAGAAGTTACTTCTTCAAAGGAAAAAGAAACAGTACTTATCTTTTCCAGGTTGCTTTCAAAGCTGTCTGCATATCAAGCCTTCCTGGGACAAGAGGACCTAGGTTCACCACACAAAAAGGAATGCCAGCAGTTCTCACCTCACAGAGCTGACCTCTACCAACTGACAATCCTCAGTTTCAACAACCATGTCACTGTGGAAGCTAGTGTTTTAATACTGTATGCTCAGCTTGAAGACTGACCAAAGTGATCAATAATTTTAGCCCTTTTTGGAAACCTAAGTTTGTTAGAAGCACGATTCTGTATCAGTCATATTTCCAACCCGGTTCCCATGGCTGACTTCACCCATTCTGCTATCTGGAGCAAGCCTTCATTAGTGTATCTTAAGATGTCCATTATGCTTCAGCTGCCGCTCCTCACTCCGCCTGCTTCTCCAGGCGTGATACTTTTTGATGCTTTTCTTCCATGCAAAGCGCCAGATGCTAATCATAAAACACCAAGACACAGCATACATGGCTACTCCCCCAACCTTTACAAACCACTTGGGTGTGGGTGAAACCATTTCACAGAAAAGGAGGCGAGCTCCTACACCAATCCTCACTCCAGTGAACAGAGCCACGAAGAGGAAGTCCACCACGTCTCCAGTGAAACTGTGATAGTGCCCTGTTTCACGAAGAAACCAGCGCAACTGCAGTAAGGGGTTGGTGATCTCGCTTCCAAAGAGGACTGCATTGACCTCTGTGCCCGACTCCCCAAGCACTAGGGCCACGATGATGCCCAAGATGCTCAATGTGTGGTGAGCCAGCATCAGGGGACCCTCAGACTGGAAGTAGATGCACCAACCCAAGTCAAAGACGAAGTAGCCCAGGGTGAGACACAGAACGTGAACTTGGAGAGGTGTGTTGGGTGATCCTGAAACAAACCAAGACAGAACCAGATTGAGTGACTAAGAATTGTGCCATCTTGCACAGGGATCCTATGCTGTTGTCTTTCCAACCCTTTTGAGTCACTGAAGGAGACAAAAACAGTGCCAGGCCCAAGCTTTGTAACAGTAACCAAAAAACACTAAAATGTAACACCTGGGTCTTTGTCACACTAAATGATGTCCTAGCCCCAGAAAATGCTATTCTGATAAATCAGACTTCAAGGAGTGACGGTAGGCAATAGTTTCAGTGTATTCTCTATGGAACTGTACAAAATAATTTTGTTCTTTCAATTAGAATCCTAAGCCTTAAAAAGAAAAAACAACAACAACACACACACACACACACACACACACACACACACACACACACAAAGAAAAAAAAAGCTTAAAGTCTGTTTCCAGACTCTTGAGTCATTCTGTTATCTGTCCTAAATGTCAGATTAATTTTGCAGTTGAATGGGAAAGTTATTGGACACTGGCAGCTCTATCCCTCCTGAAACCATCCCAAACCATCCCTTGACATCCCTTGTCCAAGAATACAGGATACAAGGACCTGACATGTTTGAAACTATTAATAACTGTCATATAAAACACAAAACTTAAAAACTACTATTCCTCAGTTTGACAGCTTTGGGGAAAATTCAGAAACTCAACATGAGAATCTTAGAAAATTTTTAAAGAATCTAAGAAACGTTATAAAAAATCATATTCCAGGGCAGTTATGTGGTGAATTGTGTCCTTCCAAAATTCATGTTGGCCGGGCGTGGTGGCGCACGCCTGTAATCCCAGCACTTGGGAGGCTGAGGCAGGAGGATTGCTGTGAGTTCAAGGCCAGCCTGGGCTACAAAGTGAGTTTAAGTTCAGCCTGAACTGCATAGTGAGACCCTGTCTCAAAATGACAAAAAAAAAAAAGACGTTCAGATACAAAATTCATGTTGAAGCCCTGGGTACCAATACCTCAATGTGACAGTTTTGGAGATGGGACCTTAAGAAGGCAGTAAATTAAAACAGGATCATTAGGGTGGGCCCTATTCCAATGTGACTGGCATCTTGATAGGAAAAATAGATTAGGACACACACAGGAGGGCAAGCAGGTGACCACACAGTGGGAGGGGGGCCATCTGTAGGCCAAGGAGATGGGCTTCTGCAAAAACAAAAAAAAACCAACCCAAACATTTTGATTTTGGGTTTCCAGCCTCTAGAACTATGAGAAATGTCTGTTTTTAAGCCACTCAGTCTGTGACATTTTGTTATGGCAGTCCCATCCAACAATGCAATGGCAAACAACTTTGGTATCCAAGGAAATAACATTTGTACATTTAGTGATGTAAAAATTAACCCAGATGCCCCAAATAATGATAGGAAATTATTTTGTAACAATTAGAAAGGATGAGAGAGAGAGAGAGTTATATCCATAGACATGGTAAGATGATGTCCTTCCAATATGTGACTGAATAAAAATGGCAGTCTACCAAAATAGTTAAAATGTACAATATAGTTTTGTTTGTATCTATCTGGAGTGGTGCAAGATATCAATATTGGCTTTATGTTTTGTATTTTGCTAACTGATTAAATTGTAAGAAGAAATCTAAAATTGGTTTTGAAATAGAGTTATAAAAAGCAGAAGCAACAGACAACATATATGATATCAGAGTTAACAATAAAGAATGAATACTGCAATACAAATTAGCATGGGAATTATTCTTCAATACTATACAAAATCTTTTTTTAAAGTCCCATTCTTTGAAGTGTACCCACAAATGATAAATCCTAAGAGAAAATCTCTAATGTCCCCTACCTACCTGCATGAGTAAAAGGCCATGGGCCATCAATGAAGCCAATATAAGCTGAGAGGCCTATGGAGAGGACTCCATGGGTGAATGTCACCAGCCGGCAGCTCCACTCATAGCTTCGGTGCTTATTCAGGTGGCAGAAAGATGTGTAGAGTGAGAGCCAGCCACACAGACTGCACAGCACCTGCAGACACAGGGCTAATGCCATCCTATGGTGAAAAGACCAAAACCAGAAAAACAAAGGATGCACCCTAAGAAAAGAGCATTGGGTCACTTTGTGGATATGTCTGTATTACTACTGTAGAATGGTACTAAAACATTGCCTTTACTGAGACATTTCTTCCTCTACATTGGCTAGTTCTGTGTATATGTTTGCATTACTACTACAGAATAGTACAAAAACCCTGCCTTTACTGAAACACCTAAAAATCTTCTATTTAAGTATGGTTGTATTCATAACCCCAGGTTCCTCAGAGATAATGCGCTGACAACTGGTGGAAGCTCTACAACTGAAAAGGAGGAAATGCATTCTGACTTGGTAGCTAAGGTCACATGTTACAATGAGCAAATGTCAGTGACAACCCTCCAGCCATGACTGGCTTTGGGCAGTAATACAGAGACAATAAAGCGCATGTATCTGATAATATCTTAACATTTCAAAAACGCTCAATGTGAAGCTCTCATGAAAAAAAAAACATGGCCCCTTTTGGGCTCTGCTAGAAGTCATATAATACAGGGAGGTTTCTGGTATTTTTAAGCTTAAAGTAAATTTGGCTGAGGTTTGGATTTGGGTCATAGGTTTATCAGCTGAAATCAAAACTTGGGGTAAAACTAAATATAGAACTAAACAGAGTCCAAATATCTTAAAAGATGGGAAAAAAAATCCTATTTCTGTTCTGAAATCCAACTCAAATATTTACCAGAGGGAAAGCAGAAGGATTTTAAGGTAGGAGAAGCTCATTGAGATATAAATATCTTTAAGGCAATTATTCAGTTAAAAATGAAACAAAGTCAGAAAGCTACATTTGGACTTTTTACTGGTACAAAAATATTTGAACAAGAACAAGTAAAACTTAATCAAGTTAGCCTCTCAGAACTAAAATCCAAAAATGATGAAGATGTCACTTTTAATATTCATTAGCTTCTCTGTTGAAAGTACAAATGAAAAAAGTCCAAACTATTGTAGTTATCTGTGACATCTCAGCAGGAATTTTCTGCACGACTACACTTACTGCTAAACTCTATTCTGATAAATGAAATGCTATCTGTGGACTAACTCGCTTCAGTACACAAGCCACTCCCAAGAATGCTATCCTGAGAGGGCTTTATGAAGGTCAAGTTCTGTGCAGCTTTCATCCGAAATCAAGAAAATAGTAGGTGTCTGGGTCTCATTGACCCAAGTTCCATTCTCTCTGCCCCTAGCTTGCAGCATGAGTGTGGAAAATTCACTTTCACCTGTAGAGTGTGTTTTCCAAACAACAACCAAAGAAAGAAGGAACAGAAAAAGGGAGAAAGGAAAAAAAGGACTGGAGAACTCTGTAGTCCATTTCGGTTCTGACACGGAATTCTAAGATAAATGTTGTAAAACTTCTAGGCCAATTTTCAGTTCGAGGGCCAGAAATACAAAGCACCCACAGTGAAAAGAACTGACCCTCTTATTTCCTTTTGAAGGCCAGGGTCACTAGCCAGTAATGCGGATCAGCCCTTTTGGACATGCCGATTAGTTATTTTTAGAGTCCTCTTCTCTGAATCCTAATTCCCTGGCTCAACAGAGGAAACAGTAGCCCATTTACAAACACTCGAATAAAAGCACAAGACATTTGCAAAAGGCAGATGCAACTCCGTGACCTTGGGAGCTGCGCGTCTGGTGCCTGCGCTGTGGGAGGACCAAAGGGTGTTCGGAAGCCCCAAGTTCCCCTCCCCGAGGGCGCTCTCCGGGCGGGGCGGGCCCACCGAGCTCCGGGCCTCCCAGGAGCAGGCGTGGCTGGCGGCGAGCTGCAGCCTCGGGTGCCGAGAGGAGCGCGGTCGCCTCCGTGCGGACCTGCCTGCGGCCCGGCTGGACACTGTGCCCGGAGCCCAGGACCGTTATCCTAAGACCTAGCGCCCAAGGGCGGAAGCACCCTCTTCCTCCCGAGACGAGGCCGGCCGCCTGCCCGCCTCCAACCCCATCAGAGGCCGGGCGCGTCACTCCCGCGCCCGAGCGCAACCCAGTGCCCACCCAGCCCCGCGCCGTTACCTGGCCAGGCGCTCCAGGAAGCCTCGGCGCTTTGGCGCCCGCAGCCCCAGGGCCCGGATCGCAGCAACAGGAAGGAGGGGGAGAGGACGAGGCTGTGACGGCAGAGGAGGAGGAGCCGGGGGGTCTGGGGGCATCTGCTGGCTGGGAGGACAGAGCGTAGATGCCGCTGGGTGAGGCCGGTTCCTGCAGAAAGCAGGGGAATGGAGGGTGCTCCTGCTTTGGACAGGAGAAGGGTGGGTGATCTAATGGCGATGTAGGACCAACAGGCTGTTGCCCTCGTTTGTTTGTTGCTGTCTGTTTAATCATTTTCTATTCCTCCTCTCCTTACGTTGGGACAGCCCATCCTCGAAGCACTTAGTGAGCACCTTCTAAGTGCTTGCATCCCTGAGATGCAAGACATGGTCCTTGCCCTCCTGCTTGACTCTGAGTTGTGAAATAAGCACACAAATAACTGATTAACAGACCTGTGAATTAAAAGTTACTCTAATTTTAGTGCTCTCACCAGTTGGGCAATACAGGATAAGACTTAAAAGCTGCTGGGTGTGATGGCACCTGCCTGTCATCCCAGCACTTGGGAGACTGAAGCAAGAGGATCACAAGGAGTTCAAGGCCAGTCTAGACTACATAGTGAGACCCTGTCTCAGACAACAAGTAAATCCTGCTTGGTATGCTCTGAGGCAAGTTACTTAACTAATCTAGGCTTTCCTTTTCTCATTCACAGAATGGGGAGAGAAATAATATCTCGTAAGATTATTGGAAGAATTTTAAAAGATTACATCTGCCAAGTGCTTGGAATCGTGGCTAAGACATAAAAGTCACTTGATTACATAAATGTCCACACTTTTTATTTCACATTAGATAAATGTTTTCTCCTAAGACTATTTTAACACTAAAGAGAGTAAGTTTGAAATGAAAGGAGAAATAGGGAGACTCAGATAGGATAAAAAGTGTGTCTGTTGGGTTGATCCAGACAGGCAATAATGGAATGCTGATGGGCCCATACTTCAGAAAAGACCGTTAGTAGAGGTATGTTTATACTACACCTAGGGAATAATAAATATTCTCATTTTTGATCATTTATCTTGCCAAGCCTTCAAAGGTTAGGATGGCATTCTTTTCATCTATTTCTCTAGTATCTAGTACCTGATAGGTGCAATGAATATTTGTTGGTTGAATGAATGGAATGCTATGTTGGAAGGATATTGCCGTTCCTAAAACTTGTCGACCATCAATGCTACTTGGAAAGTTTTTTCAAAATATTCTTGTGCAGATTGCACCTCTAATGTTCTGAATTAGTAGATCTAGTGTGGTGTCTTGGGATCTGTATCTTTAAAATCTGCCCAGAGGCCATTCTGATGATCAGTCCTATTTGAGAATCACTATTCTGAAGAACCCTTAGCTGCCTCTGAGGCCAGCTTAAGACACCAAACTGAAATGTCTTCTTATGTGGGTAGAGCAAGCCTGTGATGTTACTCAGTAAGGGAATTATGCTACCATGCTCCCCCAGTTTTGGCTATTCATAGTGTTGTCTATGGACCCAAAAAACCTACACTACCGAGAAATTAGTTGGAAACGCAGAATCTCAGAACCTAATTTCAGTCCTACTAAACCAGAATCTGCCTTTTTAACATAGCTCCCAGTGATCTGTATGCTCGTTTGGGCAGCAGTTCTCAACCCTGAGCACACAGAAGAATCATTTGAGGGGCTTTTAATTAAAATCCCAGTGCCAAGGCTACACCCCAAAGTAAATCAGAATCTCTGTGTGGTTGTCGATCATATTTAAAGCTCCTTAGGTGAGTCCAATGTGCACTCAAAGTTGAGAACCCCCACTCCAGGGATATTCAGCTAAAATCAGTACAACATGAAAAGGTGAAGATCTGTTTCAAACGTGATGGAACACCAGGTCAGAGGTAATGATAGCCTGAAGACATATAACGTGGAAAGACCCAGTTCATGAAATGGAGAGTTTGCAAACCTATAACTTTTTTCCTGTTTTATTTTTTGTTGCAATTTTTTTCTTCTAGTGTCTGAATCTGGGACTTGCTTCTTGTTGCCACCATTTCCCAGGAAAGAACAGAGTATTAAAAGATTCAGAAGTCTAAGACTCAGGTCATTAGTGAAGGTGCCTACTATTGCTGGGCTATGAGTCTATGTACCAGGATGACTGGAATCTCAGCTTCAAGCATCTTTACTTGAGACTACATTTTATTAATTTTTGTGTCTTTAGCTATGAGCAGGGAATAGAAAGCACTCCACCAATTTCATAACAGTAGCAATAGTAACCACAATTATCACTGATAACACTTGCATGGTATTGCCTTACTAACTCACCAGGTACTGTCTTAATCCTCATAGTAACTCTATGGAGTGAGATTTGGTTTTATATTCATTTTACAGGTGAGAAACTGAAGCAGTTGAGTCCTTTCCCAAAGTGATATGTTTAGCAGGAGGCAGAGTTGGGCATGAACCCAGGCAGTGAGTGACTCGGCGGGGGAGGGGGGGGGGTCATGCACCTGTGACATGCTGCCACCACACAACTAGAATTTCTTATCAATGTGTACTACATTCTGTGTTCATGATTTCTATCCCAGTGAAGGGCATGTGAAGTAGTTTAGCAAAAAAAGGAATTCCATTTAAAAAATCTTACTCGCTTTATTTGTGCTAGTCACATTGTTAGGCATGGGGACACACAGAACAAAAGATGGCTTCAACTACAAGAAACTCCCCCCACCCACAATCTTGGGGAGGAGGAGGGTCCAGGGCACAGGCCAGGAGCATATAGAGTGGACCTAGAAAGGCTCACTGCACCCATACCCCTTGCAGTTCAAGGCAGCTTTCCTGATTTGAGCCCTGGGATTAATAAATCCAGTCTCTGAGCTGGACCAAAAGTCTTTACCTTGATTTAGAAGCCCAGAGCTGGGCCCACCTTGAGTGAAAGAAAGATTGGACATGGTACGATTAAAATTTGAAAAGCAGCAGAAACATTTTTTCCTTTTATCTTTCTGCCTCAACAATGATTGGTTTTTGCCTTTAGATTCTTGTCTCTGATTAAATGCTGAATGAGCTAAGTAAACTTCCATTAAATTTCTCTGGAGTTAAGAATTTTATGGGCAGTGGTTCTCAACCTTGAGCTCATAGGAGACTCATTTGAAGAGCTTTTAAAATCCTGATGCCAAGGCCACACCCCCAAGTAGATCAAAATCTTGCAGACACAAAAGGTGAATCTGTACTCATTTTCAGGTTTGATTCTGCTCAGCGAATGTCTCAGTCAACAGCGACTGGAAGCTATTGGAGGCTGAACAGTTAGGCTATAATTCTGTTTATTTTTCATTACAAAATATGGACAAGTAGATTTAAACCAGAGTTTTGCTCAGTGTAAGAGATTAACTTTCAGTACTCAACTGAGCAGGATGCCAAGGAAGGCAGGACTGTGGCAGGAAAGGGTCAGCTACAGCTTCTATCAGTACACAAGCAGGAGTGCATACATGCATGAATGTGTACAGAAATGGGCACAGATATTCTGGTAGCAGAGTAGTCCCCTTACATGCTAAAATCATAGCTGATGGATCCCCCTGCAATCCCTTTGCTTCACAAGTACCCGCCTCTCTTTTTAATGAGATAGGGTCTATGTTGCCCAGACTGGTCTTGAACTCCTGAGCTCAAGCAAGCCTCCTGTATCAGCCTTCTGAAGAGCTATAATTTTAGGACCCTGCCACCATGCTTGACTCACCCCTTTTAACTACATTTTTTAATTGAGAAATTAACCTCTGTCAACAGACGTTGTCCCACATCATGGCATGAAATAGAAGTCTTAATATAAACCCCATTCAAACATCAGGAGCAGTTGACTCTTGAAGATTTATGTATAGGTTTCCTACATGGGTATTATTATTATTTGCAACAAAAGTGTGATCCCAACTTTGGCTTTCCCTATCAGCTATTATTATCATTATTATTATTTTGTAGGGGTAATAGAGATTGAACCCAGGACCTTCATACTGAGGTACAACCCCAACCCCTTTTTTATTTTTTTATTTAGAGACATGGTCTTGTTAAATTGCCCAGGCAGAGCTCAAACTTGCAATTCTCCTGCCGCAGCCTCCCAGATGGCTGGGATACATGTATGCACCACCATGGCAGGCTAGCTATTACTTTCAAAAGTCCTTTCTTTCCCATAAGTCAATGTTTTCCTCAGTAATGTGAAACAATTTTTCTTTCCTTTTTCCCTTCCTTCCTTCCTTCCTTCCTTCCCACCTTCCTTCCTTCCTTCCTTCCTTCCTTCCCTCCCACCTTCCTTCCTTCCTTCCCTCCCTCCTTCCTTCCTTCCCTCCCTCCTTTCTCTCTTTCTTTCTTTTTTCTTTCTGTCTCTGTCTCTCTCTCTCTGCCCCTCTCTCTCTGTCTCTCTCTCTCTCTGTCTCTCTCTCTGTCTCTCTCTGTCTCTCTCTGTCTCTCTCTGTCTCTCTCTGTCTCTCTCTCTCTCTCTCTCTCTCTCTCTCTCTCTCTCCCTCTCTCTTACTTTTTTGTACTGAATGCTGAATCCAGTGCCTCTGACATGCTAGGCAAGTGCTCTACCACTGAGTTTCACTCCCAGCTCCTGTGGAACTATTTAAATTTTTATTAACCTAAGAAAAACCGTAAGAATAGTTTCAGCCTCCTTGCCAAAGGTGGTGATTAATTCCAAAGCCAGTCATGAAATTATCCTTTGCCTTAAATATCTATTGCTTTCCTCTCTGAATACTGAATAATCGGTGTTCAAGATATCTGTGGTATGAGATATTAGCCTCAGCCTCTACCTGTTAAATCACCAAATAACTTGAACTTGGATACTCATTGACCTCACACCTACAAAAGGAAGAAAACAATCTCTTGCCTATTCTGTTCCCAAGGTAGTTCTGTCCCAAAGAATAAGAATCCTGAACTCTTCAGGGCCTTGTATTAATATATGTCATTTTTAGCATACATAGGGGGAATATACTTCATGTACCAATTTGAATCCTCTTCCCCACCCCATTTCATTATATATACTCATATCTCTCCCTCCCCTAAGAAAAAGGTACAAAAGGAGAATTTAAACTTCATACCAATAATGGAATAGTTTGTACATCATTATACAAATTTATTTTGAAACAGAGACATTTCTTTGAGTCTCAACATTTTCCTGTATATGGAATCTTTTAAAAAAATTACCATTTCTGGGTGGCTTCGTGTTACAGCTCTATACACTGGCCCATAAAGAAAGAGACTCTAAAGATAATCTTCCCAAAAAAATCAGCAAGGAGTCCCAATCCACATGGGAAACTCTCTAAATATTTCGTACTTTGTTAGTTTTTCCTTTTTTTTTTTAAGAAGATAAAATATTATTACAAAGATGTCTTTGAAATTCACACCTGAGTTAAACATTTCTCTGGAAAATTCCATATTAAGAAGAAAAGAACATAATGTAAAACAAGGAAAGGGCTATGTACAAGTATGTCACCAGCATCATTGCTGTATATTTGCTCATGGGTTCTTCCTTTTCTGCAGCCAGGAGAAACAGAGGATGGAAGAAGGAAAAACACAGGGAAAAAGAGAAAGAGCAAGTGCTCTCCAACTCTGGAATTGATGTGAGCAAACAGAAAAGCACAGAACAGGGGCAGACCAAAGTGCCCAGAGTACAGAGCTGGCTCAGCCACCTGTAAAGATGGAAGCAGAGTGGAAGGATGGAAGAAGAATGGATTTGGTTTTAGGAAAGAGGGAAGATTAAAAAGAGTATGGGAGTAAGAGGAGATTCAGTGGGAAAATTCTGCTGAATGAAGAAATCACCATGGCTTTGGAGGAGATATCCGATTCAAATCTTTCTGCAGATTTTTGAGATCAGTTTAGGCTGTAGCTAAGTTCAAAGTCAAAGCCATTATCTCCATTGTAGTGGTTTGAAATTCTTTGCTCTGTACTCTGGGCACTTTGGTCTGCCCCTGTTCTGTGCTTTTCTGTTTGCTCACATCAATTCCAGAGTTGGAGAGCACACCAGGGAAATTGCTGTCCCTAGAAGCCCATGGGTGAGTTAGAGAATAATGGCAAGAAGTCCTTTCTCTGAAAGACTATTGCCAGAGTGAAGCCATTTAAAATATTTAGAGCTAGAAGATAACAGTATGGAGACTGTCTCCCAGCTCAGGAGAAATGATGAACTCCCAGGAGGGGTGTATTGTATATTTCAAGAACATATGGAGTCAGCACAAGGTTCAATCACAGTTTGGCTCTCCAGAGGCTCTTGTTCCTGAAGAAGTCAAGATTGTGGGTTCACTCATAATGGGGCTTTTCTTCCACTCTTCTGAAAGTCATGTCCATACATGGAAGGCACAAGTCCCTTTTTCCTTCCTTTCGGTGAGGGATACAGGGCCAGGTGGAGTGGGAGGAACATTTTGGTCTCAGTGGAGGTAGGTGGGATGATTCCATCGGTACCAAGATCTGGAAGGAAGAAATAGGTCAACTACAGTTACAACCTCGTGGAGAAAGAGGGGAATAGGGATTGATGGCTAACAAGTAAAGGGGTTCTTTTGGGGGTGATGAAAATATTCTGGAATTAAATAGTGGTGATGGTTGCACAATCTTGTAAATATACTAAAAACTACTGAATGGTGAATTTTGTGATACATGAATTATACCTCAAAAGCTATTAATATTATTCAGTTCTCTCCGCCTTTTTCTCTCTGCTGGGGATAGGCAAGGAATTTCAATTCTTTGGCTATGCCTCAATTGGGCAGTAAAAGCTGGCTGCCTTGCTGAACTGCCTGGATTTGGACAAGTGGGTCTGTCTCTTCCTACAGCTCAGGTCTGTGACCTGTTGTCCTACTTTCAAATCTGTGTCTTCCTGAAGCAGAGCAGACTCTCGAGTCATCTGCTTTGAGGATAGTTTTTAGGGTAGATTCTTTGGCTCATGAGCTAACGCCCAGGAGCATCCCAGGCAGGAATAAAAGACAGGAATTGGTACCACTTTCCTCCCTCTTTGGGTCAGCCACTCCTGAAGCCCGAGTTTCTTTGTGCCTAAGCTCTAGACTCACATCAGAACATCCTGAGAACTGGATTCCTGGCATGGAGTGGAACACTCCTAAGTCCAGCAAAGGATCTGGCCTTCTCTGAAGTAGTATTTGGAAATTTCCACCATCAAAATGAGGATGGAAATTTTGGCTTTGTTGACATCAGCCTCTTGCCAGGACTGCTTACTGGCTGCAGCTTCTACCTCCCAGGGATACAGTCCAGTCTGGCTCTCCACTCCGTCCTCTCCCTGCCCCTCGCACCGCCCCCCCCGCCCCTGTTCCCCTTTTCCAGCCCCATAACAAGGTTTCTGTCCCAAGGCATTGGCCCAACTCCTCCCATGTCCCTGGGCTCTGCTGGCTGCCTCTGCTGCCCCCCTCTCCATCTTACCCTGAGGAGTTAAAACTGGAGGAGGAGTTCATTGTTGCTTTGGAGTTATTTTGAGATGCAGTGGGGCTGCTGGTGTGGAGTCCTGAGCCAGGAGACGAAGGCCTGCTGTTGTTCCCAGGGGAACAGGATGACGTTACTGAGGACAAGGAGAGGCAAAAACAAGGAGAAAATAATGCTGCCGGGTCCTGGGACCTTGTGACATGGCCCTATCAACACTTGATTTCCTGTGTATTTCTAAAGGGACCTCACCCCCTCCCCGCTCATCTGTCTACCATGTACCACATTAGCATTAAGGCCTACACTCCTGCCTGTCCCCAGAGGGGCTGTTATTGTAAATGTGCTCTGCAGCCTAGGTCCTTGAGAGCAGCGTGGCTGGTTCTGCAAGTCCAACACTTGCCAAATACAAGAACAGATGCCAAAATCACCCCACTCCAGGACACACCCTGGGTTGGGCATATGCAGCTCCAGACCAGCAGGCAGGAAAGGAAAAAGAGTAAGAAGCTTAGGAAAAGAGAGCAGGAAAGGGAAATGTGCACAGGAGAGAAAGGGAGCCTGGAAGTTTAAGACTGGTGGCCTCTCTAGTTCTTCCGTCTCTACAGAGGAAACTGACTGTACACAGTCTTGAAAAAGTATAGAACCAGGAGTGAGGGAACCTGGGTCTCATCTCCGTCACAGGGCAGATTTGGACTAACTGGAATTCTTGTATTTGCATTTCCCAAACTGTTCCATGGTTAGACTGGCATATATTTTACCATCCAAAATAAGACACTTTTAACAAATGGAAGCATGCACATGGGTAACTATGTCAGGACATGAGGCAGCCCCTGGTGCTGTCCTGAGCATACCTGGACATATGGTCACCCTATCTCATTCTTTGAATTGCTATAGGTACTCTTTGAAAAAGAGAGTACTGTAGAAAATTAGTTTGGCAAGTCGTGCCTTCCTTCCACCTTCTGTACAGCTCATTTTAGAATGTGTTATGCATGTGAATGCTGAGAAGTGCTGCAATTAAAACAAAATAACAAGTAAACACACATTTGTTTAAATTTTGCTTGCCTGGCATTTTCCAGCTTATTTGAACATAGAACCCTGTTTTAAGGTCCTTTGCAATTCATTTAGGGAATGCTGATTTAAGTAGGTCTCTTTCAGTTCTAACTGCCTGCTATTTAAAGGACTTCTGGGGCCAGGGATATAGCTCAGTGGCACAGCACTTACCTGGCAAGTGTGAGTTTGATTCCTGGTACCAAAAGGATGGAAGGGAAGGTGGGAGGGAAGGAGAGAGGAAGGACAGAGAGAGAGAGAGAGAGAGAGAGAGAGAGAGAGAGAGA